>NC_086444.1:886722687-887039676 GCF_028390025.1 Pseudophryne corroboree | reverse complement strand
TGTGCCTATCAAAGAAGGATGGATTTGAGTTCCTGATGAAACAAAGTCTTTAGAACTGACATGTAGTGATACTACTTTGTGATGACTATATTACTAGATGCCAATAATGTGTGCCTATTGAAGAGTGATAAAGTCCATTCTTAATATTCTAAAGAATCTTTCCAATCTATACACCTTCCCATTGAATAATGAACATAATCAGCATCAACAATTAAAAGATGGCTGCCTGCAGGAATGGATGATTTTAAACTCTGCAAAATTGTCCATTTCACAAACAAAAAAACCATTGTTTAAAAGACACTCGCCTGAACAGGGACTTGAACCCTGGACCCTCAGATTAAAAGTCTGATGCTCTACTGACTGAGCTATCCAGGCTCTGAGCACTGAATTTGCCATATTGGAAACTGCTCGAAATATATAAAACATGACAATTTGCTGTGCAATTACAAAAAATGTGGAAAAATATATGTGTTACTGCAATCATGAACTGAAAGACTTGGCTTGTAGGGTCTCTTGATGAAATGTATTTTAGTTTCCTCTGTGTTTAAGATGTAAATCCTTAGATGCTTAAAGTATCACCTCACTTCAATAATCACATTCAATTATTTTTGTCAAAGAGGTTTGATTTATTACTTGTCTAATTTAATCACTGTGTGCCTATCAAAGAAGGATGGATTTGAGTTCCTGATGAAATAAAGTCTTTAGAACTGACATGTAGCGATACTACTTTGTGATGATTATATTACTAGATGCCAATAATGTGTGCCTATTGAAGAGTGATAAAGTCCATTCTTAATATTCTAAAGAATCTTTCCAATCTATACACCTTCCCATTGAATAATGAAAATAATCCGCATCAACAATTAAAAGATGACTGCCTGCAGGAATGGATGATTTTAAACTCTGCAAAATTGTCCATTTCACAAACAAAAAAAAACATTGTTTAAAAGACACTCGCCTGAACAGGGATTTGAACCCTGGACCCTCAGATTAAAAGTCTGATGCTCTACCGACTGAGCTATCCAGGCTCTGAGTGCTGAACTTGCCGTATTGGAAACTGCTCGAAATATATAAAACATGACAATTTGCTGTGCAATTACAAAAAATGTGGAAAAATATATGTGTTACTGCAATCAGGAACTGAAAGACTTGGCTTGTAGTGTCTCTTGATTAAATATATTTTAGTCTCCTCTGTGTTTAAGATTTAAATCCTTAGATGCTTAAAGTATCACCTCACTTCAATAATCACATTCAATTATTTTTGTCAAAGAGGTTTGATTTATTACTTGTCTAATTTAATCACTGTGTGCCTATCAAAGAAGGATGGATTTGAGTTCCTGATTAAAAAAAGTCTTTAGAACTGACATGTAGCGATACTACTTTGTGATGATTATATTACTAGATGCCAATAATGTGTGTCTATTGAAGAGTGATCAAGTCCATTCTTAATATTCTAAAGAATCTTTCCAATATGTACACCTTCCCATTGAATAATGAACATAATCAGCATCAACAATTAAAAGATGGCTGCCTGCAGGAATGGATGATTTTAAACTCTGCAAAATTGTCCATTTCACAAACAAAAACACCATTGTTTAAAAGACACTCACCTGAACAGGGACTTGAACCCTGGATACTCAGAATAAAAGTCTGATGCTCTACCGACTGAGCTATCCAGGCTCTGAGTGCTGAAGTTGCCATATTGGAAACTGCTCGAAATATATAAAACATGACAATTTGCTGTGCAATTACAAAAAATGTGGAAAAATATATGTGTTACTGCAATCATGAACTGAAAGACTTGGCTTGTAGCGTCTCTTGATGAAATATATTTTAGTTTACTCTGTGTTTAAGATGTAAATCCTTAGATGCTTAAAGTATCACCTCACTTCAATAATCACATTCAATTATTTTTGTCAAAGAGGTTTGATTTATTACTTGTCTAATTTAATCACTGTGTGCCTATCAAAGAAGGATGGATTTGAGTTCCTGATGAAATAAAGTCTTTAGAACTGACATGTAGCGATACTACTTTGTGATGATTATATTACTAGATGCCAATAATGTGTGTCTATTGAAGAGTGATCAAGTCCATTCTTAATATTCTAAAGAATCTTTCCAATATGTACACCTTCCCATTGAATAATGAACATAATCAGCATCAACAATTAAAAGATGGCTGCCTGCAGGAATGGATGATTTTAAACTCTGCAAAATTGTCCATTTCACAAACAAAAACACCATTGTTTAAAAGACACTCGCCTGAACAGGGACTTGAACCCTGGACCCTCAGATTAAAAGTCTGATGCTCTACCGACTGAGCTATCCAGGCTCTGAGTGCTGAACTTGCAGTATTGGAAACTGCTCGAAATATATAAAACATGACAATTTGCTGTGTAATTACAAAAAATGTGGAAAAATATATGTGTTACTGCAATCATGAACTGAAAGACTTTGCTTGTAGGGTCTCTTGATGAAATATATTTTAGTTTCCTCTGTGTTTAAGATGTAAATCCTTAGATGCTTAAAGTATCACCTCACTTCAATAATCACATTCAATTATTTTTGTCAAAGAGGTTTGATTTATTACTTGTCTAAATTAATCACTGTGTGCCTATCAAAGAAGGATGGATTTGAGTTCCTGATGAAACAAAGTCTTTAGAACTGACATGTAGTGATACTACTTTGTGATGACTATATTACTAGATGCCAATAATGTGTGCCTATTGAAGAGTGATAAAGTCCATTCTTAATATTCTAAAGAATCTTTCCAATCTATACTCCTTCCCATTGAATAATGAACATAATCAGCATCAACAATTAAAAGATGGCTGCCTGCAGGAATGGATGATTTTAAACTCTGCAAAATTGTCCATTTCCCAAACAAAAACACCATTGTTTAAAAGACACTCGCCTGAACAGGGACTTGAATCATGGACCCTCAGATTAAAAGTCTGATGCTCTACCGACTGAGCTATCCAGGCTCTGAGTGCTGAACTTGCCGTATTGGAAACTGCTCGAAATATATAAAACATGACAATTTGCTGTGCAATTACAAAAAATGTGGAAAATTATATGTGTTACTGCAATCAGGAACTGAAAGACTTGGCTTGTAGCGTCTCTTGATTAAATATATTTTAGTCTCCTCTGTGTTTAAGATTTAAATCCTTAGATGCTTAAAGTATCACCTCACTTCAATAATCACATTCAATTATTTTTGTCAAAGAGGTTTGATTTATTACTTGTCTAATTTAATCACTGTGTGCCTATCAAAGAAGGATGGATTTGAGTTCCTGATGAAATAAAGTCTTTAGAACTGACATGTAGCGATACTACTTTGTGATGATTATATTACTAGATGCCAATAATGTGTGCCTATTGAAGAGTGATAAAGTCCATTCTTAATATTCTAAAGAATCTTTCCAATCTATACCCCTTCCCATTGAATAATGAAAATAATCCGCATCAACAATTAAAAGATGGCTGCCTGCAGGAATGGATGATTTTAAACTCTGCAAAATTGTCCATTTCACAAACAAAAAAACCATTGTTTAAAAGACACTCGCCTGAACAGGGACTTGAACCCTGGACCCTCAGATTAAAAGTCTGATGCTCTACCGACTGAGCTATCCAGGCTCTGAGTGCTGAACTTGCCGTATTGGAAACTGCTCGAAATATATAAAACATGACAATTTGCTGTGCAATTACAAAAAATGTGGAAAAATATATGTGTTACTGCAATCAGGAACTGAAAGACTTGGCTTGTAGCGTCTCTTGATTAAATATAGTTTAGTCTCCTCTGTGTTTAAGATTTAAATCCTTAGATGCTTAAAGTATCACCTCACTTCAATAATCACATTCAATTATTTTTGTCAAAGAGGTTTGATTTATTACTTGTCTAATTTAATCACTGTGTGCCTATCAAAGAAGGATGGATTTGAGTTCCTGATGAAATAAAGTCTTTAGAACTGACATGTAGCGATACTACTTTGTGATGATTATATTACTAGATGCCAATAATGTGTGTCTATTGAAGAGTGATCAAGTCCATTCTTAATATTCTAAAGAATCTTTCCAATATGTACACCTTCCCATTGAATAATGAACATAATCAGCATCAACAATTAAAAGATGGCTGCCTGCAGGAATGGATGATTTTAAACTCTGCAAAATTGTCCATTTCCCAAACAAAAACACCATTGTTTAAAAGACACTCGCCTGAACAGGGACTTGAACCATGGACCCTCAGATTAAAAGTCTGATGCTCTACCGACTGAGCTATCCAGGCTCTGAGTGCTGAACTTGCCGTATTGGAAACTGCTCGAAATATATAAAACATGACAATTTGCTGTGCAATTACAAAAAATGTGGAAAATTATATGTGTTACTGCAATCAGGAACTGAAAGACTTGGCTTGTAGCGTCTCTTGATTAAATATATTTTAGTCTCCTTTGTGTTTAAGATTTAAATCCTTAGATGCTTAAAGTATCACCTCACTTCAATAATCACATTCAATTATTTTTGTCAAAGAGGTTTGATTTATTACTTGTCTAATTTAATCACTGTGTGCCTATCAAAGAAGGATGGATTTGAGTTCCTGATGAAATAAAGTCTTTAGAACTGACATGTAGCGATACTACTTTGTGATGATTATATTACTAGATGCCAATAATGTGTGCCTATTGAAGAGTGATAAAGTCCATTCTTAATATTCTAAAGAATCTTTCCAATCTATACCCCTTCCCATTGAATAATGAAAATAATCCGCATCAACAATTAAAAGATGGCTGCCTGCAGGAATGGATGATTTTAAACTCTGCAAAATTGTCCATTTCATAAACAAAAAAACCATTGTTTAAAAGACACTCGCCTGAACAGGTACTTGAACCCTGGACCCTCAGATTAAAAGTCTGATGCTCTACCAACTGAGCTATCCAGGATCTGAGTGCTGAAGTTGCCGTATTGGAAACTGCTCGAAATATATAAAACATGACAATTTGCTGTGCAATTACAAAAAATGTGGAAAAATATATGTGATACTGCAATCAGGAACTGAAAGACTTGGCTTGTAGCGTCTCTTGATTAAATATAGTTTAGTCTCCTCTGTGTTTAAGATTTAAATCCTTAGATGCTTAAAGTATCACCTCACTTCAATAATCACATTCAATTATTTTTGTCAAAGAGGTTTGATTTATTACTTTTCTAAATTAATCACTGTGTGCCTATCAAAGAAGGATGGATTTGAGTTCCTGATGAAACAAAGTCTTTAGAACTGACATGTAGTGATACTACTTTGTGATGACTATATTACTAGATGCCAATAATGTGTGCCTATTGAAGAGTGATAAAGTCCATTCTTAATATTCTAAAGAATCTTTCCAATCTATACTCCTTCCCATTGAATAATGAACATAATCAGCATCAACAATTAAAAGATGGCTGCCTGCAGGAATGGATGATTTTAAACTCTGCAAAATTGTCCATTTCCCAAACAAAAACACCATTGTTTAAAAGACACTCGCCTGAACAGGGACTTGAATCATGGACCCTCAGATTAAAAGTCTGATGCTCTACTGACTGAGCTATCCAGGCTCTGAGTGCTGAACTTGCCGTATTGGAAACTGCTCGAAATATATAAAACATGACAATTTGCTGTGCAATTACAAAAAATGTGGAAAAATATATGTGTTACTGCAATCATGAACTGAAAGACTTGGCTTGTAGCGTCTATTGATGAAATATATTTTAGTTTCCTCTGTGTTTAAGATGTAAATCCTTAGATGCTTTAAGTATCACCTCACTTCAATAATCACATTCAATTATTTTTGTCAAAGAGGTTTGATTTATTACTTGTCTAATTTAATCACTGTGTGCCTATCAAAGAAGGATGGATTTGAGTTCCTGATGAAATAAAGTCTTTAGAACTGACATGTAGCGATACTACTTTGTGATGATTATATTACTAGATGCCAATAATGTGTGCCTATTGAAGAGTGATAAAGTCCATTCTTAATATTCTAAAGAATCTTTCCAATCTATACACCTTCCCATTGAATAATGAACATAATCAGCATCAACAATTAAAAGATGGCTGCCTGCAGGAATGGATGATTTTAAACTCTGCAAAATTGTTTATTTCACAAACAAAAACACCATTGTTTAAAAGACACTCGCCTGAACAGGGACTTGAACCATGGACCCTCAGATTAAAAGTCTGATGCTCTACCGACTGAGCTATCCAGGCTCTGAGCACTGAAGTTGCCATATTGGAAACTGCTCGAAATATATAAAACATGAAAATTTGCTGTGCAATTACAAAAAATGTGGAAAAATATATGTGTTACTGCAATCATGAACTGAAAGACTTGGCTTGTAGGGTCTCTTGATGAAATATATTTTAGTTTCCTCTGTGTTTAAGATGTAAATCCTTAGATGCTTAAAGTATCACCTCACTTCAATAATCACATTCAATTATTTTTGTCAAAGAGGTTTGATTTATTACTTGTCTAAATTAATCACTGTGTGCCTATCAAAGAAGGATGGATTTGAGTTCCTGATGAAACAAAGTCTTTAGAACTGACATGTAGTGATACTACTTTGTGATGACTATATTACTAGATGCCAATAATGTGTGCCTATTGAAGAGTGATAAAGTCCATTCTTAATATTCTAAAGAATCTTTCCAATCTATACCCCTTCCCATTGAATAATGAAAATAATCCGCATCAACAATTAAAAGATGGCTGCCTGCAGGAATGGATGATTTTAAACTGTGCAAAATTGTCCATTTCACAAACAAAAACAATATTGTTTAAAAGACACTCACCTGAAGAGGGACTTGAACCCTGGACCCTCAGATTAAAAGTCTGATGCTCTACCGACTGAGCTATCCAGGCTCAGAGTGCTGAAGTTGCCATATTGGAAACTGCTCGAAATATATAAAACATGACAATTTGCTGTGCAATTACAAAAAATGTGGAAAAATATATGTGTTACTGCAATCATGAACTGAAAGACTTGGCTTGTAGCATCTCTTGATGAAATATATTTTAGTTTACTCTGTGTTTAAGATGTAAATCCTTAGATGCTTAAAGTATCACCTCACTTCAATAATCACATTCAATTATTTTTGTCAAAGAGGTTTGATTTATTACTTGTCTAATTTAATCACTGTGTGCCTATCAAAGAAGGATGGATTTGAGTTCCTGATGAAATAAAGTCTTTAGAACTGACATGTAGCGATACTACTTTGTGATGATTATATTACTAGATGCCAATAATGTGTGCCTATTGAAGAGTGATAAAGTCCATTCTTAATATTCTAAAGAATCTTTCCAATCTATACACCTTCCCATTGAATAATGAACATAATCAGCATCAACAATTAAAAGATGGCTGCCTGCAGGAATGGATGATTTTAAACTCTGCAAAATTGTCCATTTCACAAACAAAAACACCATTGTTTAAAAGACACTCGCCTGAACAGGGACTTGAACCATGGACCCTCAGATTAAAAGTCTGATGCTCTACAGACTGAGCTATCCAGGCTCTGAGCACTGAAGTTGCCATATTGGAAACTGCTCAAAATATATACAACATGACAATTTGCTGTGCAATTACAAAAAATGTGGAAAAATATATGTGTTACTGCAATCATGAACTGAAAGACTTGGCTTGTAGTGTCTCTTGATGAAATATATTTTAGTTTCCTCTGTGTTTAAGATGTAAATCCTTAGATGCTTAAAGTATCACCTCACTTCAATAATCACATTCAATTATTTTTGTCAAAGAGGTTTGATTTATTACTTGTCTAATTTAATCACTGTGTGCTATCAAAGAAGGATGGATTTGAGTTCCTGATGAAATAAAGTCTTTAGAACTGACATGTAGCGATACTACTTTGTGATGATTATATTACTAGATGCCAAAAATGAGTGCCTATTGAAGAGTGATAAAGTCCATTCTTAATATTCTAAAGAATCTTTCCAATCTATACCCCTTCCCATTGAATAATGAAAATAATCCGCATCAACAATTAAAAGATGGCTGCCTGCAGGAATGGATGATTTTAAACTCTGCAAAATTGTCCATTTCACAAACAAAAAAACCATTGTTTAAAAGACACTCGCCTGAACAGGGACTTGAACCCTGGACCCTCAGATTAAAAGTCTGATGCTCTACCGACTGAGCTATCCAGGCTCTGAGTGCTGAAGTTGCCGTATTGGAAACTGCTCGAAATATATAAAACATGACAATTTGCTGTGCAATTACAAAAAATGTGAAAAAATATATGTGTTACTGCAATCAGGAACTGAAAGACTTGGCTTGTAGCGTCTCTTGATTAAATATATTTTAGTCTCCTCTGTGTTTAAGATTTAAATCCTTAGATGCTTAAAGTATCACCTCACTTCAATAATCACATTCAATTATTTTTGTCAAAGAGGTTTGATTTATTACTTGTCTAATTTAATCACTGTGTGCCTATCAAAGAAGGATGGATTTGAGTTCCTGATGAAATAAAGTCTTTAGAACTGACATGTAGCGATACTACTTTGTGATGATTAAATTACTAGATGCCAATAATGTGTGCCTATTGAAGAGTGATAAAGTCCATTCTTAATATTCTAAAGAATCTTTCCAATCTATACACCTTCCCATTGAATAATGAACATAATCAGCATCAACAATTAAAAGATGGCTGCCTGCAGGAATGGATGATTTTAAACTCTGCAAAATTGTCCATTTCACAAACAAAAACACCATTGTTTAAAAGACACTCGCCTGAACAGGGACTTGAACCATGGACCCTCAGATTAAAAGTCTGATGCTCTACCGACTGAGCTATCCAGGCTCTGAGCACTGAAATTGCCATATTGGAAACTGCTCGAAATATATAAAACATGACAATTTGCTGTGGAATTACAAAAAATGTGGAAAAATATATGTGTTACTGCAATCATGAACTGAAAGACTTGTTTTGTAGGGTCTCTTGATGAAATATATTTTAGTTTCCTCTGTGTTTAAGATGTAAATCCTTAGATGCTTAAAGTATCACCTCACTTCAATAATCACATTCAATTATTTTTGTCAAAGAGGTTTGATTTATTACTTGTCTAATTTAATCACTGTGTGCCTATCAAAGAAGGATGGATTTGAGTTCCTGATGAAACAAAGTCTTTAGAACTGACATGTAGCGATACTACTTTGTGATGATTATATTACTAGATGCCAATAATGTGTGCCTATTGAAAAGTGATAAAGTCCATTCTTAATATTCTAAAGAAACTTTCCAATCTATACCCCTTCCCATTGAATAATGAACATAATCAGCATCAACAATTAAAAGATGGCTGCCTGCAGGAATGGATGATTTTAAACTCTGCAAAATTGTCCATTTCACAAACAAAAACACCATTGTTTAAAAGACACTCGCCTGAAAAGGGACTTGAACCCTGGACCCTCAGATTAAAAGTCTGATGCTCTACCGACTGAGCTATACAGGCTCTGAGAGCTGAAGTTGCCATATTGGAAACTGCTCGAAATATATAAAACATGACAGTTTGCTGTGTAATTACAAAAAATGTGGAAAAATATATGTGTTACTGCAATCATGAACTGAAAGACTTGGCTTATAGCGTCTATTGATGAAATATATTTTAGTTTCCTCTGTGTTTAAGATGTAAATCCTTAGATGCTTTAAGTATCACCTCACTTCAATAATCACATTCAATTATTTTTGTCAAAGAGGTTTGATTTATTACTTGTCTAATTTAATCACTGTGTGCCTATCAAAGAAGGATGGATTTGAGTTCCTGATGAAATAAAGTCTTTAGAACTGACATGTAGCGATACTACTTTGTGATGATTATATTACTAGATGCCAATAATGTGTGCCTATTGAAGAGTGATAAAGTCCATTCTTAATATTCTAAAGAATCTTTCCAATCTATACACCTTCCCATTGAATAATGAACATAATCAGCATCAACAATTAAAAGATGGCTGCCTGCAGGAATGGATGATTTTAAACTCTGCAAAATTGTCCATTTCACAAACAAAAACACCATTGTTTAAAAGACACTCGCCTGAACAGGGACTTGAACCATGGACCCTCAGATTAAAAGTCTGATGCTCTACCGACTGAGCTATCCAGGCTCTGAGCACTGAACTTGTCATATTGGAAACTGCTCGAAATATATAAAACATGACAATTTGCTGTGCAATTACAAAAAATGTGGAAAAATATATGTGTTACTGCAATCATGAACTGAAAGACTTGGCTTGTAGGGTCTCTTGATGAAATATATTTTAGTTTCCTCTGTGTTTAAGATGTAAATCCTTAGATGCTTAAAGTATCACCTCACTTCAATAATCTCATTCAATTATTTTTGTCAAAGAGGTTTGATTTATTACTTGTCTAATTTAATCACTGTGTGCTATCAAAGAAGGATGGATTTGAGTTCCTGATGAAATAAAGTCTTTAGAACTGACATGTAGCGATACTACTTTGTGATGATTATATTACTAGATGCCAATAATGTGTGCCTATTGAAGAGTGATAAAGTCCATTCTTAATATTCTAAAGAATCTTTCCAATCTATACCCCTTCCCATTAAATAATGAAAATAATCCGCATCAACAATTAAAAGATGGCTGCCTGCAGGAATGGATGATTTTAAACTCTGCAAAATTGTCCATTTCACAAACAAAAAAACCATTGTTTAAAAGACACTCGCCTGAACAGGGACTTGAACCCTGACCCTCAGATTAAAAGTCTGATGCTCTACCGACTGAGCTATCCAGGCTCTGAGTGCTGAAGTTGCCGTATTGGAAACTGCTCGAAATATATAAAACATGACAATTTGCTGTGCAATTACAAAAAATGTGAAAAAATATATGTGTTACTGCAATCAGGAACTGAAAGACTTGGCTTGCAGCGTCTCTTGATTAAATATATTTTAGTCTCCTCTGTGTTTAAGATTTAAATCCTTAGATGCTTAAAGTATCACCTCACTTCAATAATCACATTCAATTATTTTTGTCAAAGAGGTTTGATTTATTACTTGTCTAATTTAATCACTGTGTGCCTATCAAAGAAGGATGGATTTGAGTTCCTGATGAAATAAAGTCTTTAGAACTGACATGTAGCGATACTACTTTGTGATGATTATATTACTAGATGCCAATAATGTGTGCCTATTGAAGAGTGATAAAGTCCATTCTTAATATTCTAAAGAATCTTTCCAATCTATACACCTTCCCATTGAATAATGAACATAATCAGCATCAACAATTAAAAGATGGCTGCCTGCAGGAATGGATGATTTTAAACTCTGCAAAATTGTCCATTTCACAAACAAAAACACCATTGTTTAAAAGACACTCGCCTGAACAGGGACTTGAACCATGGACCCTCAGATTAAAAGTCTGATGCTCTACCGACTGAGCTATCCAGGCTCTGAGCACTGAAGTTGCCATATTGGAAACTGCTCGAAATATATAAAACATGACAATTTGCTGTGGAATTACAAAAAATGTGGAAAAATATATGTGTTACTGCAATCATGAACTGAAAGACTTGGCTTGTAGGGTCTCTTGATGAAATATATTTTAGTTTCCTCTGTGTTTAAGATGTAAATCCTTAGATGCTTAAAGTATCACCTCACTTCAATAATCACATTCAATTATTTTTGTCAAAGAGGTTTGATTTATTACTTGTCTAATTTAATCACTGTGTGCTATTTAAAGAAGGATGGATTTGAGTTCCTGATGAAATAAAGTCTTTAGAACTGACATGTAGCGATACTACTTTGTGATGATTATATTACTAGATGCCAATAATGTGTGCCTATTGAAGAGTGATAAAGTCCATTCTTAATATTCTAAAGAATCTTTCCAATCTATACACCTTCCCATTGAATAATGAACATAATCAGCATCAACAATTAAAAGATGGCTGCCTGCAGGAATGGATGATTTTAAACTCTGCAAAATTGTCCATTTCACAAACAAAAACACCATTGTTTAAAAGACACTCGCCTGAACAGGGACTTGAACCATGGACCCTCAGATTAAAAGTCTGATGCTCTACCGACTGAGCTATACAGGCTCTGAGAGTCGAACTTGCCATATTGGAAACTGCTCGAAATATATAAAACATGACAGTTTGCTGTGTAATTTCAAAAAATGTGGAAAAATATATGTGTTACTGCAATCATGAACTGAAAGACTTGGCTTGTAGGGTCTCTTGATGAAATATATTTTAGTTTCCTCTGTGTTTAAGATGTAAATCCTTAGATGCTTTAAGTATCACCTCACTTCAATAATCACATTCAATTATTTTTGTCAAAGAGGTTTGATTTATTACTTGTCTAATTTAATCACTGTGTGCCTATCAAAGAAGGATGGATTTGAGTTCCTGATGAAATAAAGTCTTTAGAACTGACATGTAGCGATACTACTTTGTGATGATTATATTACTAGATGCCAATAATGTGTGCCTATTGAAGAGTGATAAAGTCCATTCTTAATATTCTAAAGAATCTTTCCAATCTATAAACTTCCCATTGAATAATGAACATAATCAGCATCAACAATTAAAAGATGGCTGCCTGCAGGAATGGATGATTTTAAACTCTGCAAAATTGTCCATTTCACAAACAAAAACACCATTGTTTAAAAGACACTCGCCTGAACAGGGACTTGAACCATGGACCCTCAGATTAAAAGTCTGATGCTCTACCGACTGAGCTATACAGGCTCTGAGCACTGAAGTTGTCATATTGGAAACTGCTCGAAATATATAAAACATGACAATTTGCTGTGCAATTACAAAAAATGTGGAAAAATATATGTGTTACTGCAATCATGAACTGAAAGACTTGGCTTGTAGGGTCTCTTGATGAAATATATTTTAGTTTCCTCTGTGTTTAAGATGTAAATCCTTAGATGCTTAAAGTATCACCTCACTTCAATAATCTCATTCAATTATTTTTGTCAAAGAGGTTTGATTTATTACTTGTCTAATTTAATCACTGTGTGCTATCAAAGAAGGATGGATTTGAGTTCCTGATGAAATAAAGTCTTTAGAACTGACATGTAGCGATACTACTTTGTGATGATTATATTACTAGATGCCAATAATGTGTGCCTATTGAAGAGTGATAAAGTCCATTCTTAATATTCTAAAGAATCTTTCCAATCTATACCCCTTCCCATTAAATAATGAAAATAATCCGCATCAACAATTAAAAGATGGCTGCCTGCAGGAATGGATGATTTTAAACTCTGCAAAATTGTCCATTTCACAAACAAAAAAACCATTGTTTAAAAGACACTCGCCTGAACAGGGACTTGAACCCTGACCCTCAGATTAAAAGTCTGATGCTCTACCGACTGAGCTATCCAGGCTCTGAGTGCTGAAGTTGCCGTATTGGAAACTGCTCGAAATATATAAAACATGACAATTTGCTGTGCAATTACAAAAAATGTGAAAAAATATATGTGTTACTGCAATCAGGAACTGAAAGACTTGGCTTGTAGTGTCTCTTGATTAAATATATTTTAGTCTCCTCTGTGTTTAAGATTTAAATCCTTAGATGCTTAAAGTATCACCTCACTTCAATAATCACATTCAATTATTTTTGTCAAAGAGGTTTGATTTATTACTTGTCTAATTTAATCACTGTGTGCCTATCAAAGAAGGATGGATTTGAGTTCCTGATGAAATAAAGTCTTTAGAACTGACATGTAGCGATACTACTTTGTGATGATTATATTACTAGATGCCAATAATGTGTGCCTATTGAAGAGTGATAAAGTCCATTCTTAATATTCTAAAGAATCTTTCCAATCTATACACCTTCCCATTGAATAATGAACATAATCAGCATCAACAATTAAAAGATGGCTGCCTGCAGGAATGGATGATTTTAAACTCTGCAAAATTGTCCATTTCACAAACAAAAACACCATTGTTTAAAAGACACTCGCCTGAACAGGGACTTGAACCATGGACCCTCAGATTAAAAGTCTGATGCTCTACCGACTGAGCTATCCAGGCTCTGTGCACTGAAGTTGCCATATTGGAAACTGCTCGAAATATATAAAACATGACAATTTGCTGTGGAATTACAAAAAATGTGGAAAAATATATGTGTTACTGCAATCATGAACTGAAAGACTTGGCTTGTAGGGTCTCTTGATGAAATATATTTTAGTTTCCTCTGTGTTTAAGATGTAAATCCTTAGATGCTTAAAGTATCACCTCACTTCAATAATCACATTCAATTATTTTTGTCAAAGAGGTTTGATTTATTACTTGTCTAAATTAATCACTGTGTGCCTATCAAAGAAGGATGGATTTGAGTTCCTGATGAAACAAAGTCTTTAGAACTGACATGTAGTGATACTACTTTGTGATGACTATATTACTAGATGCCAATAATGTGTGCCTATTGAAGAGTGATAAAGTCCATTCTTAATATTCTAAAGAATCTTTCCAATCTATACCCCTTCCCATTGAATAATGAAAATAATCCGCATCAACAATTAAAAGATGGCTGCCTGCAGGAATGGATGATTTTAAACTGTGCAAAATTGTCCATTTCACAAACAAAAACAATATTGTTTAAAAGACACTCACCTGAAGAGGGACTTGAACCCTGGACCCTCAGATTAAAAGTCTGATGCTCTACCGACTGAGCTATCCAGGCTCTGAGTGCTGAAGTTGCCATATTGGAAACTGCTCGAAATATATAAAACATGACAATTTGCTGTGCAATTACAAAAAATGTGGAAAAATATATGTGTTACTGCAATCATGAACTGAAAGACTTGGCTTGTAGCATCTCTTGATGAAATATATTTTAGTTTACTCTGTGTTTAAGATGTAAATCCTTAGATGCTTAAAGTATCACCTCACTTCAATAATCACATTCAATTATTTTTGTCAAAGAGGTTTGATTTATTACTTGTCTAATTTAATCACTGTGTGCCTATCAAAGAAGGATGGATTTGAGTTCCTGATGAAATAAAGTCTTTAGAACTGACATGTAGCGATACTACTTTGTGATGATTATATTACTAGATGCCAATAATGTGTGCCTATTGAAGAGTGATAAAGTCCATTCTTAATATTCTAAAGAATCTTTCCAATCTATACACCTTCCCATTGAATAATGAACATAATCAGCATCAACAATTAAAAGATGGCTGCCTGCAGGAATGGATGATTTTAAACTCTGCAAAATTGTCCATTTCACAAACAAAAACACCATTGTTTAAAAGACACTCGCCTGAACAGGGACTTGAACCATGGACCCTCAGATTAAAAGTCTGATGCTCTACAGACTGAGCTATCCAGGCTCTGAGCACTGAAGTTGCCATATTGGAAACTGCTCAAAATATATAAAACATGACAATTTGCTGTGCAATTACAAAAAATGTGGAAAAATATATGTGTTACTGCAATCATGAACTGAAAGACTTGGCTTGTAGTGTCTCTTGATGAAATATATTTTAGTTTCCTCTGTGTTTAAGATGTAAATCCTTAGATGCTTAAAGTATCACCTCACTTCAATAATCACATTCAATTATTTTTGTCAAAGAGGTTTGATTTATTACTTGTCTAATTTAATCACTGTGTGCTATCAAAGAAGGATGGATTTGAGTTCCTGATGAAATAAAGTCTTTAGAACTGACATGTAGCGATACTACTTTGTGATGATTATATTACTAGATGCCAAAAATGAGTGCCTATTGAAGAGTGATAAAGTCCATTCTTAATATTCTAAAGAATCTTTCCAATCTATACCCCTTCCCATTGAATAATGAAAATAATCCGCATCAACAATTAAAAGATGGCTGCCTGCAGGAATGGATGATTTTAAACTCTGCAAAATTGTCCATTTCACAAACAAAAAAACCATTGTTTAAAAGACACTCACCTGAACAGGGACTTGAACCCTGGACCCTCAGATTAAAAGTCTGATGCTCTACCGACTGAGCTATCCAGGCTCTGAGTGCTGAAGTTGCCGTATTGGAAACTGCTCGAAATATATAAAACATGACAATTTGCTGTGCAATTACAAAAAATGTGAAATAATATATGTGTTACTGCAATCAGGAACTGAAAGACTTGGCTTGTAGCGTCTCTTGATTAAATATATTTTAGTCTCCTCTGTGTTTAAGATTTAAATCCTTAGATGCTTAAAGTATCACCTCACTTCAATAATCACATTCAATTATTTTTGTCAAAGAGGTTTGATTTATTACTTGTCTAATTTAATCACTGTGTGCCTATCAAAGAAGGATGGATTTGAGTTCCTGATGAAATAAAGTCTTTAGAACTGACATGTAGCGATACTACTTTGTGATGATTATATTACTAGATGCCAATAATGTGTGCCTATTGAAGAGTGATAAAGTCCATTCTTAATATTCTAAAGAATCTTTCCAATCTATACACCTTCCCATTGAATAATGAACATAATCAGCATCAACAATTAAAAGATGGCTGCCTGCAGGAATGGATGATTTTAAACTCTGCAAAATTGTCCATTTCACAAACAAAAACACCATTGTTTAAAAGACACTCGCCTGAACAGGGACTTGAACCATGGACCCTCAGATTAAAAGTCTGATGCTCTACCGACTGAGCTATCCAGGCTCTGAGCACTGAAGTTGCCATATTGGAAACTGCTCGAAATATATAAAACATGACAATTTGCTGTGGAATTACAAAAAATGTGGAAAAATATATGTGTTACTGCAATCATGAACTGAAAGACTTGGCTTGTAGGGTCTCTTGATGAAATATATTTTAGTTTCCTCTGTGTTTAAGATGTAAATCCTTAGATGCTTAAAGTATCACCTCACTTCAATAATCACATTCAATTATTTTTGTCAAAGAGGTTTGATTTATTACTTGTCTAATTTAATCACTGTGTGCCTATCAAAGAAGGATGGATTTGAGTTCCTGATGAAACAAAGTCTTTAGAACTGACATGTAGCGATACTACTTTGTGATGATTATATTACTAGATGCCAATAATGTGTGCCTATTGAAAAGTGATAAAGTCCATTCTTAATATTCTAAAGAAACTTTCCAATCTATACCCCTTCCCATTGAATAATGAACATAATCAGCATCAACAATTAAAAGATGGCTGCCTGCAGGAATGGATGATTTTAAACTCTGCAAAATTGTCCATTTCACAAACAAAAACACCATTGTTTAAAAGACACTCGCCTGAAAAGGGACTTGAACCCTGGACCCTCAGATTAAAAGTCTGATGCTCTACCGACTGAGCTATACAGGCTCTGAGAGCCGAAGTTGCCATATTGGAAACTGCTCGAAATATATAAAACATGACAGTTTGCTGTGTAATTTCAAAAAATGTGGAAAAATATATGTGTTACTGCAATCATGAACTGAAAGACTTGGCTTGTAGCGTCTATTGATGAAATATATTTTAGTTTCCTCTGTGTTTAAGATGTAAATCCTTAGATGCTTTAAGTATCACCTCACTTCAATAATCACATTCAATTATTTTTGTCAAAGAGGTTTGATTTATTACTTGTCTAATTTAATCACTGTGTGCCTATCAAAGAAGGATGGATTTGAGTTCCTGATGAAATAAAGTCTTTAGAACTGACATGTAGCGATACTACTTTGTGATGATTATATTACTAGATGCCAATAATGTGTGCCTATTGAAGAGTGATAAAGTCCATTCTTAATATTCTAAAGAATCTTTCCAATCTATACACCTTCCCATTGAATAATGAACATAATCAGCATCAACAATTAAAAGATGGCTGCCTGCAGGAATGGATGATTTTAAACTCTGCAAAATTGTCCATTTCACAAACAAAAACACCATTGTTTAAAAGACACTCGCCTGAACAGGGACTTGAACCATGGACCCTCAGATTAAAAGTCTGATGCTCTACCGACTGAGTTATCCAGGCTCTGAGCACTGAACTTGTCATATTGGAAACTGCTCGAAATATATAAAACATGACAATTTGCTGTGCAATTACAAAAAATGTGGAAAAATATATGTGTTACTGCAATCATGAACTGAAAGACTTGGCTTGTAGGGTCTCTTGATGAAATATATTTTAGTTTCCTCTGTGTTTAAGATGTAAATCCTTAGATGCTTAAAGTATCACCTCACTTCAATAATCACATTCAATTATTTTTGTCAAAGAGGTTTGATTTATTACTTGTCTAAATTAATCACTGTGTGCCTATCAAAGAAGGATGGATTTGAGTTCCTGATGAAACAAAGTCTTTAGAACTGACATGTAGCGATACTACTTTGTGATGATTATATTACTAGATGCCAATAATGTGTGCCTATTGAAAAGTGATAAAGTCCATTCTTAATATTCTAAAGAAACTTTCCAATCTATACCCCTTCCCATTGAATAATGAACATAATCAGCATCAACAATTAAAAGATGGCTGCCTGCAGGAATGGATGATTTTAAACTCTGCAAAATTGTCCATTTCACAAACAAAAACACCATTGTTTAAAAGACACTCGCCTGAACAGGGACTTGAACCCTGGACCCTCAGATTAAAAGTCTGATGCTCTACCGACTGAGGTATACAGGCTCTGAAAGCTGAAGTTGCCATATTGGAAACTGCTCGAAATATATAAAACATGACAGTTTGCTGTGTAATTTCAAAAAATGTGGAAAAATATATGTGTTACTGCAATCATGAACTGAAAGACTTGGCTTGTAGGGTCTCTTGATGAAATATATTTTAGTTTCCTCTGTGTTTAAGATGTAAATCCTTAGATGCTTAAAGTATCACCTCACTTCAATAATCACATTCAATTATTTTTGTCAAAGAGGTTTGATTTATTACTTGTCTAATTTAATCACTGTGTGCCTGTCAAAGAAGGATGGATTTGAGTTCCTGATGAAATAAAGTCTTTAGAACTGACATGTAGCGATACTACTTTGTGATGATTATATTACTAGATGCCAATAATGTGTGCCTATTGAAGAGTGATAAAGTCCATTCTTAATATTCTAAAGAATCTTTCCAATCTATAAACTTCCCATTGAATAATGAACATAATCAGCATCAACAATTAAAAGATGACTGCCTGCAGGAATGGATGATTTTAAACTCTGCAAAATTGTCCATTTCACAAACAAAAACACCATTGTTTAAAAGACACTCGCCTGAACAGGGACTTGAACCATGGACCCTCAGATTAAAAGTCTGATGCTCTACCGACTGAGCTATACAGGCTCTGAGCACTGAAGTTGTCATATTGGAAACTGCTCGAAATATATAAAACATGACAATTTGCTGTGCAATTACAAAAAATGTGGAAAAATATATGTGTTACTGCAATCATGAACTGAAAGACTTGGCTTGTAGGGTCTCTTGATGAAATATATTTTAGTTTCCTCTGTGTTTAAGATGTAAATCCTTAGATGCTTAAAGTATCACCTCACTTCAATAATCTCATTCAATTATTTTTGTCAAAGAGGTTTGATTTATTACTTGTCTAATTTAATCACTGTGTGCTATCAAAGAAGGATGGATTTGAGTTCCTGATGAAATAAAGTCTTTAGAACTGACATGTAGCGATACTACTTTGTGATGATTATATTACTAGATGCCAATAATGTGTGCCTATTGAAGAGTGATAAAGTCCATTCTTAATATTCTAAAGAATCTTTCCAATCTATACCCCTTCCCATTAAATAATGAAAATAATCCGCATCAACAATTAAAAGATGGCTGCCTGCAGGAATGGATGATTTTAAACTCTGCAAAATTGTCCATTTCACAAACAAAAAAACCATTGTTTAAAAGACACTCGCCTGAACAGGGACTTGAACCCTGACCCTCAGATTAAAAGTCTGATGCTCTACCGACTGAGCTATCCAGGCTCTGAGTGCTGAAGTTGCCGTATTGGAAACTGCTCGAAATATATAAAACATGACAATTTGCTGTGCAATTACAAAAAATGTGAAAAAATATATGTGTTACTGCAATCAGGAACTGAAAGACTTGGCTTGTAGGGTCTCTTGATGAAATATATTTTAGTTTCCTCTGTGTTTAAGATGTAAATCCTTAGATGCTTAAAGTATCACCTCACTTCAATAATCGCATTCAATTATTTTTGTCAAAGAGGTTTGATTTATTACTTGTCTAAATTAATCACTGTGTGCCTATCAAAGAAGGATGGATTTGAGTTCCTGATGAAACAAAGTCTTTAGAACTGACATGTAGTGATACTACTTTGTGATGACTATATTACTAGATGCCAATAATGTGTGCCTATTGAAGAGTGATAAAGTCCATTCTTAATATTCTAAAGAATCTTTCCAATCTATACCCCTTCCCATTGAATAATGAAAATAATCCGCATCAACAATTAAAAGATGGCTGCCTGCAGGAATGGATGATTTTAAACTGTGCAAAATTGTCCATTTCACAAACAAAAACAATATTGTTTAAAAGACACTCACCTGAAGAGGGACTTGAACCCTGGACCCTCAGATTAAAAGTCTGATGCTCTACCGACTGAGCTATCCAGGCTCTGAGTGCTGAAGTTGCCATATTGGAAACTGCTCGAAATATATAAAACATGACAATTTGCTGTGCAATTACAAAAAATGTGGAAAAATATATGTGTTACTGCAATCATGAACTGAAAGACTTGGCTTGTAGCATCTCTTGATGAAATATATTTTAGTTTACTCTGTGTTTAAGATGTAAATCCTTAGATGCTTAAAGTATCACCTCACTTCAATAATCACATTCAATTATTTTTGTCAAAGAGGTTTGATTTATTACTTGTCTAATTTAATCACTGTGTGCCTATCAAAGAAGGATGGATTTGAGTTCCTGATGAAATAAAGTCTTTAGAACTGACATGTAGCGATACTACTTTGTGATGATTATATTACTAGATGCCAATAATGTGTGCCTATTGAAGAGTGATAAAGTCCATTCTTAATATTCTAAAGAATCTTTCCAATCTATACACCTTCCCATTGAATAATGAACATAATCAGCATCAACAATTAAAAGATGGCTGCCTGCAGGAATGGATGATTTTAAACTCTGCAAA
Organism: Pseudophryne corroboree; assembly: GCF_028390025.1. Lineage (NCBI taxonomy): Eukaryota > Metazoa > Chordata > Amphibia > Anura > Myobatrachidae > Pseudophryne > Pseudophryne corroboree. The sequence continues at coordinate 887,018,563 of NC_086444.1, read as the reverse complement.
ATTGTCCATTTCACAAACAAAAACACCATTGTTTAAAAGACACTCGCCTGAACAGGGACTTGAACCATGGACCCTCAGATTAAAAGTCTGATGCTCTACAGACTGAGCTATCCAGGCTCTGAGCACTGAAGTTGCCATATTGGAAACTGCTCAAAATATATAAAACATGACAATTTGCTGTGCAATTACAAAAAATGTGGAAAAATATATGTGTTACTGCAATCATGAACTGAAAGACTTGGCTTGTAGTGTCTCTTGATGAAATATATTTTAGTTTCCTCTGTGTTTAAGATGTAAATCCTTAGATGCTTAAAGTATCACCTCACTTCAATAATCACATTCAATTATTTTTGTCAAAGAGGTTTGATTTATTACTTGTCTAATTTAATCACTGTGTGCTATCAAAGAAGGATGGATTTGAGTTCCTGATGAAATAAAGTCTTTAGAACTGACATGTAGCGATACTACTTTGTGATGATTATATAACTAGATGCCAAAAATGAGTGCCTATTGAAGAGTGATAAAGTCCATTCTTAATATTCTAAAGAATCTTTCCAATCTATACCCCTTCCCATTGAATAATGAAAATAATCCGCATCAACAATTAAAAGATGGCTGCCTGCAGGAATGGATGATTTTAAACTCTGCAAAATTGTCCATTTCACAAACAAAAAAACCATTGTTTAAAAGACACTCACCTGAACAGGGACTTGAACCCTGGACCCTCAGATTAAAAGTCTGATGCTCTACCGACTGAGCTATCCAGGCTCTGAGTGCTGAAGTTGCCGTATTGGAAACTGCTCGAAATATATAAAACATGACAATTTGCTGTGCAATTACAAAAAATGTGAAAAAATATATGTGTTACTGCAATCAGGAACTGAAAGACTTGGCTTGTAGCGTCTCTTGATTAAATATATTTTAGTCTCCTCTGTGTTTAAGATTTAAATCCTTAGATGCTTAAAGTATCACCTCACTTCAATAATCACATTCAATTATTTTTGTCAAAGAGGTTTGATTTATTACTTGTCTAATTTAATCACTGTGTGCCTATCAAAGAAGGATGGATTTGAGTTCCTGATGAAATAAAGTCTTTAGAACTGACATGTAGCGATACTACTTTGTGATGATTATATTACTAGATGCCAATAATGTGTGCCTATTGAAGAGTGATAAAGTCCATTCTTAATATTCTAAAGAATCTTTCCAATCTATACACCTTCCCATTGAATAATGAACATAATCAGCATCAACAATTAAAAGATGGCTGCCTGCAGGAATGGATGATTTTAAACTCTGCAAAATTGTCCATTTCACAAACAAAAACACCATTGTTTAAAAGACACTCGCCTGAACAGGGACTTGAACCATGGACCCTCAGATTAAAAGTCTGATGCTCTACCGACTGAGCTATCCAGGCTCTGAGCACTGAACTTGTCATATTGGAAACTGCTCGAAATATATAAAACATGACAATTTGCTGTGCAATTACAAAAAATGTGGAAAAATATATGTGTTACTGCAATCATGAACTGAAAGACTTGGCTTGTAGGGTCTCTTGATGAAATATATTTTAGTTTCCTCTGTGTTTAAGATGTAAATCCTTAGATGCTTAAAGTATCACCTCACTTCAATAATCACATTCAATTATTTTTGTCAAAGAGGTTTGATTTATTACTTGTCTAAATTAATCACTGTGTGCCTATCAAAGAAGGATGGATTTGAGTTCCTGATGAAACAAAGTCTTTAGAACTGACATGTAGCGATACTACTTTGTGATGATTATATTACTAGATGCCAATAATGTGTGCCTATTGAAAAGTGATAAAGTCCATTCTTAATATTCTAAAGAAACTTTCCAATCTATACCCCTTCCCATTGAATAATGAACATAATCAGCATCAACAATTAAAAGATGGCTGCCTGCAGGAATGGATGATTTTAAACTCTGCAAAATTGTCCATTTCACAAACAAAAACACCATTGTTTAAAAGACACTCGCCTGAACAGGGACTTGAACCCTGGACCCTCAGATTAAAAGTCTGATGCTCTACCGACTGAGCTATCCAGGCTCTGAGTGCTGAAGTTGCCATATTGGAAACTGCTCGAAATATATAAAACATGACAATTTGCTGTGCAATTACAAAAAATGTGGAAAAATATATGTGTTACTGCAATCATGAACTGAAAGACTTGGCTTGTAGCATCTCTTGATGAAATATATTTTAGTTTACTCTGTGTTTAAGATGTAAATCCTTAGATGCTTAAAGTATCACCTCACTTCAATAATCACATTCAATTATTTTTGTCAAAGAGGTTTGATTTATTACTTGTCTAATTTAATCACTGTGTGCCTATCAAAGAAGGATGGATTTGAGTTCCTGATGAAATAAAGTCTTTAGAACTGACATGTAGCGATACTACTTTGTGATGATTATATTACTAGATGCCAATAATGTGTGCCTATTGAAGAGTGATAAAGTCCATTCTTAATATTCTAAAGAATCTTTCCAATCTATACACCTTCCCATTGAATAATGAACATAATCAGCATCAACAATTAAAAGATGGCTGCCTGCAGGAATGGATGATTTTAAACTCTGCAAAATTGTCCATTTCACAAACAAAAACACCATTGTTTAAAAGACACTCGCCTGAACAGGGACTTGAACCATGGACCCTCAGATTAAAAGTCTGATGCTCTACAGACTGAGCTATCCAGGCTCTGAGCACTGAAGTTGCCATATTGGAAACTGCTCAAAATATATAAAACATGACAATTTGCTGTGCAATTACAAAAAATGTGGAAAAATATATGTGTTACTGCAATCATGAACTGAAAGACTTGGCTTGTAGTGTCTCTTGATGAAATATATTTTAGTTTCCTCTGTGTTTAAGATGTAAATCCTTAGATGCTTAAAGTATCACCTCACTTCAATAATCACATTCAATTATTTTTGTCAAAGAGGTTTGATTTATTACTTGTCTAATTTAATCACTGTGTGCTATCAAAGAAGGATGGATTTGAGTTCCTGATGAAATAAAGTCTTTAGAACTGACATGTAGCGATACTACTTTGTGATGATTATATAACTAGATGCCAAAAATGAGTGCCTATTGAAGAGTGATAAAGTCCATTCTTAATATTCTAAAGAATCTTTCCAATCTATACCCCTTCCCATTGAATAATGAAAATAATCCGCATCAACAATTAAAAGATGGCTGCCTGCAGGAATGGATGATTTTAAACTCTGCAAAATTGTCCATTTCACAAACAAAAAAACCATTGTTTAAAAGACACTCACCTGAACAGGGACTTGAACCCTGGACCCTCAGATTAAAAGTCTGATGCTCTACCGACTGAGCTATCCAGGCTCTGAGTGCTGAAGTTGCCGTATTGGAAACTGCTCGAAATATATAAAACATGACAATTTGCTGTGCAATTACAAAAAATGTGAAAAAATATATGTGTTACTGCAATCAGGAACTGAAAGACTTGGCTTGTAGCGTCTCTTGATTAAATATATTTTAGTCTCCTCTGTGTTTAAGATTTAAATCCTTAGATGCTTAAAGTATCACCTCACTTCAATAATCACATTCAATTATTTTTGTCAAAGAGGTTTGATTTATTACTTGTCTAATTTAATCACTGTGTGCCTATCAAAGAAGGATGGATTTGAGTTCCTGATGAAATAAAGTCTTTAGAACTGACATGTAGCGATACTACTTTGTGATGATTATATTACTAGATGCCAATAATGTGTGCCTATTGAAGAGTGATAAAGTCCATTCTTAATATTCTAAAGAATCTTTCCAATCTATACACCTTCCCATTGAATAATGAACATAATCAGCATCAACAATTAAAAGATGGCTGCCTGCAGGAATGGATGATTTTAAACTCTGCAAAATTGTCCATTTCACAAACAAAAACACCATTGTTTAAAAGACACTCGCCTGAACAGGGACTTGAACCATGGACCCTCAGATTAAAAGTCTGATGCTCTACCGACTGAGCTATCCAGGCTCTGAGCACTGAACTTGTCATATTGGAAACTGCTCGAAATATATAAAACATGACAATTTGCTGTGCAATTACAAAAAATGTGGAAAAATATATGTGTTACTGCAATCATGAACTGAAAGACTTGGCTTGTAGGGTCTCTTGATGAAATATATTTTAGTTTCCTCTGTGTTTAAGATGTAAATCCTTAGATGCTTAAAGTATCACCTCACTTCAATAATCACATTCAATTATTTTTGTCAAAGAGGTTTGATTTATTACTTGTCTAAATTAATCACTGTGTGCCTATCAAAGAAGGATGGATTTGAGTTCCTGATGAAACAAAGTCTTTAGAACTGACATGTAGCGATACTACTTTGTGATGATTATATTACTAGATGCCAATAATGTGTGCCTATTGAAAAGTGATAAAGTCCATTCTTAATATTCTAAAGAAACTTTCCAATCTATACCCCTTCCCATTGAATAATGAACATAATCAGCATCAACAATTAAAAGATGGCTGCCTGCAGGAATGGATGATTTTAAACTCTGCAAAATTGTCCATTTCACAAACAAAAACACCATTGTTTAAAAGACACTCGCCTGAACAGGGACTTGAACCCTGGACCCTCAGATTAAAAGTCTGATGCTCTACCGACTGAGCTATACAGGCTCTGAAAGCTGAAGTTGCCATATTGGAAACTGCTCGAAATATATAAAACATGACAGTTTGCTGTGTAATTTCAAAAAATGTGGAAAAATATATGTGTTACTGCAATCATGAACTGAAAGACTTGGCTTGTAGGGTCTCTTGATGAAATATATTTTAGTTTCCTCTGTGTTTAAGATGTAAATCCTTAGATGCTTAAAGTATCACCTCACTTCAATAATCTCATTCAATTATTTTTGTCAAAGAGGTTTGATTTATTACTTGTCTAATTTAATCACTGTGTGCTATCAAAGAAGGATGGATTTGAGTTCCTGATGAAATAAAGTCTTTAGAACTGACATGTAGCGATACTACTTTGTGATGATTATATTACTAGATGCCAATAATGTGTGCCTATTGAAGAGTGATAAAGTCCATTCTTAATATTCTAAATAATCTTTCCAATCTATACCCCTTCCCATTAAATAATGAAAATAATCCGCATCAACAATTAAAAGATGGCTGCCTGCAGGAATGGATGATTTTAAACTCTGCAAAATTGTCCATTTCACAAACAAAAAAACCATTGTTTAAAAGACACTCGCCTGAACAGGGACTTGAACCCTGACCCTCAGATTAAAAGTCTGATGCTCTACCGACTGAGCTATCCAGGCTCTGAGTGCTGAAGTTGCCGTATTGGAAACTGCTCGAAATATATAAAACATGACAATTTGCTGTGCAATTACAAAAAATGTGAAAAAATATATGTGTTACTGCAATCAGGAACTGAAAGACTTGGCTTGTAGCGTCTCTTGATGAAATATATTTTAGTCTCCTCTGTGTTTAAGATTTAAATCCTTAGATGCTTAAAGTATCACCTCACTTCAATAATCACATTCAATTATTTTTGTCAAAGAGGTTTGATTTATTACTTGTCTAATTTAATCACTGTGTGCCTATCAAAGAAGGATGGATTTGAGTTCCTGATGAAATAAAGTCTTTAGAACTGACATGTAGCGATACTACTTTGTGATGATTATATTACTAGATGCCAATAATGTGTGCCTATTTAAGAGTGATAAAGTCCATTCTTAATATTCTAAAGAATCTTTCCAATCTATACACCTTCCCATTGAATAATGAACATAATCAGCATCAACAATTAAAAGATGGCTGCCTGCAGGAATGGATGATTTTAAACTCTGCAAAATTGTCCATTTCACAAACAAAAACACCATTGTTTAAAAGACACTCGCCTGAACAGGGACTTGAACCATGGACCCTCAGATTAAAAGTCTGATGCTCTACCGACTGAGCTATCCAGGCTCTGAGTGCTGAAGTTGCCATATTGGAAACTGCTCGAAATATATAAAACTGACAATTTGCTGTGCAATTACAAAAAATGAGGAAAAATATATGTGTTACTGCAATCATGAACTGAAAGACTTGGCTTGTAGGGTCTCTTGATGAAATATATTTTAGTTTCCTCTGTGTTTAAGATGTAAATCCTTAGATGCTTAAAGTATCACCTCACTTCAATAATCACATTCAATTATTTTTGTCAAAGAGGTTTGATTTATTACTTGTCTAATTTAATCACTGTGTGCCTATCAAAGAAGGATGGATTTGAGTTCCTGATGAAACAAAGTCTTTAGAACTGACATGTAGTGATACTACTTTGTGATGACTATATTACTAGATGCCAATAATGTGTGCCTATTGAAGAGTGATAAAGTCCATTCTTAATATTCTAAAGAATCTTTCCAATCTATACACCTTCCCATTGAATAATGAACATAATCAGCATCAACAATTAAAAGATGGCTGCCTGCAGGAATGGATGATTTTAAACTCTGCAAAATTGTCCATTTCACAAACAAAAACACCATTGTTTAAAAGACACTCGCCTGAACAGGGACTTGAACCCTCAGATTAAAAGTCTGATGCTCTACCGACTGAGCTATCCAGGATCTGAGCACTGAAGTTGCCATATTGGAAACTGCTCGAAATATATAAAACATGACAATTTGCTGTGCAATTGCAAAAAATGTGGAAAAATATATGTGTTACTGCAATCATGAACTGAAAGACTTGGCTTGTAGGGTCTCTTGATGAAATATATTTTAGTTTCCTCTGTGTTTAAGATGTAAATCCTTAGATGCTTTAAGTATCACCTCACTTCAATAATCACATTCAATTATTTTTGTCAAAGAGGTTTGATTTATTACTTGTCTAATTTAATCACTGTGTGCCTATCAAAGAAGGATGGATTTGAGTTCCTGATGAAACAAAGTTTTTAGAACTGACATGTAGTGATACTACTTTGTGATGACTATATTACTAGATGCCAATAATGTGTGCCTATTGAAGAGTGATAAAGTCCATTCTTAATATTCTAAAGAATCTTTCCAACCTATACCCCTTCCCATTGAATAATGAACATAATCAGCATCAACAATTAAAAGATGGCTGCCTGCAGGAATGGATGATTTTAAACTCTGCAAAATTGTCCATTTCACAAACAAAAACACCATTGTTTAAAAGACACTTGCCTGAACAGGGACTTGAACCCTGGACCCTCTGATTAAAAGTCTGATGCTCTACCGACTGAGCTATCCAGGTTCTGAGTGCTGAAGTTGCCATATTGGAAACTGCTCGAAATATATAAAACATGACAATTTACTGTGCAATTACAAAAAATGTGGAAAAATATATGTGTTACTGCAATCATGAACTGAAAGACTTGGCTTGTAGCGTCTCTTGATTAAATATATTTTAGTTTCCTCTGTGTTTAAGATGTAAATCCTTAGATGCTTTAAGTATCACCTCACTTCAATAATCACATTCAATTATTTTTGTCAAAGAGGTTTGATTTATTACTTGTCTAATTTAATCACTGTGTGCCTATCATAGAAGGATGGATTTGAGTTCCTGATTAAATAAAGTCTTTAGAACTGACATGTAGCGATACTACTTTGTGATGATTATATTACTAGATGCCAATAATGTGTGCCTATTGAAGAGTGATAAAGTCCATTCTTAATATTCTAAAGAATCTTTCCAATCTATACCCCTTCCCATTGAATAATGAACATAATCCGCATCAACAATTAAAAGATGGCTGCCTGCAGGAATGGATGATTTTAAACTCTGCAAAATTGTCCATTTCACAAACAAAAACACCATTGTTTAAAAGACACTCGCCTGAACAGGGACTTGAACCCTGGACCCTCAGATTAAAAGTCTGATGCTCTACCGACTGAGCTATCCAGGCTCTGAGCACTGAGGTTGCCATATTGGAAACTGCTCGAAATATATAAAACATGACAATTTGCTGTGCAATTACAAAAAATGTGGAAAAATATATGTGTTACTGCAATCATGAACTGAAAGACTTGGCTTGTAGCATCTCTTGATGAAATATATTTTAGTTTACTCTGTGTTTAAGATGTAAATCCTTAGATGCTTAAAGTATCACCTCACTTCAATAATCACATTCAATTATTTTTGTCAAAGAGGTTTGATTTATTACTTGTCTAATTTAATCACTGTGTGCCTATCAAAGAAGGATGGATTTGAGTTCCTGATGAAACAAAGTCTTTAGAACTGACATGTAGCGATACTACTTTGTGATGATTATATTACTAGATGCCAATAATGTGTGCCTATTGAAAAGTGATAAAGTCCGTTCTTAATATTCCAAATAAACTTTCCAATCTATACCCCTTCCCATTGAATAATGAACATAATCAGCATCAACAATTAAAAGATGGCTGCCAGCAGGAATGGATGATTTTAAACTCTGCTAAATTGTCCATTTCACAAACAAAAACACCATTGTTTAAAAGACACTCGCCTGAACAGGGACTTGAACCCTGGACCCTCAGATTAAAAGTCTGATGCTCTACCGACTGAGCTATACAGGCTCTGAGAGCTGAAGTTGCCATATTGGAAACTGCTCGAAATATATAAAACATGACAATTTGCTGTGTAATTTCAAAAAATGTGGAAAAATATATGTGTTACTGCAATCATGAACTGAAAGACTTGGCTTGTAGCGTCTCTTGATTAAATATATTTTAGTTTCCTCTGTGTTTAAGATGTAAATCCTTAGATGCTTAAAGTATCACCTCACTTCAATAATCACATTCAATTATTTTTGTCAAAGAGGTTTGATTTATTACTTGTCTAATTTAATCACTGTGTGCCTATCAAAGAAGGATGGATTTGAGTTCCTGATGAAACAAAGTCTTTAGAACTGACATGTAGCGATACTACTTTGTGATGATTATATTACTAGATGCCAATAATGTGTGCCTATTGAAAAGTGATAAAGTCCATTCTTAATATTCTAAAGAAACTTTCCAATCTATACCCCTTCCCATTGAATAATGAACATAATCAGCATCAACAATTAAAAGATGGCTGCCTGCAGGAATGGATGATTTTAAACTCTGCAAAATTGTCCATTTCACAAACAAAAACACCATTGTTTAAAAGACACTCGCCTGAAAAGGGACTTGAACCCTGGACCCTCAGATTAAAAGTCTGATGCTCTACCGACTGAGCTATACAGGCTCTGAGAGCCGAAGTTGCCATATTGGAAACTGCTCGAAATATATAAAACATGACAGTTTGCTGTGTAATTTCAAAAAATGTGGAAAAATATATGTGTTACTGCAATCATGAACTGAAAGACTTGGCTTGTAGCGTCTATTGATGAAATATATTTTAGTTTCCTCTGTGTTTAAGATGTAAATCCTTAGATGCTTTAAGTATCACCTCACTTCAATAATCACATTCAATTATTTTTGTCAAAGAGGTTTGATTTATTACTTGTCTAATTTAATCACTGTGTGCCTATCAAAGAAGGATGGATTTGAGTTCCTGATGAAATAAAGTCTTTAGAACTGACATGTAGCGATACTACTTTGTGATGATTATATTACTAGATGCCAATAATGTGTGCCTATTGAAGAGTGATAAAGTCCATTCTTAATATTCTAAAGAATCTTTCCAATCTATACACCTTCCCATTGAATAATGAACATAATCAGCATCAACAATTAAAAGATGGCTGCCTGCAGGAATGGATGATTTTAAACTCTGCAAAATTGTCCATTTCACAAACAAAAACACCATTGTTTAAAAGACACTCGCCTGAACAGGGACTTGAACCATGGACCCTCAGATTAAAAGTCTGATGCTCTACCGACTGAGCTATCCAGGCTCTGAGCACTGAACTTGTCATATTGGAAACTGCTCGAAATATATAAAACATGACAATTTGCTGTGCAATTACAAAAAATGTGGAAAAATATATGTGTTACTGCAATCATGAACTGAAAGACTTGGCTTGTAGGGTCTCTTGATGAAATATATTTTAGTTTCCTCTGTGTTTAAGATGTAAATCCTTAGATGCTTAAAGTATCACCTCACTTCAATAATCTCATTCAATTATTTTTGTCAAAGAGGTTTGATTTATTACTTGTCTAATTTAATCACTGTGTGCTATCAAAGAAGGATGGATTTGAGTTCCTGATGAAATAAAGTCTTTAGAACTGACATGTAGCGATACTACTTTGTGATGATTATATTACTAGATGCCAAAAATGAGTGCCTATTGAAGAGTGATAAAGTCCATTCTTAATATTCTAAAGAATCTTTCCAATCTATACCCCTTCCCATTGAATAATGAAAATAATCCGCATCAACAATTAAAAGATGGCTGCCTGCAGGAATGGATGATTTTAAACTCTGCAAAATTGTCCATTTCACAAACAAAAAAAACATTGTTTAAAAGACACTCGCCTGAACAGGGACTTGAACCCTGGACCCTCAGATTAAAAGTCTGATGCTCTACCGACTGAGCTATCCAGGCTCTGAGTGCTGAAGTTGCCGTATTGGAAACTGCTCGAAATATATAAAACATGACAATTTGCTGTGCAATTACAAAAAATGTGAAAAAATATATGTGTTACTGCAATCAGGAACTGAAAGACTTGGCTTGTAGCGTCTCTTGATTAAATATATTTTAGTCTCCTCTGTGTTTAAGATTTAAATCCTTAGATGCTTAAAGTATCACCTCACTTCAATAATCACATTCAATTATTTTTGTCAAAGAGGTTTGATTTATTACTTGTCTAATTTAATCACTGTGTGCCTATCAAAGAAGGATGGATTTGAGTTCCTGATGAAATAAAGTCTTTAGAACTGACATGTAGCGATACTACTTTGTGATGATTATATTACTAGATGCCAATAATGTGTGCCTATTGAAGAGTGATAAAGTCCATTCTTAATATTCTAAAGAATCTTTCCAATCTATACACCTACCCATTGAATAATGAACATAATCAGCATCAACAATTAAAAGATGGCTGCCTGCAGGAATGGATGATTTTAAACTCTGCAAAATTGTCCATTTCACAAACAAAAACACCATTGTTTAAAAGACACTCGCCTGAACAGGGACTTGAACCATGGACCCTCAGATTAAAAGTCTGATGCTCTACCGACTGAGCTATCCAGGCTCTGAGCACTGAAGTTGCCATATTGGAAACTGCTCGAAATATATAAAACATGACAATTTGCTGTGGAATTACAAAAAATGTGGAAAAATATATGTGTTACTGCAATCATGAACTGAAAGACTTGGCTTGTAGGGTCTCTTGATGAAATATATTTTAGTTTCCTCTGTGTTTAAGATGTAAATCCTTAGATGCTTAAAGTATCACCTCACTTCAATAATCACATTCAATTATTTTTGTCAAAGAGGTTTGATTTATTACTTGTCTAAATTAATCACTGTGTGCCTATCAAAGAAGGATGGATTTGAGTTCCTGATGAAACAAAGTCTTTAGAACTGACATGTAGCGATACTACTTTGTGATGATTATATTACTAGATGCCAATAATGTGTGCCTATTGAAAAGTGATAAAGTCCATTCTTAATATTCTAAAGAAACTTTCCAATCTATACCCCTTCCCATTGAATAATGAACATAATCAGCATCAACAATTAAAAGATGGCTGCCTGCAGGAATGGATGATTTTAAACTCTGCAAAATTGTCCATTTCACAAACAAAAACACCATTGTTTAAAAGACACTCGCCTGAACAGGGACTTGAACCCTGGACCCTCAGATTAAAAGTCTGATGCTCTACCGACTGAGCTATACAGGCTCTGAGAGCCGAAGTTGCCATATTGGAAACTGCTCGAAATATATAAAACATGACAGTTTGCTGTGTAATTTCAAAAAATGTGGAAAAATATATGTGTTACTGCAATCATGAACTGAAAGACTTGGCTTGTAGGGTCTCTTGATGAAATATATTTTAGTTTCCTCTGTGTTTAAGATGTAAATCCTTAGATGCTTTAAGTATCACCTCACTTCAATAATCACATTCAATTATTTTTGTCAAAGAGGTTTGATTTATTACTTGTCTAATTTAATCACTGTGTGCCTATCAAAGAAGGATGGATTTGAGTTCCTGATGAAATAAAGTCTTTAGAACTGACATGTAGCGATACTACTTTGTGATGATTATATTACTAGATGCCAATAATGTGTGCCTATTGAAGAGTGATAAAGTCCATTCTTAATATTCTAAAGAATCTTTCCAATCTATAAACTTCCCATTGAATAATGAACATAATCAGCATCAACAATTAAAAGATGGCTGCCTGCAGGAATGGATGATTTTAAACTCTGCAAAATTGTCCATTTCACAAACAAAAACACCATTGTTTAAAAGACACTCGCCTGAACAGGGACTTGAACCATGGACCCTCAGATTAAAAGTCTGATGTTCTACCGACTGAGCTATACAGGCTCTGAGCACTGAAGTTGTCATATTGGAAACTGCTCGAAATATATAAAACATGACAATTTGCTGTGCAATTACAAAAAATGTGGAAAAATATATGTGTTACTGCAATCATGAACTGAAAGACTTGGCTTGTAGGGTCTCTTGATGAAATATATTTTAGTTTCCTCTGTGTTTAAGATGTAAATCCTTAGATGCTTAAAGTATCACCTCACTTCAATAATCTCATTCAATTATTTTTGTCAAAGAGGTTTGATTTATTACTTGTCTAATTTAATCACTGTGTGCTATCAAAGAAGGATGGATTTGAGTTCCTGATGAAATAAAGTCTTTAGAACTGACATGTAGCGATACTACTTTGTGATGATTATATTACTAGATGCCAATAATGTGTGCCTATTGAAGAGTGATAAAGTCCATTCTTAATATTCTAAAGAATCTTTCCAATCTATACCCCTTCCCATTAAATAATGAAAATAATCCGCATCAACAATTAAAAGATGGCTGCCTGCAGGAATGGATGATTTTAAACTCTGCAAAATTGTCCATTTCACAAACAAAAAAACCATTGTTTAAAAGACACTCGCCTGAACAGGGACTTGAACCCTGACCCTCAGATTAAAAGTCTGATGCTCTACCGACTGAGCTATCCAAGCTCTGAGTGCTGAGGTTGCCGTATTGGAAACTGCTCGAAATATATAAAACATGACAATTTGCTGTGCAATTACAAAAAATGTGAAAAAATATATGTGTTACTGCAATCAGGAACTGAAAGACTTAGCTTGTAGCGTCTCTTGATTAAATATATTTTAGTCTCCTCTGTGTTTAAGATTTAAATCCTTAGATGCTTAAAGTATCACCTCACTTCAATAATCACATTCAATTATTTTTGTCAAAGAGGTTTGATTTATTACTTGTCTAATTTAATCACTGTGTGCCTATCAAAGAAGGATGGATTTGAGTTCCTGATGAAATAAAGTCTTTAGAACTGACATGTAGCGATACTACTTTGTGATGATTATATTACTAGATGCCAATAATGTGTGCCTATTGAAGAGTGATAAAGTCCATTCTTAATATTCTAAAGAATCTTTCCAATCTATACACCTTCCCATTGAATAATGAACATAATCAGCATCAACAATTAAAAGATGGCTGCCTGCAGGAATGGATGATTTTAAACTCTGCAAAATTGTCCATTTCACAAACAAAAACACCATTGTTTAAAAGACACTCGCCTGAACAGGGACTTGAACCCTCAGATTAAAAGTCTGATGCTCTACCGACTGAGCTATCCAGGATCTGAGCACTGAAGTTGCCATATTGGAAACTGCTCGAAATATATAAAACATGACAATTTGCTGTGCAATTGCAAAAAATGTGGAAAAATATATGTGTTACTGCAATCATGAACTGAAAGACTTGGCTTGTAGGGTCTCTTGATGAAATATATTTTAGTTTCCTCTGTGTTTAAGATGTAAATCCTTAGATGCTTTAAGTATCACCTCACTTCAATAATCACATTCAATTATTTTTGTCAAAGAGGTTTGATTTATTACTTGTCTAATTTAATCACTGTGTGCCTATCATAGAAGGATGGATTTGAGTTCCTGATTAAATAAAGTCTTTAGAACTGACATGTAGCGATACTACTTTGTGATGATTATATTACTAGATGCCAATAATGTGTGCCTATTGAAGAGTGATAAAGTCCATTCTTAATATTCTAAAGAATCTTTCCAATCTATACCCCTTCCCATTGAATAATGAACATAATCCGCATCAACAATTAAAAGATGGCTGCCTGCAGGAATGGATGATTTTAAACTCTGCAAAATTGTCCATTTCACAAACAAAAACACCATTGTTTAAAAGACACTCGCCTGAACAGGGACTTGAACCCTGGACCCTCAGATTAAAAGTCTGATGCTCTACCGACTGAGCTATCCAGGCTCTGAGCACTGAGGTTGCCATATTGGAAACTGCTCGAAATATATAAAACATGACAATTTGCTGTGCAATTACAAAAAATGGGGAAAAATATATGTGTTACTGCAATCATGAACTGAAAGACTTGGCTTGTAGCATCTCTTGATGAAATATATTTTAGTTTACTCTGTGTTTAAGATGTAAATCCTTAGATGCTTAAAGTATCACCTCACTTCAATAATCACATTCAATTATTTTTGTCAAAGAGGTTTGATTTATTACTTGTCTAATTTAATCACTGTGTGCCTATCAAAGAAGGATGGATTTGAGTTCCTGATGAAACAAAGTCTTTAGAACTGACATGTAGCGATACTACTTTGTGATGATTATATTACTAGATGCCAATAATGTGTGCCTATTGAAAAGTGATAAAGTCCGTTCTTAATATTCCAAATAAACTTTCCAATCTATACCCCTTCCCATTGAATAATGAACATAATCAGCATCAACAATTAAAAGATGGCTGCCAGCAGGAATGGATGATTTTAAACTCTGCTAAATTGTCCATTTCACAAACAAAAACACCATTGTTTAAAAGACACTCGCCTGAACAGGGACTTGAACCCTGGACCCTCAGATTAAAAGTCTGATGCTCTACCGACTGAGCTATACAGGCTCTGAGAGCCGAAGTTGCCATATTGGAAACTGCTCGAAATATATAAAACATGACAATTTGCTGTGTAATTTCAAAAAATGTGGAAAAATATATGTGTTACTGCAATCATGAACTGAAAGACTTGGCTTGTAGCGTCTCTTGATTAAATATATTTTAGTTTCCTCTGTGTTTAAGATGTAAATCCTTAGATGCTTTAAGTAACACCTCACTTCAATAATCACATTCAATTATTTTTGTCAAAGAGGTTTGATTTATTACTTGTCTAATTTAATCACTGTGTGCCTATCATAGAAGGATGGATTTGAGTTCCTGATTAAATAAAGTCTTTAGAACTGACATGTAGCGATACTACTTTGTGATGATTATATTACTAGATGCCAATAATGTGTGCCTATTGAAGAGTGATAAAGTCCATTCTTAATATTCTAAATAAACTTTCCAATCTATACCCCTTCCCATTGAATAATGAACATAATCAGCATCAACAATTAAAAGATGGCTGCCTGCAGGAATGGATGATTTTAAACTCTGCTAAATTGTCCATTTCACAAACAAAAACACCATTGTTTAAAAGACACTCGCCTGAACAGGCACTTGAACCCTGGACCCTCAGATTAAAAGTCTGATGCTCTACCGACTGAGCTATACAGGCTCTGAGAGCTGAAGTTGCCATATTGGAAACTGCTCGAAATATATAAAACATGACAATTTGCTGTGTAATTTCAAAAAATGTGGAAAAATATATGTGTTACTGCAATCATGAACTGAAAGACTTGGCTTGTAGCGTCTATTGATGAAATATATTTTAGTTTCCTCTGTGTTTAAGATGTAAATCCTTAGATGCTTTAAGTATCACCTCACTTCAATAATCACATTCAATTATTTTTGTCAAAGAGGTTTGATTTATTACTTGTCTAATTTAATCACTGTGTGCCTATCAAAGAAGGATGGATTTGAGTTCCTGATGAAATAAAGTCTTTAGAACTGACATGTAGCGATACTACTTTGTGATGATTATATTACTAGATGCCAATAATGTGTGCCTATTGAAGAGTGATAAAGTCCATTCTTAATATTCTAAAGAATCTTTAAAATCTATACACCTTCTCATTGAATAATGAACATAATCAGCATCAACAATTAAAAGATGGCTGCCTGCAGGAATGGATGATTTTAAACTCTGCAAAATTGTCCATTTCACAAACAAAAACACCATTGTTTAAAAGACACTCGCCTGAACAGGGACTTGAACCATGGACCCTCAGATTAAAAGTCTGATGCTTTACCGACTGAGCTATCCAGGCTCTGAGCACTGAAGTTGCCATATTGGAAACTGCTCGAAATATATAAAACATGACAATTTGCTGTGCAATTACAAAAAATGTGGAAAAATATATGTGTTACTGCAATCATGAACTGAAAGACTTGGCTTGTAGGGTCTCTTGATGAAATATATTTTAGTTTACTCTGTGTTTAAGATGTAAATCCTTAGATGCTTAAAGTATCACCTCACTTCAATAATCACATTCAATTATTTTTGTCAAAGAGGTTTGATTTATTACTTGTCTAATTTAATCACTGTGTGCTATCAAAGAAGGATGGATTTGAGTTCCTGATGAAATAAAGTCTTTAGAACTGACATGTAGCGATACTACTTTGTGATGATTATATTACTAGATGCCAATAATGTGTGCCTATTGAAGAGTGATAAAGTCCATTCTTAATATTCTAAAGAATCTTTCCAATCTATACCCCTTCCCATTGAATAATGAAAATAATCCGCATCAACAATTAAAAGATGGCTGCCTGCAGGAATGGATGATTTTAAACTCTGCAAAATTGTCCATTTCACAAACAAAAAAACCATTGTTTAAAAGACACTCGCCTGAACAGGGACTTGAACCCTGGACCCTCAGATTAAAAGTCTGATGCTCTACCGACTGAGCTATCCAGGCTCTGAGTGCTGAAGTTGCCGTACTGGAAACTGCTCGAAATATATAAAACATGACAATTTGCTGTGCAATTACAAAAAATGTGGAAAAATATATGTGTTACTGCAATCAGGAACTGAAAGACTTGGCTTGTAGCATCTCTTGATTAAATATATTTTAGTCTCCTCTGTGTTTAAGATTTAAATCCTTAGATGCTTAAAGTATCACCTCACTTCAATAATCACATTCAATTATTTTTGTCAAAGAGGTTTGATTTATTACTTGTCTAATTTAATCACTGTGTGCCTATCAAAGAAGGATGGATTTGAGTTCCTGATGAAATAAAGTCTTTAGAACTGACATGTAGCGATACTACTTTGTGATGATTATATTACTAGATGCCAATAATGTGTGCCTATTGAAGAGTGATAAAGTACATTCTTAATATTCTAAAGAATCTTTCCAATCTATACACCTTCCCATTGAATAATGAACATAATCAGCATCAACAATTAAAAGATGGCTGCCTGCAGGAATGGATGATTTTAAACTCTGCAAAATTGTCCATTTCACAAACAAAAACACCATTGTTTAAAAGACACTCGCCTGAACAGGGACTTGAACCATGGACCCTCAGATTAAAAGTCTGATGCTTTACCGACTGAGCTATCCAGGCTCTGAGCACTGAAGTTGCCATATTGGAAACTGCTCGAAATATATAAAACATGACAATTTGCTGTGCAATTACAAAAAATGTGGAAAAATATATGTTACTGCAATCATGAACTGAAAGACTTGGCTTGTAGGGTCTCTTGATGAAATATATTTTAGTTTCCTCTGTGTTTAAGATGTAAATCCTTAGATGCTTAAAGTATCACCTCACTTCAATAATCACATTCAATTATTTTTGTCAAAGAGGTTTGATTTATTACTTGTCTAATTTAATCACTGTGTGCCTATCAAAGAAGGATGGATTTGAGTTCCTGATGAAACAAAGTTTTTAGAACTGACATGTAGTGATACTACTTTGTGATGACTATATTACTAGATGCCAATAATGTGTGCCTATTGAAGAGTGATAAAGTCCATTCTTAATATTCTAAAGAATCTTTCCAACCTATACCCCTTCCCATTGAATAATGAACATAATCAGCATCAACAATTAAAAGATGGCTGCCTGCAGGAATGGATGATTTTAAACTCTGCAAAATTGTCCATTTCACAAACAAAAAAACCATTGTTTAAAAGACACTCGCCTGAACAGGGACTTGGAACCCTGGACCCTCAGATTAAAAGTCTGAAGCTCTACCGACTGAGCTTTCCAGGCTCTGAGCACTGAAGTTGCCATATTGGAAACTGCTCGAAATATATAAAACATGACAATGTGCTGTGCAATTACAAAAAATGTGGAAAAATATATGTTACTGCAATCATGAACTGAAAGACTTTGCTTGTAGGGTCTCTTGATGAAATATATTTTAGTTTACTCTGTGTTTAAGATGTAAATCCTTAGATGCTTAAAGTATCACCTCACTTCAATAATCACATTCAATTATTTTTGTCAAAGAGGTTTGATTTATTACTTGTCTAATTTAATCACTGTGTGCTATCAAAGAAGGATGGATTTGAGTTCCTGATGAAATAAAGTCTTTAGAACTGACATGTAGCGATACTACTTTGTGATGATTATATTACTAGATGCCAATAATGTGTGCCTATTGAAGAGTGATAAAGTCCATTCTTAATATTCTAAAGAATCTTTCCAATCTATACCCCTTCCCATTGAATAATGAAAATAATCCGCATCAACAATTAAAAGATGGCTGCCTGCGGGAATGGATGATTTTAAACTCTGCAAAATTGTCCATTTCACAAACAAAAAAAACATTGTTTAAAAGACACTCGCCTGAACAGGGACTTGAACCCTGGACCCTCAGATTAAAAGTCTGATGCTCTACCGACTGAGCTATCCAGGCTCTGAGTGCTGAAGTTGCCGTATTGGAAACTGCTCGAAATATATAAAACATGACAATTTGCTGTGCAATTACAAAAAATGTGAAAAAATATATGTGTTACTGCAATCAGGAACTGAAAGACTTGGCTTGTAGCGTCTCTTGATTAAATATATTTTAGTCTCCTCTGTGTTTAAGATTTAAATCCTTAGATGCTTAAAGTATCACCTCACTTCAATAATCACATTCAATTCTTTTTGTCAAAGAGGTTTGATTTATTACTTGCCTAATTTTAATCACTGTGTGCCTATCAAAGAAGGATGGATTTGAGTTCCTGATGAAATAAAGTCTTTAGAACTGACATGTAGCGATACTACTTTGTGATGATTATATTACTAGATGCCAATAATGTGTGCCTATTGAAGAGTGATAAAGTACATTCTTAATATTCTAAAGAATATTTCCAATCTATACACCTTCCCATTGAATAATGAACATAATCAGCATCAACAATTAAAAGATGGCTGCCTGCAGGAATGGATGATTTTAAACTCTGCAAAATTGTCCATTTCACAAACAAAAACACCATTGTTTAAAAGACACTCGCCTGAACAGGGACTTGAACCATGGACCCTCAGATTAAAAGTCTGATGCTCTACCGACTGAGCTATCCAGGCTCTGATCACTGAAGTTGCCATATTGGAAACTGCTCGAAATATATAAAACATGACAATTTGCTGTGCAATTACAAAAAATGTGGAAAAATATATGTTACTGCAATCATGAACTGAAAGACTTGGCTTGTAGGGTCTCTTGATGAAATATATTTTAGTTTCCTCTGTGTTTAAGATGTAAATCCTTAGATGCTTAAAGTATCACCTTACTTCAATAATCACATTCAATTATTTTTGTCAAAGAGGTTTGATTTATTACTTGTCTAATTTAATCACTGTGTGCTATCAAAGAAGGATGGATTTGAGTTCCTGATGAAATAAAGTCTTTAGAACCGACATGTAGCTATACTACTTTGTGATGATTATATTACTAGATGCCAATAATGTGTGCCTATTGAAGAGTGATAAAGTCCATTCTTAATATTCTAAAGAATCTTTCCAATCTATAACCCTTCCCATTGAATAATGAAAATAATCCACATCAACAATTAAAAGATGGCTGCCTGCAGGAATGGATGATTTTAAACTCTGCAAAATTGTCCATTTCACAAACAAAAAAACCATTGTTTAAAAGACACTCGCCTGAACAGGGACTTGAACCCTGGACCCTCAGATTAAAAGTCTGATGCTCTACCGACTGAGCTATCCAGGCTCTGAGTGCTGAAGTTGCCGTATTGGAAACTGCTCGAAATATATAAAACATGACAATTTGCTGTGCAATTACAAAAAATGTGAAAAAATATATGTGTTACTGCAATCAGGAACTGAAAGACTTGGCTTGTAGCGTCTCTTGATTAAATATATTTTAGTCTCCTCTGTGTTTAAGATTTAAATCCTTAGATGCTTAAAGTATCACCTCACTTCAATAATCACATTCAATTATTTTTGTCAAAGAGGTTTGATTTATTACTTGTCTAATTTAATCACTGTGTGCCTATCAAAGAAGGATGGATTTGAGTTCCTGATGAAATAAAGTCTTTAGAACTGACATGTAGCGATACTACTTTGTGATGATTATATTACTAGATGCCAATAATGTGTGCCTATTGAAGAGTGATAAAGTCCAATCTTAATATTCTAAAGAATCTTTCCAATCTGTACACCTTCCCATTGAATAATGAACATAATCAGCATCAACAATTAAAAGATGGCTAGCTGCAGGAATGGATGATTTTAAACTCTGTAAAATTGTCCATTTCACAAACAAAAACACCATTGTTTAAATGACACTCGCCTGAACAGGGACTTGAACCCTGGACCCTCAGATTAAAAGTCTGATGCTCTACCGACTGAGCTATCCAGGCTCTGAGTGCTGAAGGTGCCATATTGGAAACTGCTCGAAATATATAAAACATGACAATTTGCTGTGTAATTACAAAAAATGTGGAAAAATTTATGTGTTACTGCAATCATGAACTGAAAGACTTGGCGTGTAGGGTCTCTTGATGAAATATATTTTAGTTTCCTTTGTGTTTAAGATGTAAATCCTTAGATGCTTAAAGTATCACCTCACTTCAATAATCACATTCAATTATTTTTGTCAAAGAGGTTTGATTTATTACTTGTCTAATTTAATCTCTGTGTGCCTATCAAAGAAGGATGGATTTGAGTTCCTGATGAAACAAAGTCTTTAGAACTGACATGTAGTGATACTACTTTGTGATGACTATATTACTAGATGCCAATAATGTGTGCCTATTGAAGAGTGATAAAGTCCATTCTTAATATTCTAAAGAATCTTTCCAATCTATACACCTTCCCATTGAATAATGAACATAATCAGCATCAACAATTAAAAGATGGCTGCCTGCAGGAATGGATGATTTTAAACTCTGCAAAATTGTCCATTTCACAAACAAAAACACCATTGTTTAAAAGACACTCGCCTGAACAGGGACTTGAACCCTGGACCCTCAGATTAAAAGTCTGATGCTCTACCGACTGAGCTATCCAGGATCTGAGCACTGAAGTTGCCATATTGGAAACTGCTCGAAATATATAAAACATGACAATTTGCTGTGCAATTGCAAAAAATGTGGAAAAATATATGTGTTACTGCAATCATGAACTGAAAGACTTGGCTTGTAGCGTCTCTTGATTAAATATATTTTAGTTTCCTCTGTGTTTAAGATGTAAATCCTTAGATGCTTTAAGTATCACCTCACTTCAATAATCACATTCAATTATTTTTGTCAAAGAGGTTTGATTTATTACTTGTCTAATTTAATCACTGTGTGCCTATCAAAGAAGGATGGATTTGAGTTCCTGATGAAACAAAGTCTTTAGAACTGACATGTAGTGATACTACTTTGTGATGACTATATAACTAGATGCCAATAATGTGTGCCTATTGAAGAGTGATAAAGTCCATTCTTAATATTCTAAAGAATCTTTCCAATCTATACACCTTCCCATTGAATAATGAACATAATCAGCATCAACAATTAAAAGATGGCTGCCTGCAGGAATGGATGATTTTAAACTCTGCAAAATTGTCCATTTCACAAACAAAAACACCATTGTTTAAAAGACACTCGCCTGAACAGGGACTTGAACCCTGGACCCTCAGATTAAAAGTCTGATGCTCTACCGACTGAGCTATCCAGGATCTGAGCACTGAAGTTGCCATATTGGAAACTGCTCGAAATATATAAAACATGACAATTTGCTGTGCAATTGCAAAAAATGTGGAAAAATATATGTGTTACTGCAATCATGAACTGAAAGACTTGGCTTGTAGGGTCTCTTGATGAAATATATTTTAGTTTCCTCTGTGTTTAAGATGTAAATCCTTAGATGCTTTAAGTATCACCTCACTTCAATAATCACATTCAATTATTTTTGTCAAAGAGGTTTGATTTATTACTTGTCTAATTTAATCACTGTGTGCCTATCAAAGAAGGATGGATTTGAGTTCCTGATGAAACAAAGTTTTTAGAACTGACATGTAGTGATACTACTTTGTGATGACTATATTACTAGATGCCAATAATGTGTGCCTATTGAAGAGTGATAAAGTCCATTCTTAATATTCTAAAGAATCTTTCCAACCTATACCCCTTCCCATTGAATAATGAACATAATCAGCATCAACAATTAAAAGATGGCTGCCTGCAGGAATGGATGATTTTAAACTCTGCAAAATTGTCCATTTCACAAACAAAAACACCATTGTTTAAAAGACACTTGCCTGAACAGGGACTTGAACCCTGGACCCTCTGATTAAAAGTCTGATGCTCTACCGACTGAGCTATCCAGGTTCTGAGTGCTGAAGTTGCCATATTGGAAACTGCTCGAAATATATAAAACATGACAATTTACTGTGCAATTACAAAAAATGTGGAAAAATATATGTGTTACTGCAATCATGAACTGAAAGACTTGGCTTGTAGCGTCTCTTGATTAAATATATTTTAGTTTCCTCTGTGTTTAAGATGTAAATCCTTAGATGCTTTAAGTATCACCTCACTTCAATAATCACATTCAATTATTTTTGTCAAAGAGGTTTGATTTATTACTTGTCTAATTTAATCACTGTGTGCCTATCATAGAAGGATGGATTTGAGTTCCTGATTAAATAAAGTCTTTAGAACTGACATGTAGCGATACTACTTTGTGATGATTATATTGCTAGATGCCAATAATGTGTGCCTATTGAAGAGTGATAAAGTCCATTCTTAATATTCTAAAGAATCTTTCCAATCTATACCCCTTCCCATTGAATAATGAACATAATCCGCATCAACAATTAAAAGATGGCTGCCTGCAGGAATGGATGATTTTAAACTCTGCAAAATTGTCCATTTCACAAACAAAAACACCATTGTTTAAAAGACACTCGCCTGAACAGGGACTTGAACCCTGGACCCTCAGATTAAAAGTCTGATGCTCTACCGACTGAGCTATCCAGGCTCTGAGCACTGAGGTTGCCATATTGGAAACTGCTCGAAATATATAAAACATGACAATTTGCTGTGCAATTACAAAAAATGTGGAAAAATATATGTGTTACTGCAATCATGAACTGAAAGACTTGGCTTGTAGCATCTCTTGATGAAATATATTTTAGTTTACTCTGTGTTTAAGATGTAAATCCTTAGATGCTTAAAGTATCACCTCACTTCAATAATCACATTCAATTATTTTTGTCAAAGAGGTTTGATTTATTACTTGTCTAATTTAATCACTGTGTGCCTATCAAAGAAGGATGGATTTGAGTTCCTGATGAAACAAAGTCTTTAGAACTGACATGTAGCGATACTACTTTGTGATGATTATATTACTAGATGCCAATAATGTGTGCCTATTGAAAAGTGATAAAGTCCATTCTTAATATTCTAAATAAACTTTCCAATCTATACCCCTTCCCATTGAATAATGAACATAATCAGCATCAACAATTAAAAGATGGCTGCCTGCAGGAATGGATGATTTTAAACTCTGCTAAATTGTCCATTTCACAAACAAAAACACCATTGTTTAAAAAACACTCGCCTGAACAGGGACTTGAACCCTGGACCCTCAGATTAAAAGTCTGATGCTCTACCGACTGAGCTATACAGGCTCTGAGAGCTGAAGTTGCCATATTGGAAACTGCTCGAAATATATAAAACATGACAATTTGCTGTGTAATTTCAAAAAATGTGGAAAAATATATGTGTTACTGCAATCATGAACTGAAAGACTTGGCTTGTAGCGTCTATTGATGAAATATATTTTAGTTTCCTCTGTGTTTAAGATGTAAATCCTTAGATGCTTTAAGTATCACCTCACTTCAATAATCACATTCAATTATTTTTGTCAAAGAGGTTTGATTTATTACTTGTCTAATTTAATCACTGTGTGCCTATCAAAGAAGGATGGATTTGAGTTCCTGATGAAATAAAGTCTTTAGAACTGACATGTAGCGATACTACTTTGTGATGATTATATTACTAGATGCCAATAATGTGTGCCTATTGAAGAGTGATAAAGTCCATT
This sequence comes from Pseudophryne corroboree, assembly GCF_028390025.1. NCBI lineage: Eukaryota > Metazoa > Chordata > Amphibia > Anura > Myobatrachidae > Pseudophryne > Pseudophryne corroboree. The sequence goes on along the minus strand of NC_086444.1, from coordinate 886,993,936 downwards.
CTTAATATTCTAAAGAATCTTTCCAATCTATACACCTTCCCATTGAATAATGAACATAATCAGCATCAACAATTAAAAGATGGCTGCCTGCAGGAATGGATGATTTTAAACTCTGCAAAATTGTCCATTTCACAAACAAAAACACCATTGTTTAAAAGACACTTGCCTGAACAGGGACTTGAACCATGGACCCTCAGATTAAAAGTCTGATGCTATCCAGGCTCTGAGCACTGAAGTTGCCATATTGGAAACTGCTCGAAAAATATAAAACATGACAATTTGCTGTGCAATTACAAAAAATGTGGAAAAATATATGTGTTACTGCAATCATGAACTGAAAGACTTGGCTTGTAGGGTCTCTTGATAAAATATATTTTAGTTTACTCTGTGTTTAAGATGTAAATCCTTAGATGCTTAAAGTATCACCTCACTTCAATAATCACATTAAATTATTTTTGTCAAAGAGGTTTGATTTATTACTTGTCTAATTTAATCACTGTGTGCTATCAAAGAAGGATGGATTTGAGTTCCTGATGAAATAAAGTCTTTAGAACTGACATGTAGCGATACTACTTTGTGATGATTATATTGCTAGATGCCAATAATGTGTGCCTATTGAAGAGTGATAAAGTCCATTCTTAATATTCTAAAGAATCTTTCCAATCTATACCCCTTCCCATTGAATAATGAAAATAATCCGCATCAACAATTAAAAGATGGCTGCCTGCAGGAATGGATGATTTTAAACTCTGCAAAATTGTCCATTTCACAAACAAAAAAACCATTGTTTAAAAGACACTCGCCTGAACAGGGACTTGAACCCTGGACCCTCAGATTAAAAGTCTGATGCTCTACCGACTGAGCTATCCAGGCTCTGAGTGCTGAAGTTGCCGTATTGGAAACTGCTCGAAATATATTAAACATGACAATTTGCTGTGCAATTACAAAAAATGTGAAAAAATATATGTGTTACTGCAATCAGGAACTGAAAGACTTGGCTTGTAGCGTCTCTTGATTAAATATATTTTAGTCTCCTCTGTGTTTAAGATTTAAATCCTTAGATGCTTAAAGTATCACCTCACTTCAATAATCACATTCAATTATTTTTGTCAAAGAGGTTTGATTTATTACTTGTCTAATTTAATCACTGTGTGCCTATCGAAGAAGGATGGATTTGAGTTCCTGATGAAATAAAGTCTTTAGAACTGACATGTAGCGATACTACTTTGTGATGATTATATTACTAGATGCCAATAATGTGTGCCTATTGAAGAGTGATAAAGTACATTCTTAATATTCTAAAGAATCTTTCCAATCTATACACCTTCCCATTGAATAATGAACATAATCAGCATCAACAATTAAAAGATGGCTGCCTGCAGGAATGGATGATTTTAAACTCTGCAAAATTGTCCATTTCACAAACAAAAACACCATTGTTTAAAAGACACTCGCCTGAACAGGGACTTGAACCATGGACCCTCAGATTAAAAGTCTGATGCTTTACCGACTGAGCTATCCAGGCTCTGAGCACTGAAGTTGCCATATTGGAAACTGCTCGAAATATATAAAACATGACAATTTGCTGTGCAATTACAAAAAATGTGGAAAAATATATGTTACTGCAATCATGAACTGAAAGACTTGGCTTGTAGGGTCTCTTGATGAAATATATTTTAGTTTCCTCTGTGTTTAAGATGTAAATCCTTAGATGCTTAAAGTATCACCTCACTGCAATAATCACATTCAATTATTTTTGTCAAAGAGGTTTGATTTATTACTTGTCTAATTTAATCACTGTGTGCTATCAAAGAAGGATGGATTTGAGTTCCTGATGAAATAAAGTCTTTAGAACTGACATGTAGCGATACTACTTTGTGATGATTATATTACTAGATGCCAATAATGTGTGCCTATTGAAGAGTGATAAAGTCCATTCTTAATATTCTAAAGAATCTTTCCAATCTATACCCCTTCCCATTGAATAATGAAAATAATCCGCATCAACAATTAAAAGATGGCTGCCTGCAGGAATGGATGATTTTAAACTCTGCAAAATTGTCCATTTCACAAACAAAAAAACCATTGTTTAAAAGACACTCGCCTGAACAGGGACTTGAACCCTGGACCCTCAGATTAAAAGTCTGATGCTCTACCGACTGAGCTATCCAGGCTCTGAGTGCTGAAGTTGCCGTATTGGAAACTGCTCGAAATATATAAAACATGACAATTTGCTGTGCAATTACAAAAAATGTGAAAAAATATATGTGTTACTGCAATCAGGAACTGAAAGACTTGGCTTGTAGCGTCTCTTGATTAAATATATTTTAGTCTCCTCTGTGTTTAAGATTTAAATCCTTAGATGCTTAAAGTATCACCTCACTTCAATAATCACATTCAATTATTTTTGTCAAAGAGGTTTGATTTATTACTTGTCTAATTTAATCACTGTGTGCCTATCAAAGAAGGATGGATTTGAGTTCCTGATGAAATAAAGTCTTTAGAACTGACATGTAGCGATACTACTTTGTGATGATTATATTACTAGATGCCAATAATGTGTGCCTATTGAAGAGTGATAAAGTCCATTCTTAATATTCTAAAGAATCTTTCCAATCTATACACCTTCCCATTGAATAATGAACATAATCAGCATCAACAATTAAAAGATGGCTGCCTGCAGGAATGGATGATTTTAAACTCTGCAAAATTGTCCATTTCACAAACAAAAACACCATTGTTTAAAAGACACTCGCCTGAACAGGGACTTGAACCATGGACCCTCAGATTAAAAGTCTGATGCTCTACCGACTGAGCTATCCAGGCTCTGAGCACTGAAGTTGCCATATTGGAAACTGCTCGAAATATATAAAACATGACAATTTGCTGTGCAATTACAAAAAATGTGGAAAAATATATGTTACTGCAATCATGAACTGAAAGACTTGGCTTGTAGGGTCTCTTGATGAAATATATTTTAGTTTCCTCTGTGTTTAAGATGTAAATCCTTAGATGCTTAAAGTATCACCTCACTGCAATAATCACATTCAATTATTTTTGTCAAAGAGGTTTGATTTATTACTTGTCTAATTTAATCACTGTGTGCTATCAAAGAAGGATGGATTTGAGTTCCTGATGAAATAAAGTCTTTAGAACTGACATGTAGCGATACTACTTTGTGATGATTATATTACTAGATGCCAATAATGTGTGCCTATTGAAGAGTGATAAAGTCCATTCTTAATATTCTAAAGAATCTTTCCAATCTATACCCCTTCCCATTGAATAATGAAAATAATCCGCATCAACAATTAAAAGATGGCTGCCTGCAGGAATGGATGATTTTAAACTCTGCAAAATTGTCCATTTCACAAACAAAAAAACCATTGTTTAAAAGACACTCGCCTGAACAGGGACTTGAACCCTGGACCCTCAGATTAAAAGTCTGATGCTCTACCGACTGAGCTATCCAGGCTCTGAGTGCTGAAGTTGCCGTATTGGAAACTGCTCGAAATATATAAAACATGACAATTTGCTGTGCAATTACAAAAAATTTGAAAAAATATATGTGTTACTGCAATCAGGAACTGAAAGACTAGGCTTGTAGCGTCTCTTGATTAAATATATTTTAGTCTCCTCTGTGTTTAAGATTTAAATCCTTAGATGCTTAAAGTATCACCTCACTTCAATAATCACATTCAATTATTTTTGTCAAAGAGGTTTGATTTATTACTTGTCTAATTTAATCACTGTGTGCCTATCAAAGAAGGATGGATTTGAGTTCCTGATGAAATAAAGTCTTTAGAACTGACATGTAGCGATACTACTTTGTGATGATTATATTACTAGATGCCAATAATGTGTGCCTATTGAAGAGTGATAAAGTACATTCTTAATATTCTAAAGAATCTTTCCAATCTATACACCTTCCCATTGAATAATGAACATAATCAGCATCAACAATTAAAAGATGGCTGCCTCCTTTGGGACAGTGTGGAATCGCTACCTGTCCCCTGGAAACGGGACTGCTGTGTTAGATCCCCTGCCTTGCTGTATGACGGCGGCCATCTTGGATTCCACAGCCAGAAAGTAAGTGAAACAGTTCTCACAGTTTTCACACAAACTAGACACGCTGCCCACGATCCTCTCCCCTCATCCCATCACAGGGTCTGAGAACTTCTCCTACTAAGGCCCCCCTTGATTGGGAAGTACACCAGCGGGATATCTCTGCACCCCAGCCTTTTCCCCACACTCCAACACTGAAGGAGTTCAACTTAGCTACATACATAATAAGCACCCCTTTCAGTGGGGAGTCGGGGTCGACGCTCCAGTGAATACGTGCTGGCAATGCCAAACCCTACAGCCGGTCCCTAGACCACCTCAAGCCCTGTGGGGTTGGGGATCGCAGATCATCGACAGCCCCTGCCGTACCGCCCACGGGACGAGACTCCCTGCTCTCCCGGAATAACGGATTTGGGCATAACTCTGACCTACTTTGTTCCACCCCTATACTCTTAATCCTCCCACTCTACGATCCCGATGCCTTATATCTGCAAGACCTCTGCAATGTGAGTGCTCTCCAAATTGTGCACCGCCACTCATGTTCATCTGAATAACACGTACACACCACCAATGTGACTGAGTTCTCCTGTTTCACCACTATCAGCTGATTGGACCCACCCCTGAAGTACGTCTCTTTGTGCCTCCTACACGCGCTATTACCGACGAGAAATGGCTCCTAAAAAAAACAAGGAGATAATACCCCCCAAGGTCTCCTACTCCACTCAAAAGTCCCTCCAAATTTCCCCTCTACAAAATGTCTCCTCCCCCTCCGCCATGCCGGACCCCACGGGATCTAGTGTCCTAACTTCTGCTCTCTCAATGTCAGGTGTGGATTGCGAATCGGATGCCCCCCTAACTGTGAGATCCCTATGTCAGATTCTCTCCGCCTTCAAGTCTGAACTTTCTAAGGATCTGACCTCTGCCGTCCGCGAGGTCAAGACTGAACTGGTAGCATTGGGAGACAGAACAGACCATCTAGAACGTAAGATGGAAGAACTGGTCGCCTCCCACAATGACCTGCTTTCATCCCATGATCGTCAACAACAAGACCTGGACCAATTCAAATCCAAACTGGCAGATATGGAGGACAGGTCAAGGCGGAATAATATCAAAATTAGAGGCATCCCAGACTCAGTTACCATCTCAGAACTGGAATCCTACGCCACTGCCTTATTTAGGAAGCTTCTCCCAACGGCGGACACCTCGGAGCTCATGATCGACCGCATCCACCGACTCCCTAGACCCCGTACCGTTTCATCTGACCTCCCTAAAGACACCCTCCTTCGTGTTCATTTCTTCCCAGTTAAGGAGCGTATTATGAGGGCCGCTAGAGAATCCAAGAACTCCGATACTTTGGGGGGACTTCAGATATTTCAAGATTTCTCAGCTGCTACTATTGCAAAGAGACGTGCTTTTACCCCCATCACCCTGGCATTGAGGTCCCACGACATTCACTACCGCTGGGGATTCCCAGTTAAATTGATAGTCTCGTACGAAGATTCGACCTATATAATTTCCTCCCTAGATGCGGGGGTGAAGCTTTTGATGGACTGGGACATCTCTATCCCGAAGCCGCCTACCTCGATAAGAGCTACCACTGTCCGACAAGACTGGGCGCCCTCTTGAGCCACCGGACCGCCACATCGGGTCCTCTCAAAATTTACTCACTGACACCTCCGGATCACGGAGATTGTAGACCTCCTACCCCGTCTTGGGAAGATATAAGTACTTTTTCTGTTTTTCTTCCTCCAAAGGACATAATACGACTTATTACATGTTTTCCTCCTTGGTCTACAAGTTACAGGCTTACTCTTTCACATGTTGTTTAAATGTTGTTTCCTATTAAGGGGCGATGCTTTGCCCGCTGATTACTACCCACTAAATCCCTGTTGGTGCCCCATAACGCACCTCCCGGTTAATTAGTGAAATTTACACTAGATGTACGTGCTTTATTCTTGTTATATCAGTAATTATATTGGAGTGGCGGTGCATGTTCACCCAGCCCGCCTCCACCTTTTTCTGTACTACTGCAAACCCCCGAATCTTTTTCCCCTTCCCTGCAGTAGTCATGCAGGTCCAATATACCGGACCTTTTCTTTTTGATGTTTACCTCCTACTCCCCTGTTTTCAACCCAACCCATGCCATTCCCGCATGCTCCCTCCTCCCCTGAGCTCCAGACTTGATTCATTTCCCCGGTCACAACTGCCCATCAGTACTCGGTACAGGTACGCTACAGTAGATCAAGATAGATTCTTCTTTCTCATGTCTAACATATGTTTACAATGCTGAACCTTATATCTTTAAATGTCAAAGGACTGAACTCGCCCAATAAGCGTAGGCTGGCCCTCTCCTCCTTCCACCAGCAAAAAGCTGATGTTGTAGCACTACAAGAAACACACTTTTCTTCTGCTAACCCTCCCCTTTTTAAGAATAGTCACTTCCCTGTGGGATACTATGCCAATGGCCCATCCAAGAGGAATGGGGTAGCTATTCTTTTTAGCAAAAATGTCTCCTTTTCCCTACAGTCTCAACTTTCAGACAAAAATGGCCGTTATCTTATTCTCACTGGCCTCCTGGATGACAAGCCGGTTACCCTGGTATCCCTGTATGCACCTAACTCTAACCAGGTCCCCTTCCTACGGAAATTATTCCTCATTATACGCAATACACTAAAGGGTTCTCTGGTAGTCTTGGGTGACTATAACCTTGTTCTCGACCCTAAAATGGACAAGTCCCGCCAATTCTCCCAAACTGTACCCACTACCCTCTCTGGCCCCTCCCTGGCCTTTCGCAATCTGCTTGCGGAATTTGACCTTTATGATGTCTGGAGAACACATAACCCCTCGGGTCGGGAATACACATTCCACTCACTGGTCCACAACTCTTACTCTAGAATAGACTTGATCTTGTGTGATAAATGGTCTCTCCAGAGAACTAAAGACGTTGATATTCTACCAATTACATGGTCTGATCACGCCCCAGTTCTCTGGAAATGGAATCTCCAGGGTACTTATAACCCTCCCCTCCAATGGCGCTTATACCCTTACCTATTACATAACCATGTGTCTAAAAAAATAATCTCCGACTCCATTGACTCTTATTTAGCTACTAATTCCCCCCAAGATACTACCCCTATTAACCACTGGTGTGCTTTTAAAGCCGTTACCCGTGGAGCCGCAATCCAGGCTGGCGCTACCCTCAAAAAACAGGCCCACCAAATGCAGAAGACACTAGAAGCTGACCTGATAGACCTTGAAGCTAAGAATATAGCCCATCCCTCCAAAATCCTTAAAAACGAGATCTCTAATGTTCGTGGCCAGCTCCAAAAGTTGCTCCTCGCCCGCACCCAAGCGGCTCTTAACAGAATGCGCCACAAATTCTACCTTCTAGGCAATAAAGCTGGCAAAATGTTGGCACGGAAATTACGTGTTCAACAAGCCAGGAACAGGATTAAATGCATTTATTCTGCCACCAAACAAAAAATCTTGAACCCCAAAGATATAACGAATCAATTTGCAGAATATTACGCCAAATTATATAACTTAGCAACTGACCCTTCCACTCCCCAACCCACCCCCCCATCTATTTCTTCTTTCTTAGAAAACCTTTCTCTTCCTACTCTCACACAAGATCAGCTGTCTTCACTTAATGCCCCTTGGTCGACGGCTGAAATCTCCGCCGCTATTAAAGCCACCCCTAGGAATAAAGCCCCTGGCCCAGACGGCTTTGTTTCTGACTTCTATGCCACTTTTCATGACGTCCTCTCTCCCCACCTGACTGCGCTCTACAATACATTTTCAGATCACGGTTCCCTCCCCCCGGAACTCCTAGAAGCGCGAATTGTCACTATCCCTAAACCAGGAAAAGACCCCGCCTATGTACATAACTACCGTCCAATAGCACTACTCAATTGCGACATCAAATTCTATGCCAAAATGATTGCAACACGCATTAACAGATTCCTCCCATCGCTGATACACCCGGACCAGACTGGCTTCGTCCCTGGGAGGCAAGCGTCTGATAACACGCGCCGGGTCTTCAACCTAATAGACTCCATATCTGGGGACCAGGGCCTTCTCTTACTATCTCTAGATGCAGAGAAGGCCTTTGACAGATTAAATTGGTCATACATGCGTGAAACTCTCCTCAGATTCGGATTTAGAGATCGCATCCTAACCTCTATTCTAGCACTATACAGCTCTCCTACGGCCCGAGTGTTCAACGGAGGCTTCTTGTCCGACCCTTTCCCCATCACAAATGGCACCAGACAAGGTTGCCCCCTATCACCTCTAATTTTCGTCCTGTCAATTGAACCCCTAGCAACTAAAATACGAGAGAATCCCCACATCCCGGCACTCCAATTCGGTACGTCTTCCCATAAACTAAGCCTCTTCGCAGACGATGTCCTCCTCTTCATCTCTAACCCCACCACAACTCTTCCTGTCTTACACTCAGTCCTGGATGCCTATAGCCTCGCATCTTACTATAAACTTAACACTACCAAAACAGACGCCCTTCCCTTTAACCTATCTCACTCCATCTCTACACTCCAAACCTCCTTCCCGTATAACTGGCGGAAACACACAATAAAATACCTGGGTATCAACATCCCTGTCTCCATTACAGACGTCTTCTCTGTCAACCTCGCCCCGCTGATAGAGTCTTTGGAAGCACTTACGAAATCCTGGTCATCCTATGAGGTTTCATGGCTGGGACGTATGGCGGCATTTAAGATGTCCCTGCTACCCAAGCTAATGTACCTCTTTCGCACGATTCCATACCCCTTTCCGAAGAAGTACATCCAATCTTGCTCTTCTATCATGTCGAAATATATCTGGTCTTCTAAACCACCCTCGATGGCTCTCTCAAGAATGGTCCTGCCGAGAGCATATGGAGGCCTTAATATACCTAATATTCCCCTATACCAAGAAGCTTCTCTCCTGGCCCCCATTAAACATTACTTCACAGCCCACCCACACATCGGTTGGATGGAGCTGGAACAAATTCGAGCAAACCCAATCCCTTTAGCTGATCTTTTCCGCATCCCAAAATCGCTCCGACCTACTCACTTAAACCTCCTCCCCTCCACGCAGGCTTCACTACAAACCTGGGACAAATTATCGGCCTCCTTAATACCCCCTATTTCCCATATCCCCCAGATATCCATCACCACCCTAGCACTGATGATTCCCCATCTCAATCTAACTAAATGGAGACGAGCTGGGATACTATACTTAGGCGACCTACTCGATGGACTCTCTCTAAAACCCTTCTCCTCTCTCCAGTTGCAGTACTCTCTCCCACCCACAGAACTCTTCCACTATATGCAAGTGGCACACTGGTGGAGGACGATCCCTCCTACCTACTCAACGCTACACACAACTTCCTACTCCCTTTTTGCCCGCCTCTCCTTACCCGAATCCAAAGGCGACATAACATACTGGTACAACCTACGGATAACCCCTACTTCCCCTTCCAAGTCTAGCGCCCAATTAAAATGGGAACAGGACTTGGGAAGAACCCTATCCCCAAACGACTGGCGCCAAGTCTTCTTAACCTCGTACTCTATGTCCCAGTGTTTAAACCACACTGAAATGCATATAAAACTAGTAAACAGATTGTACCAGACCCCAGACCGAATTCATAAATTTTGGCCCTCCCATAGCAATAAGTGCTGGAGATTGTGCGGCTCGATAGGCCATATCTTCCATATATTCTGGACGTGCCCAAAGATCATTAATTACTGGTTAGAGGTATTTGATCTAATAAACAACGTTTTGTCAATTCAAATTACGCCAGACCCGACCCTAGCATTACTTCAAGTTGTCCCCCCCTCAGTCCCACCTCCGGCTAGATATGTCCTAGGCCACATCTTGATAGCCGCCCGTGCCAACCTGGCTCAAATGTGGAAACAACCCACATCCCCCACCCTGTTAAGAGTGATCCATAAGATGAACCACCACTTCCTCATGGAAACAGAATGTACCTCCTCATCTCTCAACTCTACTTCCCTCAAAACACGCTGGTCCCCGTGGCACCGCTATATCACCTCGACTGAAGTGTCTCATTACTCTCATAACCCCACCCCAACCCCTTCTAGTTCAACTGTCCAACCCGACAGGGCCTGAATCTATGTGATGCCGTCTACTACCGCTCTCTCCTATAACAGGGTGGTTCTATACCCCCCTTGCCTGTTGAGAGACGACCCCAGCTTTGATTCCCCTCAATGTCTTCTCCCAATCTACACCTGTTAGCTTTAACCTCTAGAACTAGATTATTATCCCCTTACAGCATTGTAATGATTTTCTGTGTGTCTTAACCTAACTGATGCATAATGTTTGTTCGGTACTGATGTACTACCCCCCCAATTTCAGTCTGGATGCCCATTCCCCCCCCCCCCCCCATACCTCTGTATCCCTTCCATATCTACCCTTGCAATGTAGTGTTGTATCACCCCCCTTTTTTTGTTCTGTACCCCATAAAAGTGATTCTGTTTTCTCAATAAAAAACTATTGATTCAAAAAAAGATGGCTGCCTGCAGGAATGGATGATTTTAAACTCTGCAAAATTGTCCATTTCACAAACAAAAACACCATTGTTTAAAAGACACTCGCCTGAACAGGGACTTGAACCATGGACCCTCAGATTAAAAGTCTGATGCTCTACCGACTGAGCTATCCAGGCTCTGAGCACTGAAGTTGCCATATTGGAAACTGCTCGAAATATATAAAACATGACAATTTGCTGTGCAATTACAAAAAATGTGGAAAAATATATGTTACTGCAATCATGAACTGAAAGACTTGGCTTGTAGGGTCTCTTGATGAAATATATTTTAGTTTCCTGTGTTTAAGATGTAAATCCTTAGATGCTTAAAGTATCACCTCACTTCAATAATCACATTCAATTATTTTTGTCAAAGAGGTTTGATTTATTACTTGTCTAATTTAATCACTGTGTGCTATCAAAGAAGGATGGATTTGAGTTCCTGATGAAATAAAGTCTTTAGAACTGACATGTAGCGATACTACTTTGTGATGATTATATTACTAGATGCCAATAATGTGTGCCTATTGAAGAGTGATAAAGTCCATTCTTAATATTCTAAAGAATCTTTCCAATCTATACCCCTTCCCATTGAATAATGAAAATAATCCGCATCAACAATTAAAAGATGGCTGCCTGCAGGAATGGATGATTTTAAACTCTGCAAAATTGTCCATTTCACAAACAAAAAAACCATTGTTTAAAAGACACGCGCCTGAACAGGGACTTGAACCCTGGACCCTCAGATTAAAAGTCTGATGTGCTACCGACTGAGCTATCCAGGCTCTGAGTGCTGCAGTTGCCATATTGGAAACTGCTCGAAATATATAAAACATGACAATTTGCTGTGCAATTACAAAAAATGTGAAAAAATATATGTGTTACTGCAATCAGGAACTGAAAGACTTGGCTTGTAGCGTCTCTTGATTAAATATATTTTAGTCTCCTCTGTGTTTAAGATTTAAATCCTTAGATGCTTAAAGTATCACCTCACTTCAATAATCACATTCAATTATTTTTGTCAAAGAGGTTTGATTTATTACTTGTCTAATTTAATCACTGTGTGCCTATCAAAGAAGGATGGATTTGAGTTCCTGATGAAATAAAGTCTTTAGAACTGACATGTAGTGACACTACTTTGTGATGATTATATTACTAGATGCCAATAATGTGTGCCTATTGAAGAGTGATAAAGTCCATTCTTAATATTCTAAAGAATCTTTCCAATCTGTACACCTTCCCATTGAATAATGAACATAATCAGCATCAACAATTAAAAGATGGCTAGCTGCAGGAATGGATGATTTTAAACTCTGCAAAATTGTCCATTTCACAAACAAAAACACCATTGTTTAAAAGACACTCGCCTGAACAGGGACTTGAACCCTGGACCCTCAGATTAAAAGTCTGATGCTCTACCGACTGAGCTATCCAGGCTCAGAGCGCTGAAGGTGCCATATTGGAAACTGCTCGAAATATATAAAACATGACAATTTGCTGTGTAATTACAAAAAATGTGGAAAAATGTATGTGTTACTGCAATCATGAACTGAAAGACTTGGCGTGTAGGGTCTCTTGATGAAATATATTTTTGTTTCCTTTGTGTTTAAGATGTAAATCCTTAGATGCTTAAAGTATCACCTCACTTCAATAATCACATTCAATTATTTTTGTCAAAGAGGTTTGATTTATTACTTGTCTAATTTAATCACTGTGTGCCTATCAAAGAAGGATGGATTTGAGTTCCTGTTGAAACAAAGTCTTTAGAACTGACATGTAGTGATACTACTTTGTGATGACTATATTACTAGATGCCAATAATGTGTGCCTATTGAAGAGTGATAAAGTCCATTCTTAATATTCTAAAGAATCTTTCCAATCTATACACCTTCCCATTGAATAATGAACATAATCAGCATCAACAATTAAAAGATGGCTGCCTGCAGGAATGGATGATTTTAAACTCTGCAAAATTGTCCATTTCACAAACAAAAACACCATTGTTTAAAAGACACTCGACTGAACAGGGACTTGAACCCTGGACCCTCTGATTAAAAGTCTGATGCTCTACCGACTGAGCTATCCAGGATCTGAGTGCTGAAGTTGCCATATTGGAAACTGCTCGAAATATATAAAACATGACAATTTGCTGTGCAATTGCAAAAAATGTGGAAAAATATATGTGTTACTGCAATCATGAACTGAAAGACTTGGCTTGTAGGGTCTCTTGATGAAATATATTTTAGTTTCCTCTGTGTTTAAGATGTAAATCCTTAGATGCTTTAAGTATCACCTCACTTCAATAATCACATTCAATTATTTTTGTCAAAGAGGTTTGATTTATTACTTGTCTAATTTAATCACTGTGTGCCTATCAAAGAAGGATGGATTTGAGTTCCTGATGAAAAAAAAGTTTTTAGAACTGACACGTAGTGATACTACTTTGTGATGACTATATTACTAGATGCCAATAATGTGTGCCTATTGAAGAGTGATAAAGTCCATTCTTAATATTCTAAAGAATCTTTCCAACCTATACCCCTTCCCATTGAATAATGAACATAATCAGCATCAACAATTAAAAGATGGCTGCCTGCAGGAATGGATGATTTTAAACTCTGCAAAATTGTCCATTTCACAAACAAAAACACCATTGTTTAAAAGACACTTGCCTGAACAGGGACTTGAACCCTGGACCCTCTGATTAAAAGTCTGATGCTCTACCGACTGAGCTATCCAGGTTCTGAGTGCTGAAGTTGCCATATTGGAAACTGCTCGAAATATATAAAACATGACAATTTACTGTGCAATTACAAAAAATGTGGAAAAATATATGTGTTACTGCAATCATGAACTGAAAGACTTGGCTTGTAGCGTCTCTTGATGAAATATATTTTAGTTTCCTCTGTGTTTAAGATGTAAATCCTTAGATGCTTAAAGTATCACCTCACTTCAATAATCACATTCAATTATTTTTGTCAAAGAGGTTTGATTTATTACTTGTCTAATTTAATCACTGTGTGCCTATCATAGAAGGATGGATTTGAGTTCCTGATTAAATAAAGTCTTTAGAACTGACATGTAGCGATACTACTTTGTGATGATTATATTACTAAATGCCAATAATGTGTGCCTATTGAAGAGTGATAAAGTCCATTCTTAATATTCTAAAGAATCTTTCCAATTTATACCCCTTCCCATTGAATAATGAACAATTTCCGCATCAGCAATTAAAAGATGGCTGCCTGCAGGAATGGATGATTTTAAACTCTGCAAAATTGTCCATTTCACAAACAAAAAAACCATTGTTTAAAAGACACTCGCCTGAACAGGGACTTGAACCCTGGACCCTCAGATTAAAAGTCTGATGCTCTACCGACTGAGCTATCCAGGCTCTGAGTGCTAAAGTTGCCGTATTGGAAACTGCTCGAAATATATAAAACATGACAATTTGCTGTGCAATTACAAAAAATGTGGAAAAATATATGTGTTACTGCAATCAGGAACTGAAAGACTTGGCTTGTAGCGTCTCTTGATTAAATATATTTTAGTCTCCTCTGTGTTTAAGATTTAAATCCTTAGATGCTTAAAGTATCACCTCACTTCAATAATCACATTCAATTATTTTTGTCAAAGAGGTTTGTTTTATTACTTGTCTAATTTAATCACTGTGTGCCTATCAAAGAAGGATGGATTTGAGTTCCTGATGAAATAAAGTCTTTAGAACTGACATGTAGTGATACTACTTTGTGATGATTATATTACTAGATGCCAATAATGTGTGCCTATTGAAGAGTGATAAAGTCCATTCTTAATATTCTAAAGAATCTTTCCAATTTATACCCCATCCCATTGAATAATGAACATAATCCGCATCAACAATTAAAAGATGGCTGCCTGCAGGAATGGATGATTTTAAACTCTGCAAAATTGTCCATTTCACAAACAAAAAAACCATTGTTTGAAAGACACTCGCCTGAGCAGGGACTTGAACCCTGGACCCTCAGATTAAAAGTCTGATGCTCTACCGACTGAGCTATCCAGGCTCTGAGTGCTGAAGGTGCCATATTGGAAACTGCTCGAAATATATAAAACATGACAATTTGCTGTGTAATTACAAAAAATGTGGAAAAATTTATGTGTTACTGCAATCATGAACTGAAAGACTTGGCGTGTAGGGTCTCTTGATGAAATATATTTTAGTTTCCTTTGTGTTTAAGATGTAAATCCTTAGATGCTTAAAGTATCACCTCACTTCAATAATCACATTCAATTATTTTTGTCAAAGAGGTTTGATTTATTACTTGTCTAATTTAATCACTGTGTGCCTATCAAAGAAGGATGGATTTGAGTTCCTGTTGAAACAAAGTCTTTAGAACTGACATGTAGTGATACTACTTTGTGATGACTATATTACTAGATGCCAATAATGTGTGCCTATTGAAGAGTGATAAAGTCCATTCTTAATATTCTAAAGAATCTTTCCAATCTATACACCTTCCCATTGAATAATGAACATAATCAGCATCAACAATTAAAAGATGGCTGCCTGCAGGAATGGATGATTTTAAACTCTGCAAAATTGTCCATGTCACAAACAAAAACACCATTGTTTAAAAGACACTCGCCTGAACAGGGACTTGAACCCTGGACCCTCAGATTAAAAGTCTGATGCTCTACCGACTGAGCTATCCAAGATCTGAGTGCTGAAGTTGCCATATTGGAAACTGCTCGAAATATATAAAACATGACAATTTGCTGTGCAATTGCAAAAAATGTGGAAAAATATATGTGTTACTGCAATCATGATCTGAAAGACTTGGCTTGTAGGGTCTCTTGATGAAATATATTTTAGTTTCCTCTGTGTTTAAGATGTAAATCCTTAGATGCTTTAAGTATCACCTCACTTCAATAATCACATTCAATTATTTTTGTCAAAGAGGTTTGATTTATTACTTGTCTAATTTAATCACTGTGTGCCTATCAAAGAAGGATGGATTTGAGTTCCTGATGAAACAAAGTTTTTAGAACTGACATGTAGTGATACTACTTTGTGATGACTATATTACTAGATGCCAATAATATGTGCCTATTGAAGAGTGATAAAGTCCATTCTTAATATTCTAAAGAATCTCTCCAATCTATACACCTTCCCATTGAATAATGAACATAATCAGCATCAACAATTAAAAGATGGCTGCCTGCAGGAATGGATGATTTTAAACTCTGCAAAATTGTCCATTTCACAAACAAAAACACCATTGTTTAAAAGACACTTGCCTGAACAGGGACTTGAACCCTGGACCCTCTGATTAAAAGTCTGATGCTCTACCAACTGAGCTATCCAGGTTCTGAGTGCTAAAGTTGCCATATTGGAAACTGCTCGAAATATATAAAACATGACAATTTACTGTGCAATTACAAAAAATGTGGAAAAATATATGTGTTACTGCAATCATGAACTGAAAGACTTGGCTTGTAGCGTCTCTTGATGAAATATATTTTAGTTTCCTCTGTGTTTAAGATGTAAATCCTTAGATGCTTTAAGTATCACCTCACTTCAATAATCACATTCAATTATTTTTGTCAAAGAGGTTTGATTTATTACTTGTCTAATTTAATCACTGTGTGCCTATCAAAGAAGGATGGATTTGAGTTCCTGATGAAATAAAGTCTTTAGAACTGACATGTAGTGATACTACTTTGTGATGATTATATTACTAGATGCCAATAATGTGTGCCTATTGAAGAGTGATAAAGTCCATTCTTAATATTCTAAAGAATCTTTCCAATCTGTACACCTTCCCATTGAATAATGAACATAATCAGCATCAACAATTAAAAGATGGCTAGCTGCAGGAATGGATGATTTTAAACTCTGCAAAATTGTCCATTTCACAAACAAAAACACCATTGTTTAAAAGACACTCGCCTGAACAGGGACTTGAACCCTGGACCCTCAGATTAAAAGTCTGATGCTCTACCGACTGAGCTATCCAGGCTCTGAGTGCTGAAGGTGCTATATTGGAAACTGCTCGAAATATATAAAACATGACAATTTGCTGTGTAATTACAAAAAATGTGGAAAAATGTATGTGTTACTGCAATCATGAACTGAAAGACTTGGCGTGTAGGGTCTCTTGATGAAATATATTTTAGTTTCCTTTGTGTTTAAGATGTAAATCCTTAGATGCTTAAAGTATCACCTCACTTCAATAATCACATTCAATTATTTTTGTCAAATAGGTTTGGTTTATTACTTGTCTAATTTAATCACTGTGTGCCTATCAAAGAAGGATGGATTTGAGTTCCTGTTGAAACAAAGTCTTTAGAACTGACATGTAGTGATACTACTTTGTGATGACTATATTACTAGATGCCAATAATGTGTGCCTATTGAAGAGTGATAAAGTCCATTCTTAATATTCTAAAGAATCTTTCCAATCTATACACCTTCCCATTGAATAATGAACATAATCAGCATCAACAATTAAAAGATGGCTGCCTGCAGGAATGGATGATTTTAAACTCTGCAAAATTGTCCATTTCACAAACAAAAACACCATTGTTTAAAAGACACTTGCCTGAACAGGGACTTGAACCCTGGACCCTCTGATTAAAAGTCTGATGCTCTACCGACTGAGCTATCCAGGTTCTGAGTGCTGAAGTTGCCATATTGGAAACTGCTCGAAATATATAAAACATGACAATTTACTGTGCAATTACAAAAAATGTGGAAAAATATATGTGTTACTGCAATCATGAACTGAAAGACTTGGCTTGTAGCGTCTCTTGATGAAATATATTTTAGTTTCCTCTGTGTTTAAGATGTAAATCCTTAGATGCTTAAAGTATCACCTCACTTCAATAATCACATTCAATTATTTTTGTCAAAGAGGTTTGATTTATTACTTGTCTAATTTAATCACTGTGTGCCTATCATAGAAGGATGGATTTGAGTTCCTGATTAAATAAAGTCTTTAGAACTGACATGTAGCGATACTACATTGTGATGATTATATTACTAAATGCCAATAATGTGTGCCTATTGAAGAGTGATAAAGTCCATTCCTAATATTCTAAAGAATCTTTCCAATTTATACCCCTTCCCATTGAATAATGAACATAATCCGCATCAGCAATTAAAAGATGGCTGCCTGCAGGAATGGATGATTTTAAACTCTGCAAAATTGTCCATTTCACAAACAAAAAAACCATTGTTTTAAAGACACTCGCCTGAACAGGGACTTGAACCCTGGACCCTCAGATTAAAAGTCTGATGCTCTACCGACTGAGCTATCCAGGCTCTGAGTGCTAAAGTTGCCGTATTGGAAACTGCTCGAAATATATAAAACATGACAATTTGCTGTGCAATTACAAAAAATGTGAAAAAATATATGTGTTACTGCAATCAGGAACTGAAAGACTTGGCTTGTAGCGTCTCTTGATTAAATATATTTTAGTCTCCTCTGTGTTTAAGATTTAAATCCTTAGATGCTTAAAGTATCACCTCACTTCAATAATCACATTCAATTATTTTTGTCAAAGAGGTTTGATTTATTACTTGTCTAATTTAATCACTGTGTGCCTATCAAAGAAGGATGGATTTGAGTTCCTGATGAAATAAAGTCTTTAGAACTGACATGTAGTGATACTACTTTGTGATGATTATATTACTAGATGCCAATAATGTGTGCCTATTGAAGAGTGATAAAGTCCATTCTTAATATTCTAAAGAATCTATCCAATCTGTACACCTTCCCATTGAATAATGAACATAATCAGCATCAACAATTAAAAGATGGCTGCCTGCAGGAATGGATGATTTTAAACTCTGCAAAATTGTCCATTTCACAAACAAAAACACCATTGTTTAAAAGACACTCACCTGAACAGGGACTTGAACCCTGGACCCTCAGATTAAAAGTCTGATGCTCTACCGACTGCGCTATCCAGGCTCTGAGTGCTGAAGGTGCCATATTGGAAACTGCTCGAAATATATAAAACATGACAATTTGCTGTGTAATTACAAAAAATGTGGAAAAATGTATGTGTTACTGCAATCATGAACTGAAAGACTTGGCGTGTAGGGTCTCTTGATGAAATATATTTTAGTTTCCTTTGTGTTTAAGATGTAAATCCTTAGATGCTTAAAGTATCACCTCACTTCAATAATCACATTCAATTATTTTTGTCAAAGAGGTTTGATTTATTACTTGTCTAATTTAATCACTGTGTGCCTATCATAGAAGGATGGATTTGAGTTCCTGATTAAATAAAGTCTTTAGAACTGACATGTAGCGATACTACTTTGTGATGATTATATTACTAGATGCCAATAATGTGTGCCTATTGAAGAGTGATAAAGTCCATTCTTAATATTCTAAAGAATCTTTCCAATTTATACCCCTTCCCATTGAATAATGAACATAATCCGCATCAACAATTAAAAGATGGCTGCCTGCAGGAATGGATGATTTTAAACTCTGCAAAATTGTCCATTTCACAAACAAAAAAACCATTGTTTAAAAGACACTCGCCTGAGCAGGGACTTGAACCCTGGACCCTCAGATTAAAAGTCTGATGCTCTACCGACTGAGCTATCCAGGCTCTGAGAGCTGAAGGTGCCATATTGGAAACTGCTCGAAATATATAAAACATGACAATTTGCTGTGTAATTACAAAAAATGTGGAAAAATTTATGTGTTACTGCAATCATGAACTGAAAGACTTGGCATGTAGGGTCTCTTGATGAAATATATTTTAGTTTCCTTTGTGTTTAAGATGTAAATCCTTAGATGCTTAAAGTATCACCTCACTTCAATAATCACATTCAATTATTTTTGTCAAAGAGGTTTGATTTATTACTTGTCTAATTTAATCACTGTGTGCCTATCAAAGAAGGATGGATTTGAGTTCCTGTTGAAACAAAGTCTTTAGAACTGACATGTAGTGATACTACTTTGTGATGACTATATTACTAGATGCCAATAATGTGTGCCTATTGAAGAGTGATAAAGTCCATTCTTAATATTCTAAAGAATCTTTCCAATCTATACACCTTCCCATTGAATAATGAACATAATCAGCATCAACAATTAAAAGATGGCTGCCTGCAGGAATGGATGATTTTAAACTCTGCAAAATTGTCCATGTCACAAACAAAAACACCATTGTTTAAAAGACACTCGCCTGAACAGGGACTTGAACCCTGGACCCTCAGATTAAAAGTCTGATGCTCTACCGACTGAGCTATCCAGGATCTGAGTGCTGAAGTTGCCATATTGGAAACTGCTCGAAATATATAAAACATGACAATTTGCTGTGCAATTGCAAAAAATGTGGAAAAATATATGTGTTACTGCAATCATGAACTGAAAGACTTGGCTTGTAGGGTCTCTTGATGAAATATATTTTAGTTTCCTCTGTGTTTAAGATGTAAATCCTTAGATGCTTTAAGTATCACCTCACTTCAATAATCACATTCAATTATTTTTGTCAAAGAGGTTTGATTTATTACTTGTCTAATTTAATCACTGTGTGCCTATCAAAGAAGGATGGATTTGAGTTCCTGATGAAACAAAGTTTTTAGAACTGACATGTAGTGATACTACTTTGTGATGACTATATTACTAGATGCCAATAATATGTGCCTATTGAAGAGTGATAAAGTCCATTCTTAATATTCTAAAGAATCTCTCCAATCTATACACCTTCCCATTGAATAATGAACATAATCAGCATCAACAATTAAAAGATGGCTGCCTGCAGGAATGGATGATTTTAAACTCTGCAAAATTGTCCATTTCACAAACAAAAACACCATTGTTTAAAAGACACTTGCCTGAACAGGGACTTGAACCCTGGACCCTCTGATTAAAAGTCTGATGCTCTACCAACTGAGCTATCCAGGTTCTGAGTGCTGAAGTTGCCATATTGGAAACTGCTCGAAATATATAAAACATGACAATTTACTGTGCAATTACAAAAAATGTGGAAAAATATATGTGTTACTGCAATCATGAACTGAAAGACTTGGCTTGTAGCGTCTCTTGATGAAATATATTTTAGTTTCCTCTGTGTTTAAGATGTAAATCCTTAGATGCTTTAAGTATCACCTCACTTCAATAATCACATTCAATTATTTTTGTCAAAGAGGTTTGATTTATTACTTGTCTAATTTAATCACTGTGTGCCTATCAAAGAAGGATGGATTTGAGTTCCTGATGAAATAAAGTCTTTAGAACTGACATGTAGTGATACTACTTTGTGATGATTATATTACTAGATGCCAATAATGTGTGCCTATTGAAGAGTGATAAAGTCCATTCTTAATATTCTAAAGAATCTTTCCAATCTGTACACCTTCCCATTGAATAATGAACATAATCAGCATCAACAATTAAAAGATGGCTAGCTGCAGGAATGGATGATTTTAAACTCTGCAAAATTGTCCATTTCACAAACAAAAACACCATTGTTTAAAAGACACTCGCCTGAACAGGGACTTGAACCCTGGACCCTCAGATTAAAAGTCTGATGCTCTACCGACTGAGCTATCCAGGCTCTGAGTGCTGAAGGTGCTATATTGGAAACTGCTCGAAATATATAAAACATGACAATTTGCTGTGTAATTACAAAAAATGTGGAAAAATGTATGTGTTACTGCAATCATGAACTGAAAGACTTGGCGTGTAGGGTCTCTTGATGAAATATATTTTAGTTTCCTGTGTTTAAGATGTAAATCCTTAGATGCTTAAAGTATCACCTCACTTCAATAATCACATTCAATTATTTTTGTCAAAGAGGTTTGATTTATTACTTGTCTAATTTAATCACTGTGTGCCTATCAAAGAAGGATGGATTTGAGTTCCTGTTGAAACAAAGTCTTTAGAACTGACATGTAGTGATACTACTTTGTGATGACTATATTACTAGATGCCAATAATGTGTGCCTATTGAAGAGTGATAAAGTCCATTCTTAATATTCTAAAGAATCTTTCCAATCTATACACCTTCCCATTGAATAATGAACATAATCAGCATCAACAATTAAAAGATGGCTGCCTGCAGGAATGGATGATTTTAAACTCTGCAAAATTGTCCATTTCACAAACAAAAACACCATTGTTTAAAAGACACTTGCCTGAACAGGGACTTGAACCCTGGACCCTCTGATTAAAAGTCTGATGCTCTACCGACTGAGCTATCCAGGTTCTGAGTGCTGAAGTTGCCATATTGGAAACTGCTCGAAATATATAAAACATGACAATTTACTGTGCAATTACAAAAAATGTGGAAAAATATATGTGTTACTGCAATCATGAACTGAAAGACTTGGCTTGTAGCGTCTCTTGATGAAATATATTTTAGTTTCCTCTGTGTTTAAGATGTAAATCCTTAGATGCTTTAAGTATCACCTCACTTCAATAATCACATTCAATTATTTTTGTCAAAGAGGTTTAATTTATTACTTGTCTAATTTAATCACTGTGTGCCTATCATAGAAGGATGGATTTGAGTTCCTGATTAAATAAAGTCTTTAGAACTGACATGTAGCGATACTACTTTGTGATGATTATATTACTAGATGCCAATAATGTGTGCCTATTGAAGAGTGATAAAGTCCATTCTTAATATTCTAAAGAATCTTTCCAATTTATACCCCTTCCCATTGAATAATGAACATAATCCGCATCAACAATTAAAAGATGGCTGCCTGCAGGAATGGATACTTTTAAACTCTGCAAAATTGTCCATTTCACAAACAAAAAAACCATTGTTTAAAAGACACTTGCCTGAACAGGGACTTGAACCCTGGACCCTCAGATTAAAAGTCTGATGCTCTACCGACTGAGCTATCCAGGCTCTGAGTGCTAAAGTTGCCGTATTGGAAACTGCTCGAAATATATAAAACATGACAATTTGCTGTGCAATTACAAAAAATGTGAAAAAACATATGTGTTACTGCAATCATGAACTGAAAGACTTGGCGTGTAGGGTCTCTTGATGAAATATATTTTAGTTTCCTTTGTGTTTAAGATGTAAATCCTTAGATGCTTAAAGTATCACCTCACTTCAATAATCACATTCAATTATTTTTGTCAAAGAGGTTTGATTTATTACTTGTCTAATTTAATCACTGTGTGCCTATCAAAGAAGGATGGATTTGAGTTCCTGTTGAAACAAAGTCTTTAGAACTGACATGTAGTGATACTACTTTGTGATGACTATATTACTAGATGCCAATAATGTGTGCCTATTGAAGAGTGATAAAGTCCATTCTTAATATTCTAAAGAATCTTTCCAATCTATACACCTTCCCATTGAATAATGAACATAATCAGCATCAACAATTAAAAGATGGCTGCCTGCAGGAATGGATGATTTTAAACTCTGCAAAATTGTCCATTTCACAAACAAAAACACCATTGTATAAAAGACACTTGCATGAACAGGGACTTGAACCCTGGACCCTCTGATTAAAAGTCTGATGCTCTACCGACTGAGCTATCAAGGTTCTGAGTGCTGAAGTTGCCATATTGGAAACTGCTCGAAATATATAAAACATGACAATTTACTGTGCAATTACAAAAAATGTGGAAAAATATATGTGTTACTGCAATCATGAACTGAAAGACTTGGCTTGTAGCGTCTCTTGATGAAATATATTTTAGTTTCCTCTGTGTTTAAGATGTAAATCCTTAGATGCTTTAAGTATCACCTCACTTCAATAATCACATTCAATTATTTTTGTCAAAGAGGTTTGATTTATTACTTGTCTAATTTAATCACTGTGTGCCTATCATAGAAGGATGGATTTGAGTTCCTGATTAAATAAAGTCTTTAGAACTGACATGTAGCGATACTACTTTGTGATGATTATATTACTAGATGCCAATAATGTGTGCCTATTGAAGAGTGATAAAGTCCATTCTTAATATTCTAAAGAATCTTTCCAATTTATACCCCTTCCCATTGAATAATGAACATAATCCGCATCAACAATTAAAAGATGGCTGTCTGCAGGAATGGATGATTTTAAACTCTGCAAAATTGTCCATTTCACAAACAAAAAAAAACATTGTTTAAAAGACACTCGCCTGAACAGGGACTTGAACCCTGGACCCTCAGATTAAAAGTCTGATGCTCTACTGACTGAGCTATCCAGGCTCTGAGTGCTGAAGTTGCCATATTGGAAACTGCTCGAAATATATAAAACATGACAATTTGCTGTGCAATTACAAAAAATGTGGAAAAATATATGTGTTACTGCAATCATGAACTGAAAGACTTGGCTTGTAGGGTCTCTTGATGAAATATATTTTAGTTTACTCTGTGTTTAAGATGTAAATCCTTAGATGCTTAAAGTATCACCTCACTTCAATAATCACATTCAATTATTTTTGTCAAAGAGGTTTGATTTATTACTTGTCTAATTTAATCACTGTGTGCCTATCAAAGAAGGATGGATTTGAGTTCCTGTTGAAACAAAGTCTTTAGAACTGACACGTAGTGATACTACTTTGTGATGACTATATTACTAGATGCCAATAATGTGTGCCTATTGAAGAGTGATAAAGTCCATTCTTAATATTCTAAAGAATCTTTCCAATCTATACACCTTCCCATTGAATAATGAACATAATCAGCATCAACAATTAAAAGATGGCTGCCTGCAGGAATGGATGATTTTAAACTCTGCAAAATTGTCCATTTCACAAACAAAAACACCATTGTTTAAAAGACACTCGCCTGAACAGGGACTTGAACCCTGGACCCTCAGATTAAAAGTCTGATGCTCTACCGACTGAGCTATCCAGGATCTGAGCACTGAAGTTGCCATATTGGAAACTGCTCGAAATATATAAAACATGACAATTTGCTGTGCAATTGCAAAAAATGTGGAAAAATATATGTGTTACTGCAATCATGAACTGAAAGACTTGGCTTGTAGGGTCTCTTGATGAAATATATTTTAGTTTCCTCTGTGTTTAAGATGTAAATCCTTAGATGCTTTAAGTATCACCTCACTTCAATAATCACATTCAATTATTTTTGTCAAAGAGGTTTGATTTATTACTTGTGTAATTTAATCACTGTGTGCCTATCAAAGAAGGATGGATTTGAGTTCCTGATGAAACAAAGTTTTTAGAACTGACATGTAGTGATACTACTTTGTGATGACTATATTACTAGATGCCAATAATATGTGCCTATTGAAGAGTGATAAAGTCCATTCTTAATATTCTAAAGAATCTCTCCAATCTATACACCTTCCCATTGAATAATGAACATAATCAGCATCAACAATTAAAAGATGGCTGCCTGCAGGAATGGATGATTTTAAACTCTGCAAAATTGTCCATTTCACAAACAAAAACACCATTGTTTAAAAGACACTTGCCTGAACAGGGACTTGAACCCTGGACCCTCTGATTAAAAGTCTGATGCTCTACCAACTGAGCTATCCAGGTTCTGAGTGCTGAAGTTGCCATATTGGAAACTGCTCGAAATATATAAAACATGACAATTTACTGTGCAATTACAAAAAATGTGGAAAAATATATGTGTTACTGCAATCATGAACTGAAAGACTTGGCTTGTAGCGTCTCTTGATGAAATATATTTTAGTTTCCTCTGTGTTTAAGATGTAAATCCTTAGATGCTTTAAGTATCACCTCACTTCAATAATCACATTCAATTATTTTTGTCAAAGAGGTTTGATTTATTACTTGTCTAATTTAATCACTGTGTGCCTATCATAGAAGGATGGATTTGAGTTCCTGATGAAATAAAGTCTTTAGAACTGACATGTAGCGATACTACTTTGTGATGATTATATTACTAGATGCCAATAATGTGTGCCTATTGAAGAGTGATAAAGTCCAGTCTTAATATTCTAAAGAATCTTTCCAATCTATACCCCTTCCCATTGAATAATGAAAATAATCCGCATCAACAATTAAAAGATGGCTGCCTGCAGGAATGGATGATTTTAAACTCTGCAAAATTTTCCATTTCACAAACAAAAAAACCATTGTTTAAAAGACACTCGCCTGAACAGGGACTTGAACCCTGGACCCTCAGATTAAAAGTCTGATGCTCTACCGACTAAGCTATCCAGGCTCTGAGTGCTGAAGTTGCCGTATTGGAAACTGCTCGAAATATATAAAACATGACAATTTGCTGTGCAATTACAAAAAATGTGAAAAAATATATGTGTTACTGCAATCAGGAACTGAAAGACTTGGCTTGTAGCGTCTCTTGATTAAATATATTTTAGTCTCCTCTGTGTTTAAGATTTAAATCCTTAGATGCTTAAAGTATCACCTCACTTCAATAATCACATTCAATTATTTTTGTCAAAGAGGTTTGATTTATTACTTGTCTAATTTAATCACTGTGTGCCTATCAAAGAAGGATGGATTTGAGTTCCTGATGAAATAAAGTCTTTAGAACTGACATGTAGTGATACTACTTTGTGATGATTATATTACTAGATGCCAATAATGTGTGCCTATTGAAGAGTGATAAAGTCCATTCTTAATATTCTAAAGAATCTTTCCAATCTGTACACCTTCCCATTGAATAATGAACATAATCAGCATCAATAATTAAAAGATGGCTAGCTGCAGGAATGGATGATTTTAAACTCTGCAAAATTGTCCATTTCACAAACAAAAACACCATTGTTTAAAAGACACTCGCCTGAACAGGGACTTGAACCCTGGACCCTCAGATTAAAAGTCTGATGCTCTACCGACTGAGCTATCCAGGCTCTGAGTGCTGAAGGTGCTATATTGGAAACTGCTCGAAATATATAAAACATGACAATTTGCTGTGTAATTACAAAAAATGTGGAAAAATTTATGTGTTACTGCAATCATGAACTGAAAGACTTGGCGTGTAGGGTCTCTTGATGAAATATATTTTAGTTTCCTTTGTGTTTAAGATGTAAATCCTTAGATGCTTAAAGTATCACCTCACTTCAATAATCACATTCAATTATTTTTGTCAAAGAGGTTTGATTTATTACTTGTCTAATTTAATCACTGTGTGCCTATCAAAGAAGGATGGATTTGAGTTCCTGTTGAAACAAAGTCTTTAGAACTGACATGTAGTGATACTACTTTGTGATGACTATATTACTAGATGCCAATAATGTGTGCCTATTGAAGAGTGATAAAGTCCATTCTTAATATTCTAAAGAATCTTTCCAATCTATACACCTTCCCATTGAATAATGAACATAATCAGCATCAACAATTAAAAGATGGCTGCCTGCAGGAATGGATGATTTTAAACTCTGCAAAATTGTCCATTTCACAAACAAAAACACCATTGTTTAAAAGACACTTGCCTGAACAGGGACTTGAACCCTGGACCCTCTGATTAAAAGTCTGATGCTCTACCGACTGAGCTATCCAGGTTCTGAGTGCTGAAGTTGCCATATTGGAAACTGCTCGAAATATATAAAACATGACAATTTACTGTGCAATTACAAAAAATGTGGAAAAATATATGTGTTACTGCAATCATGAACTGAAAGACTTGGCTTGTAGCGTCTCTTGATGAAATATATTTTAGTTTCCTCTGTGTTTAAGATGTAAATCCTTAGATGCTTTAAGTATCACCTCACTTCAATAATCACATTCAATTATTTTTGTCAAAGAGGTTTAATTTATTACTTGTCTAATTTAATCACTGTGTGCCTATCATAGAAGGATGGATTTGAGTTCCTGATTAAATAAAGTCTTTAGAACTGACATGTAGCGATACTACTTTGTGATGATTATATTACTAGATGCCAATAATGTGTGCCTATTGAAGAGTGATAAAGTCCATTCTTAATATTCTAAAGAATCTTTCCAATTTATACCCCTTCCCATTGAATAATGAACATAATCCGCATCAACAATTAAAAGATGGCTGCCTGCAGGAATGGATGATTTTAAACTCTGCAAAATTGTCCATTTCACAAACAAAAAAAACATTGTTTAAAAGACACTTGCCTGAACAGGGACTTGAACCCTGGACCCTCAGATTAAAAGTCTGATGCTCTACCGACTGAGCTATCCAGGCTCTGAGTGCTAAAGTTGCCGTATTGGAAACTGCTCGAAATATATAAAACATGACAATTTGCTGTGCAATTACAAAAAATGTGAAAAAATATATGTGTTACTGCAATCAGGAACTGAAAGACTTGGCTTGTAGCGTCTCTTGATTAAATATATTTTAGTCTCCTCTGTGTTTAAGATTTAAATCCTTAGATGCTTAAAGTATCACCTCACTTCAATAATCACATTCAATTATTTTTGTCAAAGAGGTTTGATTTATTACTTGTCTAATTTAATCACTGTGTGCCTATCAAAGAAGGATGGATTTGAGTTCCTGATGAAATAAAGTCTTTAGAACTGACATGTAGTGATACTACTTTGTGATGATTATATTACTAGATGCCAATAATGTGTGCCTATTGAAGAGTGATAAAGTCCATTCTTAATATTCTAAAGAATCTTTCCAATCTGTACACCTTCCCATTGAATAATGAACATAATCAGCATCAACAATTAAAAGATGGCTAGCTGCAGGAATGGATGATTTTAAACTCTGCAAAATTGTCCATTTCACAAACAAAAACACCATTGTTTAAAAGACACTCACCTGAACAGGGACTTGAACCCTGGACCCTCAGATTAAAAGTCTGATGCTCTACCGACTGAGCTATCCAGGCTCTGAGTGCTGAAGGTGCCATATTGGAAACTGCTCGAAATATATAAAACATGACAATTTGCTGTGTAATTACAAAAAATGTGGAAAAATTTATGTGTTACTGCAATCATGAACTGAAAGACTTGGCGTGTAGGGTCTCTTGATGAAATATATTTTAGTTTCCTTTGTGTTTAAGATGTAAATCCTTAGATGCTTAAAGTATCACCTCACTTCAATAATCACATTCAATTATTTTTGTCAAAGAGGTTTGATTTATTACTTGTCTAATTTAATCACTGTGTGCCTATCAAAGAAGGATGGATTTGTGTTCCTGTTGAAACAAAGTCTTTAGAACTGACATGTAGTGATACTACTTTGTGATGACTATATTACTAGATGCCAATAATGTGTGCCTATTGAAGAGTGATAAAGTCCATTCTTAATATTCTAAAGAATCTTTCCAATCTATACACCTTCCCATTGAATAATGAACATAATCAGCATCAACAATTAAAAGATGGCTGCCTGCAGGAATGGATGATTTTAAACTCTGCAAAATTGTCCATTTCACAAACAAAAACACCATTGTTTAAAAGACACTCGCCTGAACAGGGACTTGAACCCTGGACCCTCAGATTAAAAGTCTGATGCTCTACCGACTGAGCTATCCAGGATCTGAGTGCTGAAGTTGCCGTATTGGAAACTGCGCGAAATATATAAAACATGACAATTTGCTGTGCAATTGCAAAAAATGTGGAAAAATATATGTGTTACTGCAATCATGAACTGAAAGACTTGGCTTGTAGGGTCTCTTGATGAAATATATTTTAGTTTCCTCTGTGTTTAAGATGTAAATCCTTAGATGCTTTAAGTATCACCTCACTTCAATAATCACATTCAATTATTTTTGTCAAAGAGGTTTGATTTATTACTTGTCTAATTTAATTACTGTGTGCCTATCAAAGAAGGATGGATTCGAGTCCTGATGAAACAAAGTTTTTAGAACTGACATGTAGTGATACTACTTTGTGATGACTATATTACTAGATGCCAATAATGTGTGCCTATTTAAGAGTGATAAAGTCCATTCTTAATAT
This sequence comes from Pseudophryne corroboree, assembly GCF_028390025.1. Taxonomy (NCBI): domain Eukaryota; kingdom Metazoa; phylum Chordata; class Amphibia; order Anura; family Myobatrachidae; genus Pseudophryne; species Pseudophryne corroboree. The sequence goes on along the minus strand of NC_086444.1, from coordinate 886,964,515 downwards.
TCTAAAGAATCTTTCCAACCTATACCCCTTCCCATTGAATAATGAACATAATCAGCATCAACAATTAAAAGATGGCTGCCTGCAGGAATGGATGATTTTAAACTCTGCAAAATTGTCCATTTCACAAACAAAAACACCATTGTATAAAAGACACTTGCATGAACAGGGACTTGAACCCTGGACCCTCTGATTAAAAGTCTGATGCTCTACCGACTGAGCTATCAAGGTTCTGAGCGCTGAAGTTGCCATATTGGAAACTGCTCGAAATATATAAAACATGACAATTTACTGTGCAATTACAAAAAATGTGGAAAAATATATGTGTTACTGCAATCATGAACTGAAAGACTTGGCTTGTACGGTCTCTTGATGAAATATATTTTAGTTTCCTCTGTGTTTAAGATGTAAATCCTTAGATGTTTTAAGTATCATCTCACTTCAATAATCACATTCAATTATTTTTGTCAAAGAGGTTTGATTTATTACTTGTCTAATTTAATCACTGTGTGCCTATCAAAGAAGGATGGATTTGAGTTCCTGATGAAATAAAGTCTTTAGAACTGACATGTAGTGATACTACTTTGTGATGATTATATTACTAGATGCCAATAATGTGTGTCTATTGAAGAGAGATCAAGTCCATTCTTAATATTCTAAAGAATCTTTCCAATCTGTACACCTTCCCATTGAATAATGAACATAATCAGCATCAACAATTAAAAGATGGCTGCCTGCAGGAATGGATGATTTTAAACTCTGCAAAATTGTCCATTTCACAAACAAAAACACCATTGTTTAAAAGACACTCGCCTGAACAGGGACTTGAACCCTGGACCCTCAGATTAAAAGTCTGATGCTCTACCGACTGAGCTATCCAGGCTCTGAGCACTGAAGTTGCCATATTGGAAACTGCTCGAAATATATAAAACATGACAATTTGCTGTGTAATTACAAAAAATGTGGAAAATATATGTGTTACTGCAATCATGAACTGGAAGACTTGGCTTGTAGCGTCTCTTGATGAAATATATTTTAGTTTCCTCTGTGTTTAAGATGTAAATCCTTAGATGCTTTAAGTATCACCTCACTTCAATAATCACATTCAATTATTTTTGTCAAAGAGGTTTGATTTATTACTTGTCTAATTTAATCACTGTGTGCCTATCAAAGAAGGATGGATTTGAGTTCCTGATGAAATAAAGTCTTTAGAACTGACATGTAGCGATACTACTTTGTGATGATTATATTACTAGATGCCAATAATGTGTGCCTATTGAAGAGTGATAAAGTCCATTCTTAATATTCTAAAGAATCTTTCCAATCTATACCCCTTCCCATTGAATAAAGAACATAATCAGCATCAACAATTAAAAGATGGCTGCCTGCAGGAATGGATGATTTTAAACTCTGCAAAATTGTCCATTTCACAAACAAAAAAAAAACATAATTTAAAAGACACTTGCCTGAACAGGGACTTGAACCCTGGACCCTCAGATTAAAAGTCTGATGCTCTTCCGACTGAGCTATCCTGGCTCTGAGCACTGAAGTTGCCATATTGGAAACTGCTCGAAATATATAAAACATGACAATTTGCTGTGCAATTACAAAAAATGTGGAAAAATATATGTGTTACTGCAATCATGAACTGAAAGACTTGGCTTGTAGGGTCTCTTGATGAAATATATTTTAGTTTCCTCTGTGTTTAAGATGTAAATCCTTAGATGCTTAAAGTATCACCTCACTTCAATAATCACATTCAATTATTTTTGTCAAAGAGGTTTGATTTATTACTTGTCTAATTTAATCACTGTGTGCCTATCAAAGAAGTATGGATTTGAGTTCCTGATGAAATAAAGTCTTTAGAACTGACATGTAGCGATACTACTTTGTGATAATTATATTACTAGATGCCAATAATGTGTGCCTATTGAAGAGTGATAAAGTCCATTCTTAATATTCTAAAGAATCTTTCCAATCTATACCCCTTCCCATTGAATAATGAAAATAATCCGCATCAACAATTAAAAGATGGCTGCCTGCAGGAATGGATGATTTTAAACTCTGCAAAATTGTCCATTTCACAAACAAAAAAAATATTATTTAAAAGACACTCGCCTGAACAGGGACTTGAACCGTGGACCCTCAGATTAAAAATCTGATGCTCTAATGACTGAGCTATCCAGGCTCTGAGAGCTGAAGTTGCCATATTGGAAACTGCTCAAAATATATAAAACATGACAATTTGCTGTGCAATTACAAAAAATGTGGAAAAATATATGTGTTACCGCAATCATAAACTAAAAGACTTGGCTTGTAGCGTCTCTTGATGAAATATATTTTAGTTTACTCTGTGTTTAAGATGTAAATCCTTAGATGCTTAAAGTATCACCCCACTTCAATAATCACATTCAATTATTTTTGTCAAAGAGGTTTGATTTATTACTTGTCTAATTTAATCACTGTGTGCCTATCAAAGAAGGATGGATTTGAGTTCCTGATGAAACAAAGTCTTTAGAACTGACAAGTAGTGATACTACTTTGTGATGACTATATTACTAGATGCCAATAATGTGTGCCTATTGAAGAGTGATAAAGTCCATTCTTAATATTCTAAAGAATCTTTCCAATCTATACACCTTCCCATTGAATAATGAACATAATCAGCATCAACAATTAAAAGATGGCTGCCTGCAGGAATAGATGATTTAAACTCTGCAAAATTGTCCATTTCACAAACAAAAACACCATTGTTTAAAAGACACTCGCCTGAACAGGGACTTGAACCCTGGACCCTCAGATTAAAAGTCTGATGGTCTACCGACTGAGCTATCCAGGCTCTGAGTGCTGAAGTTGCCATATTGGAAACTGCTCGAAATATTTAAAACATGACAATTTACTGTGCAATTACAAAAAATGTGGAAAAATATATGTGTTACTGCAATCATGAACTGAAAGACTTGGTTTGTAGGGTCTCTTAATGAAATATATTTTAGTTTCCTCTGTGTTTAAGATGTAAATCCTTAGATGCTTAAAGTATCACCTCACTTCAATAATCACATTCAGTTATTTTTGTCAAAGAGGTTTGATTTATTACTTGTCTAATTTAATCACTGTGTGCCTATCAAAGAAGGATGGATTTAAGTTCCTGATGAAATAAAGTCTTTTGAACTGACATGTAGCGATACTACTTTGTGATGATTATATTACTAGATGCCAATAATGTGTGCCTATTGAAGAGTGATAAAGTCCATTCTTAATATTCTAAAGAATCTTTCCAATCTATACCCCTTCCCATTGAATAAAGAACATAATCAGCATCAACAATTAAAAGATGGCTGCCTGCAGGAATGGATGATTTTAAACTCTGCAAAATTGTCCATTTCACAAACAAAAAAAAAAACATTATTTAAAAGACACTCACCTGAACAGGGACTTGAACCCTGGACCCTCAGATTAAAAGTCTGATGCTCTACCGACTGAGCTACCCAGGCTCTGAGTGCTGAAGTTGCCATATTGGAAACTGCTCGAAATATATAAAACATGACAATTTGCTGTGCAATTACAAAAAATTTGGAAAAATATATGTGTTACTGCAATCATGAACTGAAAGACTTGGCTTGTAGGGTCTCTTGATGAAATATATTTTAGTTTACTCTGTGTTTAAGATGTAAATCCTTAGATGTTTTAAGTATCATCTCACTTCAATAATCACATTCAATTATTTTTGTCAAAGAGGTTTGATTTATTACTTGTCTAATTTAATCAATGTGTGCCTATCAAAGAAGGATGGATTTGAGTTCCTGATAAAATAAAGTCTTTTGAACTGACATGTAGCGATACTACTTTGTGATGATTATATTACTAGATGCCAATAATGTGTGCCTATTGAAGAGTGATAAAGTCCATTCTTAATATTCTAAAGAATCTTTCCAATCTATACCCATTCCCATTGAATAAAGAACATAATCAGCATCAACAATTAAAAGATGGCTGCCTGCAGGAATGGATGATTTTAAACTCTGCAAAATTGTCCATTTCACAAACAAAAACACCATTGTTTAAAAGACACTCGCGTGGACAGGGACTTGAACCCTGGACCCTCAGATTAAAAGTCTGATACTCTACAGACTGAGCTATCCAGGCTCTGAGTGCTGTAGTTGCCATATTGGAAACTGCTTGAAATATATAAAACATGACAATTTGCTGTGCAATTGCAGAAAATGTGGAAAAATATATGTGTTACTTCAATCATGAACTGAAAGACTTGGCTTGTAGGGTCTCTTGATGAAATATATTTTAGTTTCCTCTGTGTTTAAGATGTAAATCCTTAGATGCTTTAAGTATCACCTCACTTCAATAATCACATTCAATTATTTTTGTCAAAGAGGTTTGATTTATTACTTGTCTAATTTAATCAATGTGTGCCTATCAAAGAAGGATGGAATTGAGTTCCTGATGAAATAAAGTCTTTAGAACTGACATGTAGCGATACTACTTTGTGATGATTATATTACTAGATGCCAATAATGTGTGCCTATTGAAAAGTGATAAAGTCCATTCTTAATATTCTACAGAATCTTTCCAATCTATACACCTTCCCATTGAATAATGAACATAATCAGCATCAACAATTAAAAGATGGCTGCCTGCAGGAATGGATGATTTTAAACTCTGCAAAATTGTCCATTTCACAAACAAAAACACCATTGTTTAAAAGACACTCACCTGAACAGGGACTTGAACCCTGGACCCTCAGATTAAAAGTCTGATGCTCTACCGACTGAGCTATCCAGGCTCTGAGTGCTGAAGGTGCCATATTGGAAACTGCTCGAAATATATAAAACATGACAATTTGCTGTGTAATTACAAAAAATGTGGAAAAATTTATGTGTTACTGCAATCATGAACTGAAAGACTTGGCGTGTAGGGTCTCTTGATGAAATATATTTTAGTTTCCTTTGTGTTTAAGATGTAAATCCTTAGATGCTTAAAGTATCACCTCACTTCAATAATCACATTCAATTATTTTTGTCAAAGAGGTTTGATTTATTACTTGTCTAATTTAATCACTGTGTGCCTATCAAAGAAGGATGGATTTGAGTTCCTGTTGAAACAAAGTCTTTAGAACTGACATGTAGTGATACTACTTTGTGATGACTATATTACTAGATGCCAATAATGTGTGCCTATTGAAGAGTGATAAAGTCCATTCTTAATATTCTAAAGAATCTTTCCAATCTATACACCTTCCCATTGAATAATGAACATAATCAGCATCAACAATTAAAAGATGGCTGCCTGCAGGAATGGATGATTTTAAACTCTGCAAAATTGTCCGTTTCACAAACAAAAACACCATTGTTTAAAAGACACTCGCCTGAACAGGGACTTGAACCCTGGACCCTCAGATTAAAAGTCTGATGCTCTACCGACTGAGCTATCCAGGATCTGAGTGCTGAAGTTGCCGTATTGGAAACTGCGCGAAATATATAAAACATGACAATTTGCTGTGCAATTGCAAAAAATGTGGAAAAATATATGTGATACTGCAATCATGAACTGAAAGACTTGGCTTGTAGGGTCTCTTGATGAAATATATTTTAGTTTCCTCTGTGTTTAAGATGTAAATCCTTAGATGCTTTAAGTATCACCTCACTTCAATAATCACATTCAATTATTTTTGTCAAAGAGGTTTGATTTATTACTTGTCTAATTTAATCACTGTGTGCCTATCAAAGAAGGATGGATTCGAGTCCTGATGAAACAAAGTTTTTAGAACTGACATGTAGTGATACTACTTTGTGATGACTATATTACTAGATGCCAATAATGTGTGCCTATTTAAGAGTGATAAAGTCCATTCTTAATATTCTAAAGAATCTTTCCAACCTATACCCCTTCCCATTGAATAATGAACATAATCAGCATCAACAATTAAAAGATGGCTGCCTGCAGGAATGGATGATTTTAAACTCTGCAAAATTGTCCATTTCACAAACAAAAACACCATTGTATAAAAGACACTTGCATGAACAGGGACTTGAACCCTGGACCCTCTGATTAAAAGTCTGATGCTCTACCGACTGAGCTATCAAGGTTCTGAGTGCTGAAGTTGCCATATTGGAAACTGCTCGAAATATATAAAACATGACAATTTACTGTGCAATTACAAAAAATGTGGAAAAATATATGTGTTACTGCAATCATGAACTGAAAGACTTGGCTTGTAGGGTCTCTTGATGAAATATATTTTAGTTTCCTCTGTGTTTAAGATGTAAATCCTTAGATGTTTTAAGTATCATCTCACTTCAATAATCACATTCAATTATTTTTGTCAAAGAGGTTTGATTTATTACTTGTCTAATTTAATCACTGTGTGCCTATCAAAGAAGGATGGATTTGAGTTCCTGATGAAATAAAGTCTTTAGAACTGACATGTAGTGATACTACTTTGTGATGATTATATTACTAGATGCCAATAATGTGTGTCTATTGAAGAGAGATCAAGTCCATTCTTAATATTCTAAAGAATCTTTCCAATCTGTACACCTTCCCATTGAATAATGAACATAATCAGCATCAACAATTAAAAGATGGCTGCCTGCAGGAATGGATGATTTTAAACTCTGCAAAATTGTCCATTTCACAAACAAAAACACCATTGTTTAAAAGACACTCGCCCGAACAGGGACTTGAACCCTGGACCCTCAGATTAAAAGTCTGATGCTCTACCGACTGAGCTATCCAGGCTCTGAGCACTGAAGTTGCCATATTGGAAACTGCTCGAAATATATAAAACATGACAATTTGCTGTGTAATTACAAAAAATGTGGAAAATATATGTGTTACTGCAATCATGAACTGGAAGACTTGGCTTGTAGCGTCTCTTGATGAAATATATTTTAGTTTCCTCTGTGTTTAAGATGTAAATCCTTAGATGCTTTAAGTATCACCTCACTTCAATAATCACATTCAATTATTTTTGTCAAAGAGGTTTGATTTATTACTTGTCTAATTTAATCACTGTGTGCCTATCAAAGAAGGATGGATTTGAGTTCCTGATGAAATAAAGTCTTTAGAACTGACATGTAGCGATACTACTTTGTGATGATTATATTACTAGATGCCAATAATGTGTGCCTATTGAAGAGTGATAAAGTCCATTCTTAATATTCTAAAGAATCTTTCCAATCTATACCCCTTCCCATTGAATAAAGAACATAATCAGCATCAACAATTAAAAGATGGCTGCCTGCAGGAATGGATGATTTTAAACTCTGCAAAATTGTCCATTTCACAAACAAAAAAAAAACATAATTTAAAAGACACTTGCCTGAACAGGGACTTGAACCCTGGACCCTCAGATTAAAAGTCTGATGCTCTTCCGACTGAGCTATCCTGGCTCTGAGCACTGAAGTTGCCATATTGGAAACTGCTCGAAATATATAAAACATGACAATTTGCTGTGCAATTACAAAAAATGTGGAAAAATATATGTGTTACTGCAATCATGAACTGAAAGACTTGGCTTGTAGGGTCTCTTGATGAAATATATTTTAGTTTCCTCTGTGTTTAAGATGTAAATCCTTAGATGCTTAAAGTATCACCTCACTTCAATAATCACATTCAATTATTTTTGTCAAAGAGGTTTGATTTATTACTTGTCTAATTTAATCACTGTGTGCCTATCAAAGAAGTATGGATTTGAGTTCCTGATGAAATAAAGTCTTTAGAACTGACATGTAGCGATACTACTTTGTGATAATTATATTACTAGATGCCAATAATGTGTGCCTATTGAAGAGTGATAAAGTCCATTCTTAATATTCTAAAGAATCTTTCCAATCTATACCCCTTCCCTTTGAATAATGAAAATAATCCGCATCAACAATTAAAAGATGGCTGCCTGCAGGAATGGATGATTTTAAACTCTGCAAAATTGTCCATTTCACAAACAAAAAAAATATTATTTAAAAGACACTCGCCTGAACCTGAGAGCTGAAGTTGCCATATTGGAAACTGCTCAAAATATATAAAACATGACAATTTGCTGTGCAATTACAAAAAATGTGGAAAAATATATGTGTTACCGCAATCATAAACTAAAAGACTTGGCTTGTAGCGTCTCGATGAAATATATTTTAGTTTACTCTGTGTTTAAGATGTAAATCCTTAGATGCTTAAAGTATCACCCCACTTCAATAATCACATTCAATTATTTTTGTCAAAGAGGTTTGATTTATTACTTGTCTAATTTAATCACTGTGTGCCTATCAAAGAAGGATGGATTTGAGTTCCTGATGAAACAAAGTCTTTAGAACTGACAAGTAGTGATACTACTTTGTGATGACTATATTACTAGATGCCAATAATGTGTACCTATTGAAGAGTGATAAAGTCCATTCTTAATATTCTAAAGAATCTTTCCAATCTATACACCTTCCCATTGAATAATGAACATAATCAGCATCAACAATTAAAAGATGGCTGCCTGCAGGAATAGATGATTTAAACTCTGCAAAATTGTCAATTTCACAAACAAAAACACCATTGTTTAAAAGACACTCGCCTGAACAGGGACTTGAACCCTGGACCCTCAGATTAAAAGTCTGATGGTCTACCGACTGAGCTATCCAGGCTCTGAGTGCTGAAGTTGCCATATTGGAAACTGCTCGAAATATTTAAAACATGACAATTTACTGTGCAATTACAAAAAATGTGGAAAAATATATGTGTTACTGCAATCATGAACTGAAAGACTTGGTTTGTAGGGTCTCTTGATGAAATATATTTTAGTTTACTGTGTGTTTAAGATGTAAATCCTTAGATGTTTTAAGTATCATCTCACTTCAATAATCACATTCAATTATTTTTGTCAAAGAGGTTTGATTTATTACTTGTCTAATTTAATCAATGTGTGCCTATCAAAGAAGGATGGATTTGAGTTCCTGATAAAATAAAGTCTTTTGAACTGACATGTAGCGATACTACTTTGTGATGATTATATTACTAGATGCCAATAATGTGTGCCTATTGAAGAGTGATAAAGTCCATTCTTAATATTCTAAAGAATCTTTCCAATCTATACCCATTCCCATTGAATAAAGAACATAATCAGCATCAACAATTAAAAGATGGCTGCCTGCAGGAATGGATGATTTTAAACTCTGCAAAATTGTCCATTTCACAAACAAAAACACCATTGTTTAAAAGACACTCGCGTGGACAGGGACTTGAACCCTGGACCCTCAGATTAAAAGTCTGATACTCTACAGACTGAGCTATCCAGGCTCTGAGTGCTGTAGTTGCCATATTGGAAACTGCTTGAAATATATAAAACATGACAATTTGCTGTGCAATTGCAAAAAATGTGGAAAAATATATGTGTTACTTCAATCATGAACTGAAAGACTTGGCTTGTAGGGTCTCTTGATGAAATATATTTTAGTTTCCTCTGTGTTTAAGATGTAAATCCTTAGATGCTTTAAGTATCACCTCACTTCAATAATCACATTCAATTATTTTTGTCAAAGAGGTTTGATTTATTACTTGTCTAATTTAATCAATGTGTGCCTATCAAAGAAGGATGGAATTGAGTTCCTGATGAAATAAAGTCTTTAGAACTGACATGTAGCGATACTACTTTGTGATGATTATATTACTAGATGCCAATAATGTGTGCCTATTGAAGAGTGATAAAGTCCATTCTTAATATTCTACAGAATCTTTCCAATCTATACACCTTCCCATTGAATAATGAACATAATCAGCATCAACAATTAAAAGATGGCTGCCTGCAGGAATGGATGATTTTAAACTCTGCAAAATTGTCCGTTTCACAAACAAAAACACCATTGTTTAAAAGACACTCCCCTGAACAGGGACTTGAACCCTGGACCCTCAGATTAAAAGTCTGATGTTCTACCGACTGAGCTATCCAGGCTCTGAGAGCTGACGTTGCCATATTGGAAACTGCTCGAAATATATAAAACATGACAATTTGCTGTGCAATTACAAAAAATGTGGAAAAATATATGTGTTACTGCAATCATGAACTGAAAGACTTGGTTTGTAGGGTCTCTTAATGAAATATATTTTAGTTTCCTCTGTGTTTAAGATGTAAATCCTTAGATGCTTAAAGTATCACCTCACTTCAATAATCACATTCAATTATTTTTTGTCAAAGAGGTTTGATTTATTACTTGTCTAATTTAATCAATGTGTGCCTATCAAAGAAGGATGGAATTGAGTTCCTGATGAAATAAAGTCTTTAGAACTGACATGTAGCGATACTACTTTGTGATGACTATATTACTAGATGTCAATAATGTGTGCCTATTGAAAAGTGATAAAGTCCATTCTTAATATTCTAAAGAATCTTTCCAACCTATACCCCTTCCGATAGAATAATGAACATAATCAGCATCAACAATTAAAAGATGGCTGCCTGCAGGAATGGATGATTTAAACTCTGCAAAATTGTCAATTTCACAAACAAAAACACCATTGTTTAAAACACACTCGCCTGAACAGGGACTTGAACCCTGGACCCTCAGATTAAAAGTCTGATGCTCTACCGACTGAGCTATCCAGGCTCTAAGCACTGAAGTTGCCATATTGGAAACTGCTCGAAATATATAAAACATGACAATTTGCTGTGTAATTACAAAAAATGTGGAAAAATATATGTGTTACTGCAATAATGAACTGAAAGACTTGGTTTGTAGGGTCTCTTAATGAAATATATTTTAGTTTCCTCTGTGTTTAAGATGTAAATCCTTAGATTCGTTAAGTATCACCTTACTTCAATAATCACATTCAATTATTTTTGTCAAAGAGGTTTGATTTATTACTTGTCTAATTTAATCACTGTGTGCCTATCAAAGAAGGATGGATTTGAGTTCCTGATGAAATAAAGTCTTTAGAACTGACATGTAGCGATACTACTTTGTGATGATTATATTACTAGATGCCAATAATGTGTGCCTATTGAAGAGTGATAAAGTCCATTCTTAATATTCTACAGAATCTTTCCAATCTATACACCTTCCCATTGAATAATGAACATAATCAGCATCAACAATTAAAAGATGGCTGCCTGCAGGAATGGATGATTTTAAACTCTGCAAAATTGTCCGTTTCACAAACAAAAACACCATTGTTTAAAAGACACTCCCCTGAACAGGGACTTGAACCCTGGACCCTCAGATTAAAAGTCTGATGTTCTACCGACTGAGCTATCCAGGCTCTGAGAGCTGACGTTGCCATATTGGAAACTGCTCGAAATATATAAAACATGACAATTTGCTGTGCAATTACAAAAAATGTGGAAAAATATATGTGTTACTGCAATCATGAACTGAAAGACTTGGTTTGTAGGGTCTCTTAATGAAATATATTTTAGTTTCCTCTGTGTTTAAGATGTAAATCCTTAGATGCTTAAAGTATCACCTCACTTCAATAATCACATTCAATTATTTTTTGTCAAAGAGGTTTGATTTATTACTTGTCTAATTTAATCACTGTGTGCCTATCAAAGAAGGATGGATTTGAGTTCCTGATGAAATAAAGTCTTTTGAACTGACATGTAGCGATACTACTTTGTGATGATTATATTACTAGATGCCAATAATGTGTGCCTATTGAAGAGTGATAAAGTCCATTCTTAATATTCTAAAGAATCTTTCCAATCTATACCCCTTCCCATTGAATAAAGAACATAATCAGCATCAACAATTAAAAGATGGCTGCCTGCAGGAATGGATGATTTTAAACTCTGCAAAATTGTCCATTTCACAAACAAAAACACCATTGTATAAAAGACACTTGCATGAACAGGGACTTGAACCCTGGACCCTCTGATTAAAAGTCTGATGCTCTACCGACTGAGCTATCAAGGTTCTGAGTGCTGAAGTTGCCATATTGGAAACTGCTCGAAATATATAAAACATGACAATTTACTGTGCAATTACAAAAAATGTGGAAAAATATATGTGTTACTGCAATCATGAACTGAAAGACTTGGCTTGTAGCGTCTCTTGATGAAATATATTTTAGTTTCCTCTGTGTTTAAGATGTAAATCCTTAGATGCTTTAAGTATCACCTCACTTCAATAATCACATTCAATTATTTTTGTCAAAGAGGTTTGATTTATTACTTGTCTAATTTAATCACTGTGTGCCTATCATAGAAGGATGGATTTGAGTTCCTGATTAAATAAAGTCTTTAGAACTGACATGTAGCGATACTACTTTGTGATGATTATATTACTAGATGCCAATAATGTGTGCCTATTGAAGAGTGATAAAGTCCATTCTTAATATTCTAAAGAATCTTTCCAATTTATACCCCTTCCCATTGAATAATGAACATAATCCGCATCAACAATTAAAAGATGGCTGCCTGCAGGAATGGATGATTTTAAACTCTGCAAAATTGTCCATTTCACAAACAAAAAAAAACATTGTTTAAAAGACACTCGCCTGAACAGGGACTTGAACCCTGGACCCTCAGATTAAAAGTCTGATGCTCTACCGACTGAGCTATCCAGGCTCTGAGTGCTGAAGTTGCCATATTGGAAACTGCTCGAAATATATAAAACATGACAATTTGCTGTGCAATTACAAAAAATGTGGAAAAATATATGTTACTGCAATCATGAACTGAAAGACTTGGCTTGTAGGGTCTCTTGATGAAATATATTTTAGTTTACTCTGTGTTTAAGATGTAAATCCTTAGATGCTTAAAGTATCACCTCACTTCAATAATCACATTCAATTATTTTTGTCAAAGAGGTTTGATTTATTACTTGTCTAATTTAATCACTGTGTGCCTATCAAAGAAGGATGGATTTGAGTTCCTGTTGAAACAAAGTCTTTAGAACTGACATGTAGTGATACTACTTTGTGATGACTATATTACTAGATGCCAATAATGTGTGCCTATTGAAGAGTGATAAAGTCCATTCTTAATATTCTAAAGAATCTTTCCAATCTATACACCTTCCCATTGAATAATGAACATAATCAGCATCAACAATTAAAAGATGGCTGCCTGCAGGAATGGATGATTTTAAACTCTGCAAAATTGTCCATTTCACAAACAAAAACACCATTGTTTAAAAGACACTCGCCTGAACAGGGACTTGAACCCTGGACCCTCAGATTAAAAGTCTGATGCTCTACCGACTGAGCTATCCAGGATCTGAGCACTGAAGTTGCCATATTGGAAACTGCTCGAAATATATAAAACATGACAATTTGCTGTGCAATTGCAAAAAATGTGGAAAAATATATGTGTTACTGCAATCATGAACTGAAAGACTTGGCTTGTAGGGTCTCTTGATGAAATATATTTTAGTTTCCTCTGTGTTTAAGATGTAAATCCTTAGATGCTTTAAGTATCACCTCACTTCAATAATCACATTCAATTATTTTTGTCAAAGAGGTTTGATTTATTACTTGTCTAATTTAATCACTGTGTGCCTATCAAAGAAGGATGGATTTGAGTTCCTGATGAAACAAAGTTTTTAGAACTGACATGTAGTGATACTACTTTGTGATGACTATATTACTAGATGCCAATAATATGTGCCTATTGAAGAGTGATAAAGTCCATTCTTAATATTCTAAAGAATCTCTCCAATCTATACACCTTCCCATTGAATAATGAACATAATAAGCATCAACAATTAAAAGATGGCTGCCTGCAGGAATGGATGATTTTAAACTCTGCAAAATTGTCCATTTCACAAACAAAAACACCATTGTTTAAAAGACACTTGCCTGAACAGGGACTTGAACCCTGGACCCTCTGATTAAAAGTTTGATGCTCTACCAACTGAGCTATCCAGGTTCTGAGTGCTGAAGTTGCCATATTGGAAACTGCTCGAAATATATAAAACATGACAATTTACTGTGCAATTACAAAAAATGTGGAAAAATATATGTGTTACTGCAATCATGAACTGAAAGACTTGGCTTGTAGCGTCTCTTGATGAAATATATTTTAGTTTCCTCTGTGTTTAAGATGTAAATCCTTAGATGCTTTAAGTATCACCTCACTTCAATAATCACATTCAATTATTTTTGTCAAAGAGGTTTGATTTATTACTTGTCTAATTTAATCACTGTGTGCCTATCATAGAAGGATGGATTTGAGTTCCTGATGAAATAAAGTCTTTAGAACTGACATGTAGCGATACTACTTTGTGATGATTATATTACTAGATGCCAATAATGTGTGCCTATTGAAGAGTGATAAAGTCCAGTCTTAATATTCTAAAGAATCTTTCCAATCTATACCCCTTCCCATTGAATAATGAAAATAATCCGCATCAACAATTAAAAGATGGCTGCCTGCAGGAATGGATGATTTTAAACTCTGCAAAATTGTCCATTTCACAAACAAAAAAACCATTGTTTAAAAGACACTCGCCTGAACAGGGACTTGAACCCTGGACCCTCAGATTAAAAGTCTGATGCTCTACCGACTGAGCTATCCAGGCTCTGAGTGCTGAAGTCGCCATATTGGAAACTGCTCGAAATATATAAAACATGACAATTTGCTGTGCAATTACAAAAAATGTGAAAAAATATATGTGTTACTGCAATCAGGAACTGAAAGACTTGGCTTGTAGTGTCTCTTGATTAAATATATTTTAGTCTCCTCTGTGTTTAAGATTTAAATCCTTAGATGCTTAAAGTATCACCTCACTTCAATAATCACATTCAATTATTTTTGTCAAAGAGGTTTGATTTATTACTTGTCTAATTTAATCACTGTGTGCCTATCAAAGAAGGATGGATTTGAGTTCCTGATGAAATAAAGTCTTTAGAACTGACATGTAGTGATACTACTTTGTGATGATTATATTACTAGATGCCAATAATGTGTGCCTATTGAAGAGTGATAAAGTCCATTCTTAATATTCTAAAGAATCTTTCCAATCTGTACACCTTCCCATTGAATAATGAACATAATCAGCATCAATAATTAAAAGATGGCTAGCTGCAGGAATGGATGATTTTAAACTGCAAAATTGTCCATTTCACAAACAAAAACACCATTGTTTAAAAGACACTCGCTTGAACAGGGACTTGAACCCTGGACCCTCAGATTAAAAGTCTGATGCTCTACCGACTGAGTTATCTAGGCTCTGAGTGCTGAAGGTGCTATATTGGAAACTGCTCGAAATATATAAAACATGACAATTTGCTGTGTAATTACAAAAAATGTGGAAAAATTTATGTGTTACTGCAATCATGAACTGAAAGACTTGGCGTGTAGGGTCTCTTGATGAAATATATTTTAGTTTCCTTTGTGTTTAAGATGTAAATCCTTAGATGCTTAAAGTATCACCTCACTTCAATAATCACATTCAATTATTTTTGTCAAAGAGGTTTGATTTATTACTTGTCTAATTTAATCACTGTGTGCCTATCAAAGAAGGATGGATTTGAGTTCCTGTTGAAACAAAGTCTTTAGAACTGACATGTAGTGATACTACTTTGTGATGACTATATTACTAGATGCCAATAATGTGTGCCTATTGAAGAGTGATAAAGTCCATTCTTAATATTCTAAAGAATCTTTCCAATCTATACACCTTCCCATTGAATAATGAACATAATCAGCATCAACAATTAAAAGATGGCTGCCTGCAGGAATGGATGATTTTAAACTCTGCAAAATTGTCCATTTCACAAACAAAAACACCATTGTTTAAAAGACACTTGCCTGAACAGGGACTTGAACCCTGGACCCTCTGATTAAAAGTCTGATGCTCTACCGACTGAGCTATCCAGGTTCTGAGTGCTGAAGTTGCCATATTGGAAACTGCTCGAAATATATAAAACATGACAATTTACTGTGCAATTACAAAAAATGTGGAAAAATATATGTGTTACTGCAATCATGAACTGAAAGACTTGGCTTATAGCGTCTCTTGATGAAATATATTTTAGTTTCCTCTGTGTTTAAGATGTAAATCCTTAGATGCTTTAAGTATCACCTCACTTCAATAATCACATTCAATTATTTTTGTCAAAGAGGTTTAATTTATTACTTGTCTAATTTAATCACTGTGTGCCTATCATAGAAGGATGGATTTGAGTTCCTGATTAAATAAAGTCTTTAGAACTGACATGTAGCGATACTACTTTGTGATGATTATATTACTAGATGCCAATAATGTGTGCCTATTGAAGAGTGATAAAGTCCATTCTTAATATTCTAAAGAATCTTTCCAATTTATACCCCTTCCCATTGAATAATGAACATAATCCGCATCAACAATTAAAAGATGGCTGCCTGCAGGAATGGATGATTTTAAACTCTGCAAAATTGTCCATTTCACAAACAAAAAAAACATTGTTTAAAAGACACTTGCCTGAACAGGGACTTGAACCCTGGACCCTCAGATTAAAAGTCTGATGCTCTACCGACTGAGCTATCCAGGCTCTGAGTGCTAAAGTTGCCGTATTGGAAACTGCTCGAAATATATAAAACATGACAATTTGCTGTGCAATTACAAAAAATGTGAAAAAATATATGTGTTACTGCAATCAGGAACTGAAAGACTTGGCTTGTAGCGTCTCTTGATTAAATATATTTTAGTCTCCTCTGTGTTTAAGATTTAAATCCTTAGATGCTTAAAGTATCACCTCACTTCAATAATCACATTCAATTATTTTTGTCAAAGAGGTTTGATTTATTACTTGTCTAATTTAATCACTGTGTGCCTATCAAAGAAGGATGGATTTGAGTTCCTGATGAAATAAAGTCTTTAGAACTGACATGTAGTGATACTACTTTGTGATGATTATATTACTAGATGCCAATAATGTGTGCCTATTGAAGAGTGATAAAGTCCATTCTTAATATTCTAAAGAATCTTTCCAATCTGTACACCTTCCCATTGAATAATGAACATAATCAGCATCAACAATTAAAAGATGGCTAGCTGCAGGAATGGATGATTTTAAACTCTGCAAAATTGTCCATTTCACAAACAAAAACACCATTGTTTAAAAGACACTCACCTGAACAGGGACTTGAACCCTGGACCCTCAGATTAAAAGTCTGATGCTCTACCGACTGAGCTATCGAGGCTCTGAGTGCTGAAGGTGCCATATTGGAAACTGCTCGAAATATATAAAACATGACAATTTGCTGTGTAATTACAAAAAATGTGGAAAAATTTATGTGTTACTGCAATCATGAACTGAAAGACTTGGCGTGTAGGGTCTCTTGATGAAATATATTTTAGTTTCCTTTGTGTTTAAGATGTAAATCCTTAGATGCTTAAAGTATCACCTCACTTCAATAATCACATTCAATTATTTTTGTCAAAGAGGTTTGATTTATTACTTGTCTAATTTAATCACTGTGTGCCTATCAAAGAAGGATGGATTTGAGTTCCTGTTGAAACAAAGTCTTTAGAACTGACATGTAGTGATACTACTTTGTGATGACTATATTACTAGATGCCAATAATGTGTGCCTATTGAAGAGTGATAAAGTCCATTCTTAATATTCTAAAGAATCTTTCCAATCTATACACCTTCCCATTGAATAATGAACATAATCAGCATCAACAATTAAAAGATGGCTGCCTGCAGGAATGGATGATTTTAAACTCTGCAAAATTGTCCATTTCACAAACAAAAACACCATTGTTTAAAAGACACTCGCCTGAACAGGTACTTGAACCCTGGACCCTCAGATTAAAAGTCTGATACTCTACCGACTGAGCTATCCAGGATCTGAGTGCTGAAGTTGCCATATTGGAAACTGCTCGAAATATATAAAACATGACAATTTGCTGTGCAATTGCAAAAAATGTGGAAAAATATATGTGTTACTGCAATCATGAACTGAAAGACTTGGCTTGTAGGGTCTCTTGATGAAATATATTTTAGTTTCCTCTGTGTTTAAGATGTAAATCCTTAGATGCTTTAAGTATCACCTCACTTCAATAATCACATTCAATTATTTTTGTCAAAGAGGTTTGATTTATTACTTGTCTAATTTAATCACTGTGTGCCTATCAAAGAAGGATGGATTCGAGTCCTGATGAAACAAAGTTTTTAGAACTGACATGTAGTGATACTACTTTGTGATGACTATATTACTAGATGCCAATAATGTGTGCCTATTGAAGAGTGATAAAGTCCATTCTTAATATTCTAAAGAATCTTTCCAACCTATACCCCTTCCCATTGAATAATGAACATAATCAGCATCAACAATTAAAAGATGGCTGCCTGCAGGAATGGATGATTTTAAACTCTGCAAAATTGTCCATTTCACAAACAAAAACACCATTGTATAAAAGACACTTGCATGAACAGGGACTTGAACCCTGGACCCTCTGATTAAAAGTCTGATGCTCTACCAACTGAGCTATCAAGGTTCTGAGTACTGAAGTTGCCATATTGGAAACTGCTCGAAATATATAAAACATGACAATTTACTGTGCAATTACAAAAAATGTGGAAAAATATATGTGTTACTGCAATCATGAACTGAAAGACTTGGCTTGTAGGGTCTCTTGATGAAATATATTTTAGTTTCCTCTGTGTTTAAGATGTAAATCCTTAGATGTTTTAAGTATCATCTCACTTCAATAATCACATTCAATTATTTTTGTCAAAGAGGTTTGATTTATTACTTGTCTAATTCAATCACTGTTTGCCTATCAAAGAAGGATGGATTTGAGTTCCTGATGAAATAAAGTCTTTAGAACTGACATGTAGTGATACTACTTTGTGATGATTATATTACTAGATGCCAATAATGTGTGTCTATTGAAGAGAGATCAAGTCCATTCTTAATATTCTAAAGAATCTTTCCAATCTGTACACCTTCCCATTGAATAATGAACATAATCAGCATCAACAATTAAAAGATGGCTGCCTGCAGGAATGGATGATTTTAAACTCTGCAAAATTGTCCATTTCACAAACAAAAACACCATTGTTTAAAAGACACTCGCCTAAACAGGGACTTGAACCCTGGACCCTCAGATTAAAAGTCTGATGCTCTACCGACTGAGCTATCCAGGCTCTGAGCACTGAAGTTGCCATATTGGAAACTGCTCGAAATATATAAAACATGACAATTTGCTGTGTAATTACAAAAAATGTGGAAAATATATGTGTTACTGCAATCATGAACTGGAAGACTTGGCTTGTAGCGTCTCTTGATGAAATATATTTTAGTTTCCTCTGTGTTTAAGATGTAAATCCTTAGATGCTTTAAGTATCACCTCACTTCAATAATCACATTCAATTATTTTTGTCAAAGAGGTTTGATTTATTACTTGTCTAATTTAATCACTGTGTGCCTATCAAAGAAGGATGGATTTGAGTTCCTGATGAAATAAAGTCTTTAGAACTGACATGTAGCGATACTACTTTGTGATGATTATATTACTAGATGCCAATAATGTGTGCCTATTGAAGAGTGATAAAGTCCATTCTTAATATTCTAAAGAATCTTTCCAATCTATACCCCTTCCCATTGAATAAAGAACATAATCAGCATCAACAATTAAAAGATGGCTGCCTGCAGGAATGGATGATTTTAAACTCTGCAAAATTGTCCATTTCACAAACAAAAAAAAAAACATTATTTAAAAGACACTTGCCTGAACAGGGACTTGAACCCTGGACCCTCAGATTAAAAGTCTGATGCTCTTCCGACTGAGCTATCCAGGCTCTGAGCACTGAAGTTGCCATATTGGAAACTGCTCGAAATATATAAAACATGACAATTTGCTGTGCAATTACAAAAAATGTGGAAAAATATATGTGTTACTGCAATCATGAACTGAAAGACTTGGCTTGTAGGGTCTCTTGATGAAATATATTTTAGTTTCCTCTGTGTTTAAGATGTAAATCCTTAGATGCTTAAAGTATCACCTCACTTCAATAATCACATTCAATTATTTTTGTCAAAGAGGTTTGATTTATTACTTGTCTAATTTAATCACTGTGTGCCTATCAAAGAAGTATGGATTTGAGTTCCTGATGAAATAAAGTCTTTAGAACTGACATGTAGCGATACTACTTTGTGATAATTATATTACTAGATGCCAATAATGTGTGTCTATTGAAGAGAGATCAAGTCCATTCTTAATATTCTAAAGAATCTTTCCAATCTGTACACCTTCCCATTGAATAATGAACATAATCAGCATCAACAATTAAAAGATGGCTGCCTGCAGGAATGGATGATTTTAAACTCTGCAAAATTGTCCATTTCACAAACAAAAACACCATTGTTTAAAAGACACTCGCCTAAACAGGGACTTGAACCCTGGACCCTCAGATTAAAAGTCTGATGCTCTACCGACTGAGCTATACAGGCTCTGAGCACTGAAGTTGCCATATTGGAAACTGCTCGAAATATATAAAACATGACAATTTGCTGTGTAATTACAAAAAATGTGGAAAATATATGTGTTACTGCAATCATGAACTGGAAGACTTGGCTTGTAGCGTCTCTTGATGAAATATATTTTAGTTTCCTCTGTGTTTAAGATGTAAATCCTTAGATGCTTTAAGTATCACCTCTCTTCAATAATCACATTCAATTATTTTTGTCAAAGAGGTTTGATTTATTACTTGTCTAATTTAATCACTGTGTGCCTATCAAAGAAGGATGGATTTGAGTTCCTGATGAAATAAAGTCTTTAGAACTGACATGTAGCGATACTACTTTGTGATGATTATATTACTAGATGCCAATAATGTGTGCCTATTGAAGAGTGATAAAGTCCATTCTTAATATTCTAAAGAATCTTTCCAATCTATACCCCTTCCCATTGAATAAAGAACATAATCAGCATCAACAATTAAAAGATGGCTGCCTGCAGGAATGGATGATTTTAAACTCTGCAAAATTGTCCATTTCACAAACAAAAAAAAAACATTATTTAATAGACACTTGCCTGAACAGGGACTTGAACCCTGGACCCTCAGATTAAAAGTCTGATGCTCTTCCGACTGAGCTATCCAGGCTCTGAGCACTGAAGTTGCCATATTGGAAACTGCTCGAAATATATAAAACATGACAATTTGCTGTGCAATTACAAAAAATGTGGAAAAATATATGTGTTACTGCAATCATGAACTGAAAGACTTGGCTTGTAGGGTCTCTTGATGAAATATATTTTAGTTTCCTCTGTGTTTAAGATGTAAATCCTTAGATGCTTAAAGTATCACCTCACTTCAATAATCACATTCAATTATTTTTGTCAAAGAGGTTTGATTTATTACTTGTCTAATTTAATCACTGTGTGCCTATCAAAGAAGTATGGATTTGAGTTCCTGATGAAATAAAGTCTTTAGAACTGACATGTAGCGATACTACTTTGTGATAATTATATTACTAGATGCCAATAATGTGTGCCTATTGAAGAGTGATAAAGTCCATTCTTAATATTCTAAAGAATCTTTCCAATCTATACCCCTTCCCATTGAATAATGAAAATAATCCGCATCAACAATTAAAAGATGGCTGCCTGCAGGAATGGATGATTTTAAACTCTGCAAAATTGTCCATTTCACAAACAAAAAAAACATTATTTAAAAGACACTCGCCTGAACAGGGAATTGAACCGTGGACCCTCAGATTAAAAATCTGATGCTCTAACGACTGAGCTATCCAGGCTCTGAGAGCTGAAGTTGCCATATTGGAAACTGCTCAAAATATATAAAACATGACAATTTGCTGTGCAATTACAAAAAATGTGGAAAAATATATGTGTTACCGCAATCATAAACTAAAAGACTTGGCTTGTAGCGTCTCTTGATGAAATATATTTTAGTTTACTCTGTGTTTAAGATGTAAATCCTTAGATGCTTAAAGTATCACCCCACTTCAATAATCACATTCAATTATTTTTGTCAAAGAGGTTTGATTTATTACTTGTCTAATTTAATCACTGTGTGCCTATCAAAGAAGGATGGATTTGAGTTCCTGATGAAACAAAGTCTTTAGAACTGACAAGTAGTGATACTACTTTGTGATGACTATATTACTAGATGCCAATAATGTGTGCCTATTGAAGAGTGATAAAGTCCATTCTTAATATTCTAAAGAATCTTTCCAATCTATACACCTTCCCATTGAATAATGAACATAATCAGCATCAACAATTAAAAGATGGCTGCCTGCAGGAATAGATGATTTAAACTCTGCAAAATTGTCCATTTCACAAACAAAAACACCATTGTTTAAAAAACACTCACCTGAACAGGGACTTGAACCCTGGACCCTCAGATTAAAAGTCTGATGGTCTACCGACTGAGCTATCCAGGCTCTGAGTGCTGAAGTTGCCATATTGGAAACTGCTCGAAATATTTAAAACATGACAATTTACTGTGCAATTACAAAAAATGTGGAAAAATATATGTGTTACTGCAATCATGAACTGAAAGACTTGGTTTGTAGGGTCTCTTGATGAAATATATTTTAGTTTCCTCTGTGTTTAAGATGTAAATCCTTAGATGCTTTAAGTATCACCTCACTTCAATAATCACATTCAATTATTTTTGTCAAAGAGGTTTGATTTATTACTTGTCTAATTTAATCACTGTGTGCCTATCAAAGAAGGATGGATTCGAGTCCTGATGAAACAAAGTTTTTAGAACTGACATGTAGTGATACTACTTTGTGATGACTATATTACTAGATGCCAATAATGTGTGCCTATTGAAGAGTGATAAAGTCCATTCTTAATATTCTAAAGAATCTTTCCAACCTATACCCCTTCCCATTGAATAATGAACATAATCAGCATCAACAATTAAAAGATGGCTGCCTGCAGGAATGGATGATTTTAAACTCTGCAAATTGTCCATTTCACAAACAAAAACACCATTGTATAAAAGACACTTGCATGAACAGGGACTTGAACCCTGGACCCTCTGATTAAAAGTCTGATGCTCTACCGACTGAGCTATCAAGGTTCTGAGTGCTGAAGTTGCCATATTGGAAACTGCTCGAAATATATAAAACATGACAATTTACTGTGCAATTACAAAAAATGTTGAAAAATATATGTGTTACTGCAATCATGAACTGAAAGACTTGGCTTGTAGCGTCTCTTGATGAAATATATTTTAGTTTCCTCTGTGTTTAAGATGTAAATCCTTAGATGCTTTAAGTATCACCTCACTTCAATAATCACATTCAATTATTTTTGTCAAAGAGGTTTGATTTATTACTTGTCTAATTTAATCACTGTGTGCCTATCATAGAAGGATGGATTTGAGTTCCTGATTAAATAAAGTCTTTAGAACTGACAAGTAGTGATACTACTTTGTGATGACTATATTACTAGATGCCAATAATGTGTGCCTATTGAAGAGTGATAAAGTCCATTCTTAATATTCTAAAGAATCTTTCCAATCTATACACCTTCCCATTGAATAATGAACATAATCAGCATCAACAATTAAAAGATGGCTGCCTGCAGGAATAGATGATTTAAACTCTGCAAAATTGTCCATTTCACAAACAAAAACACCATTGTTTAAAAGACACTCGCCTGAACAGGGACTTGAACCCTGGACCCTCAGATTAAAAGTCTGATGGTCTACCGACTGAGCTATCCAGGCTCTGAGTGCTGAAGTTGCCATATTGGAAACTGCTCGAAATATTTAAAACATGACAATTTACTGTGCAATTACAAAAAATGTGGAAAAATATATGTGTTACTGCAATCATGAACTGAAAGACTTGGTTTGTAGGGTCTCTTAATGAAATATATTTTAGTTTCCTCTGTGTTTAAGATGTAAATCCTTAGATGCTTAAAGTATCACCTCACTTCAATAATCACATTCAATTATTTTTGTCAAAGAGGTTTGATTTATTACTTGTCTAATTTAATCACTGTGTGCCTATCAAAGAAGGATGGATTTAAGTTCCTGATGAAATAAAGTCTTTTGAACTGACATGTAGCGATACTACTTTGTGATGATTATATTACTAGATGCCAATAATGTGTGCCTATTGAAGAGTGATAAAGTCCATTCTTAATATTCTAAAGAATCTTTCCAATCTATACCCCTTCCCATTGAATAAAGAACATAATCAGCATCAACAATTAAAAGATGGCTGCCTGCAGGAATGGATGATTTTAAACTCTGCAAAATTGTCCATTTCACAAACAAAAAAAAACATTATTTAAAAGACACTCACCTGAACAGGGACTTGAACCCTGGACCCTCAGATTAAAAGTCTGATGCTCTACCGACTGAGCTACCCAGGCTCTGAGTGCTGAAGTTGCCATATTGGAAACTGCTCGAAATATATAAAACATGACAATTTGCTGTGCAATTACAAAAAATTTGGAAAAATATATGTGTTACTGCAATCATGAACTGAAAGACTTGGCTTGTAGGGTCTCTTGATGAAATATATTTTAGTTTACTCTGTGTTTAAGATGTAAATCCTTAGATGTTTTAAGTATCATCTCACTTCAATAATCACATTCAATTATTTTTGTCAAAGAGGTTTGATTTATTACTTGTCTAATTTAATCAATGTGTGCCTATCAAAGAAGGATGGATTTGAGTTCCTGATGAAATAAAGTCTTTTGAACTGACATGTAGCGATACTACTTTGTGATGATTATATTACTAGATGCCAATAATGTGTGCCTATTGAAGAGTGATAAAGTCCATTCTTAATATTCTAAAGAATCTTTCCAATCTATACCCATTCCCATTGAATAAAGAACATAATCAGCATCAACAATTAAAAGATGGCTGCCTGCAGGAATGGATGATTTTAAACTCTGCAAAATTGTCCATTTCACAAACAAAAACACCATTGTTTAAAAGACACTCGCGTGGACAGGGACTTGAACCCTGGACCCTCAGATTAAAAGTCTGATACTCTACAGACTGAGCTATCCAGGCTCTGAGTGCTGTAGTTGCCATATTGGAAACTGCTTGAAATATATAAAACATGACAATTTGCTGTGCAATTGCAAAAAATGTGGAAAAATATATGTGTTACTTCAATCATGAACTGAAAGACTTGGCTTGTAGGGTCTCTTGATGAAATATATTTTAGTTTCCTCTGTGTTTAAGATGTAAATCCTTAGATGCTTTAAGTATCACCTCACTTCAATAATCACATTCAATTATTTTTGTCAAAGAGGTTTGATTTATTACTTGTCTAATTTAATCACTGTGTGCCTATCAAAGAAGGATGGATTCGAGTCCTGATGAAACAAAGTTTTTAGAACTGACATGTAGTGATACTACTTTGTGATGACTATATTACTAGATGCCAATAATGTGTGCCTATTGAAGAGTGATAAAGTCCATTCTTAATATTCTAAAGAATCTTTCCAACCTATACCCCTTCCCATTGAATAATGAACATAATCAGCATCAACAATTAAAAGATGGCTGCCTGCAGGAATGGATGATTTTAAACTCTGCAAAATTTTCCATTTCACAAACAAAAACACCATTGTATAAAAGACACTTGCATGAACAGGGACTTGAACCCTGGACCCTCTGATTAAAAGTCTGATGCTCTACCGACTGAGCTATCAAGGATCTGAGTGCTGAAGTTGCCATATTGGAAACTGCTCGAAATATATAAAACATGACAATTTACTGTGCAATTACAAAAAATGTTGAAAAATATATGTGTTACTGCAATCATGAACTGAAAGACTTGGCTTGTAGCGTCTCTTGATGAAATATATTTTAGTTTCCTCTGTGTTTAAGATGTAAATCCTTAGATGCTTTAAGTATCACCTCACTTCAATAATCACATTCAATTATATTTGTCAAAGAGGTTTGATTTATTACTTGTCTAATTTAATCACTGTGTGCCTATCATAGAAGGATGGATTTGAGTTCCTGATTAAATAAAGTCTTTAGAACTGACATGTAGCGATACTACTTTGTGATGATTATATTACTAGATGCCAATAATGTGTGCCTATTGAAGAGTGATAAAGTCCATTCTTAATATTCTAAAGAATCTTTCCAATTTATACCCCTTCCCATTGAATAATGAACATAATCCGCATCAACAATTAAAAGATGGCTGTCTGCAGGAATGGATGATTTTAAACTCTGCAAAATTGTCCATTTCACAAACAAAAAAAAACATTGTTTAAAAGACACTCGCCTGAACAGGGACTTGAACCCTGGACCCTCAGATTAAAAGTCTGATGCTCTACCGACAGAGCTATCCAGGCTCTGAGTGCTGAAGTTGCCATATTGGAAACTGCTTGAAATATATAAAACATGACAATTTGCTGTGCAATTACAAAAAATGTGTAAAAATATATGTGTTACTGCAATCATGAACTGAAAGACTTGGCTTGTAGGGTCTCTTGATGAAATATATTTTAGTTTACTCTGTGTTTAAGATGTAAATCCTTAGATGCTTAAAGTATCACCTCACTTCAATAATCACATTCAATTATTTTTGTCAAAGAGGTTTGATTTATTACTTGTCTAATTTAATCACTGTGTGCCTATCAAAGAAGGATGGATTTGAGTTCCTGTTGAAACAAAGTCTTTAGAACTGACATGTAGTGATACTACTTTGTGATGACTATATTACTAGATGCCAATAATGTGTGCCTATTGAAGAGTGATAAAGTCCATTCTTAATATTCTAAAGAATCTTTCCAATCTATACACCTTCCCATTGAATAATGAACATAATCAGCATCAACAATTAAAAGATGGCTGCCTGCAGGAATGGATGATTTTAAACTCTGCAAAATTGTCCATTTCACAAACAAAAACACCATTGTTTAAAAGACACTCGCCTGAACAGGGACTTGAACCCTGGACCCTCAGATTAAAAGTCTGATGCTCTACCGACTGAGCTATCCAGGATCTGAGCACTGAAGTTGCCATATTGGAAACTGCTCGAAATATATAAAACATGACAATTTGCTGTGCAATTGCAAAAAATGTGGAAAAATATATGTGTTACTGCAATCATGAACTGAAAGACTTGGCTTGTAGGGTCTCTTGATGAAATATATTTTAGTTTCCTCTGTGTTTAAGATGTAAATCCTTAGATGCTTTAAGTATCACCTCACTTCAATAATCACATTCAATTATTTTTGTCAAAGAGGTTTGATTTATTACTTGTCTAATTTAATCACTGTGTGCCTATCAAAGAAGGATGGATTTGAGTTCCTGATGAAACAAAGTTTTTAGAACTGACATGTAGTGATACTACTTTGTGATGACTCTATTACTAGATGCCAATAATATGTGCCTATTGAAGAGTGATAAAGTCCATTCTTAATATTCTAAAGAATCTCTCCAATCTATACACCTTCCCATTGAATAATGAACATAATCAGCATCAACAATTAAAAGATGGCTGCCTGCAGGAATGGATGATTTTAAACTCTGCAAAATTGTCCATTTCACAAACAAAAACACCATTGTTTAAAAGACACTTGCCTGAACAGGGACTTGAACCCTGGACCCTCTGATTAAAAGTCTGATGCTCTACCAACTGAGCTATCCAGGTTCTGAGTGCTGAAGTTGCCATATTGGAAACTGCTCGAAATATATAAAACATGACAATTTACTGTGCAATTACAAAAAATGTGGAAAAATATATGTGTTACTGCAATCATGAACTGAAAGACTTGGCTTGTAGCGTCTCTTGATGAAATATATTTTAGTTTCCTCTGTGTTTAAGATGTAAATCCTTAGATGCTTTAAGTATCACCTCACTTCAATAATCACATTCAATTATTTTTGTCAAAGAGGTTTGATTTATTACTTGTCTAATTTAATCACTGTGTGCCTATCATAGAAGGATGGATTTGAGTTCCTGATGAAATAAAGTCTTTAGAACTGACATGTAGCGATACTACTTTGTGATGATTATATTACTAGATGCCAATAATGTGTGCCTATTGAAGAGTGATAAAGTCCAGTCTTAATATTCTAAAGAATCTTTCCAATCTATACCCCTTCCCATTGAATAATGAAAATAATCCGCATCAACAATTAAAAGATGGCTGCCTGCAGGAATGGATGATTTTAAACTCTGCAAAATTGTCCATTTCACAAACAAAAAAACCATTGTTTAATAGACACTCGCCTGAACAGGGACTTGAACCCTGGACCCTCAGATTAAAAGTCTGATGCTCTACCGACTGAGCTATCCAGGCTCTGAGTGCTGAAGTTGCCATATTGGAAACTGCTCGAAATATATAAAACATGACAATTTGCTGTGCAATTACAAAAAATTTGAAAAAATATATGTGTTACTGCAATGAGGAACTGAAAGACTTGGCTTGTAGCGTCTCTTGATTAAATATATTTTAGTCTCCTCTGTGTTTAAGATTTAAATCCTTAGATGCTTAAAGTATCACCTCACTTCAATAATCACATTCAATTATTTTTGTCAAAGAGGTTTGATTTATTACTTGTCTAATTTAATCACTGTGTGCCTATCAAAGAAGGATGGATTTGAGTTCCTGATTAAATAAAGTCTTTAGAACTGACATGTAGTGATACTACTTTGTGATGATTATATTACTAGATGCCAATAATGTGTGCCTATTGAAGAGTGATAAAGTCCATTCTTAATATTCTAAAGAATCTTTCCAATCTGTACACCTTCCCATTGAATAATGAACATAATCAGCATCAATAATTAAAAGATGGCTAGCTGCAGGAATGGATGATTTTAAACTCTGCAAAATTGTCCATTTCACAAACAAAAACACCATTGCTTAAAAGACACTCGCCTGAACAGGGACTTGAACCCTGGACCCTCAGATTAAAATTCTGATGCTCTACCGACTGAGCTATCAAGGCTCTGAGTGCTGAAGGTGCTATATTGGAAACTGCTCGAAATATATAAAACATGACAATTTGCTGTGTAATTACAAAAAATGTGGAAAAATTTATGTGTTACTGCAATCATGAACTGAAAGACTTGGCGTGTAGGGTCTCTTGATGAAATATATTTTAGTTTCCTTTGTGTTTAAGATGTAAATCCTTAGATGCTTAAAGTATCACCTAACTTCAATAATCACATTCAATTATTTTTGTCAAAGAGGTTTGATTTATTACTTGTCTAATTTAATCACTGTGTGCCTATCAAAGAAGGATGGATTTGAGTTCCTGTTGAAACAAAGTCTTTAGAACTGACATGTAGTGATACTACTTTGTGATGACTATATTACTAGATGCCAATAATGTGTGCCTATTGAAGAGTGATAAAGTCCATTCTTAATATTCTAAAGAATCTTTCCAATCTATACACCTTCCCTTTGAATAATGAACATAATCAGCATCAACAATTAAAAGATGGCTGCCTGCAGGAATGGATGATTTTAAACTCTGCAAAATTGTCCATTTCACAAACAAAAACACCATTGTTTAAAAGACACTTGCCTGAACAGGGACTTGAACCCTGGACCCTCTGATTAAAAGTCTGATGCTCTACCGACTGAGCTATCCAGGTTCTGAGTGCTGAAGTTGCCATATTGGAAACTGCTCGAAATATATAAAACATGACAATTTACTGTGCAATTACAAAAAATGTGGAAAAATATATGTGTTACTGCAATCATGAACTGAAAGACTTGGCTTGTAGCGTCTCTTGATGAAATATATTTTAGTTTCCTCTGTGTTTAAGATGTAAATCCTTAGATGCTTTAAGTATCACCTCACTTCAATAATCACATTCAATTATTTTTGTCATAGAGGTTTAATTTATTACTTGTCTAATTTAATCACTGTGTGCCTATCATAGAAGGATGGATTTGAGTTCCTGATTAAATAAAGTCTTTAGAACTGACATGTAGCGATACTACTTTGTGATGATTATATTATTAGATGCCAATAATGTGTGCCTATTGAAGAGTGATAAAGTCCATTCTTAATATTCTAAAGAATCTTTCCAATTTATACCCCTTCCCATTGAATAATGAACATAATCCGCATCAACAATTAAAAGATGGCTGCCTGCAGGAATGGATGATTTTAAACTCTGCAAAATTGTCCATTTCACAAACAAAAAAAACATTGTTTAAAAGACACTTGCCTGAACAGGGACTTGAACCCTGGACCCTCAGATTAAAAGTCTGATGCTCTACCGACTGAGCTATCCAGGCTCTGAGTGCTAAAGTTGCCGTATTGGAAACTGCTCGAAATATATAAAACATGACAATTTGCTGTGCAATTACAAAAAATTTGAAAAAATATATGTGTTACTGCAATCAGGAACTGAAAGACTTGGCTTGTAGCGTCTCTTGATTAAATATATTTTAGTCTCCTCTGTGTTTAAGATTTAAATCCTTAGATGCTTAAAGTATCACCTCACTTCAATAATCACATTCAATTATTTTTGTCAAAGAGGTTTGATTTATTACTTGTCTAATTTAATCACTGTGTGCCTATCAAAGAAGGATGGATTTGAGTTCCTGATGAAATAAAGTCTTTAGAACTGACATGTAGTGATACTACTTTGTGATGATTATATTACTAGATGCCAATAATGTGTGCCTATTGAAGAGTGATAAAGTCCATTCTTAATATTCTAAAGAATCTTTCCAATCTGTACACCTTCCCATTGAATAATGAACATAATCAGCATCAACAATTAAAAGATGGCTGCCTGCAGGAATGGATGATTTTAAACTCTGCAAAATTGTCCATTTCACAAACAAAAACACCATTGTTTAAAAGACACTCACCTGAACAGGGACTTGAACCCTGGACCCTCAGATTAAAAGTCTGATGCTCTACCGACTGAGCTATCCAGGCTCTGAGTGCTGAAGGTGCCATATTGGAAACTGCTCGAAATATATAAAACATGACAATTTGCTGTGTAATTACAAAAAATGTGGAAAAATTTATGTGTTACTGCAATCATGAACTGAAAGACTTGGCGTGTAGGGTCTCTTGATGAAATATATTTTAGTTTCCTTTGTGTTTAAGATGTAAATCCTTAGATGCTTAAAGTATCACCTCACTTCAATAATCACATTCAATTATTTTTGTCAAAGAGGTTTGATTTATTACTTGTCTAATTTAATCACTGTGTGCCTATCAAAGAAGGATGGATTTGAGTTCCTGTTGAAACAAAGTCTTTAGAACTGACATGTAGTGATACTACTTTGTGATGACTATATTACTAGATGCCAATAATGTGTGCCTATTGAAGAGTGATAAAGTCCATTCTTAATATTCTAAAGAATCTTTCCAATCTATACACCTTCCCATTGAATAATGAACATAATCAGCATCAACAATTAAAAGATGGCTGCCTGCAGGAATGGATGATTTTAAACTCTGCAAAATTGTCCATTTCACAAACAAAAACACCATTGTTTAAAAGACACTCGCCTGAACAGGGACTTGAACCCTGGACCCTCAGATTAAAAGTCTGATGCTCTACCGACTGAGCTATCCAGGCTCTGAGCACTGAAGTTGCCATATTGGAAACTGCTCGAAATATATAAAACATGACAATTTACTGTGCAATTACAAAAAATGTGGAAAAATATATGTGTTACTGCAATCATGAACTGAAAGACTTGGCTTGTAGCGTCTCTTGATGAAATATATTTTAGTTTCCTCTGTGTTTAAGATGTAAATCCTTAGATGCTTTAAGTATCACCTCACTTCAATAATCACATTCAATTATTTTTGTCATAGAGGTTTAATTTATTACTTGTCTAATTTAATCACTGTGTGCCTATCATAGAAGGATGGATTTGAGTTCCTGATTAAATAAAGTCTTTAGAACTGACATGTAGCGATACTACTTTGTGATGATTATATTATTAGATGCCAATAATGTGTGCCTATTGAAGAGTGATAAAGTCCATTCTTAATATTCTAAAGAATCTTTCCAATTTATACCCCTTCCCATTGAATAATGAACATAATCCGCATCAACAATTAAAAGATGGCTGCCTGCAGGAATGGATGATTTTAAACTCTGCAAAATTGTCCATTTCACAAACAAAAAAAACATTGTTTAAAAGACACTTGCCTGAACAGGGACTTGAACCCTGGACCCTCAGATTAAAAGTCTGATGCTCTACCGACTGAGCTATCCAGGCTCTGAGTGCTAAAGTTGCCGTATTGGAAACTGCTCGAAATATATAAAACATGACAATTTGCTGTGCAATTACAAAAAATGTGAAAAAATATATGTGTTACTGCAATCAGGAACTGAAAGACTTGGCTTGTAGCGTCTCTTGATTAAATATATTTTAGTCTCCTCTGTGTTTAAGATTTAAATCCTTAGATGCTTAAAGTATCACCTCACTTCAATAATCACATTCAATTATTTTTGTCAAAGAGGTTTGATTTATTACTTGTCTAATTTAATCACTGTGTGCCTATCAAAGAAGGATGGATTTGAGTTCCTGATGAAATAAAGTCTTTAGAACTGACATGTAGTGATACTACTTTGTGATGATTATATTACTAGATGCCAATAATGTGTGCCTATTGAAGAGTGATAAAGTCCATTCTTAATATTCTAAAGAATCTTTCCAATCTGTACACCTTCCCATTGAATAATGAACATAATCAGCATCAACAATTAAAAGATGGCTAGCTGCAGGAATGGATGATTTTAAACTCTGCAAAATTGTCCATTTCACAAACAAAAACACCATTGTTTAAAAGACACTCACCTGAACAGGGACTTGAACCCTGGACCCTCAGATTAAAAGTCTGATGCTCTACCGACTGAGCTATCCAGGCTCTGAGTGCTGAAGGTGCCATATTGGAAACTGCTCGAAATATATAAAACATGACAATTTGCTGTGCAATTACAAAAAATGTGGAAAAATTTATGTGTTACTGCAATCATGAACTGAAAGACTTGGCGTGTAGGGTCTCTTGATGAAATATATTTTAGTTTCCTTTGTGTTTAAGATGTAAATCCTTAGATGCTTAAAGTATCACCTCACTTCAATAATCACATTCAATTATTTTTGTCAAAGAGGTTTGATTTATTACTTGTCTAATTTAATCACTGTGTGCCTATCAAAGAAGGATGGATTTGAGTTCCTGTTGAAACAAAGTCTTTAGAACTGACATGTAGTGATACTACTTTGTGATGACTATATTACTAGAAGCCAATAATGTGTGCCTATTGAAGAGTGATAAAGTCCATTCTTAATATTCTAAAGAATCTTTCCAATCTATACACCTTCCCATTGAATAATGAACATAATCAGCATCAACAATTAAAAGATGGCTGCCTGCAGGAATGGATGATTTTAAACTCTGCAAAATTGTCCATTTCACAAACAAAAACACCATTGTTTAAAAGACACTCGCCTGAACAGGGACTTGAACCCTGGACCCTCAGATTAAAAGTCTGATGCTCTACCGACTGAGCTATCCAGGATCTGAGTGCTGAAGTTGCCATATTGGAAACTGCTCGAAATATATAAAACCTGACAATTTGCTGTGCAATTGCAAAAAATGTGGAAAAATATATGTGTTACTGCAATCATGAACTGAAAGACTTGGCTTGTAGGGTCTCTTGATTAAATATATTTTAGTTTCCTCTGTGTTTAAGATGTAAATCCTTAGATGCTTTAAGTATCACCTCACTTCAATAATCACATTCAATTATTTTTGTCAAAGAGGTTTGATTTATTACTTGTCTAATTTAATCACTGTGTGCCTATCAAAGAAGGATGGATTCGAGTCCTGATGAAACAAAGTTTTTAGAACTGACATGTAGTGATACTACTTTGTGATGACTATATTACTAGATGCCAATAATGTGTGCCTATTGAAGAGTGATAAAGTCCATTCTTAATATTCTAAAGAATCTTTCCAACCTATACCCCTTCCCATTGAATAATGAACATAATCAGCATCAACAATTAAAAGATGGCTGCCTGCAGGAATGGATG
This sequence comes from Pseudophryne corroboree, assembly GCF_028390025.1. Lineage (NCBI taxonomy): Eukaryota > Metazoa > Chordata > Amphibia > Anura > Myobatrachidae > Pseudophryne > Pseudophryne corroboree. Next base: position 886,930,586 of record NC_086444.1, on the reverse strand, counting down.
ATTTTAAACTCTGCAAAATTGTCCATTTCACAAACAAAAACACCATTGTATAAAAGACACTTGCATGAACAGGGACTTGAACCCTGGACCCTCTGATTAAAAGTCTGATGCTCTACCGACTGAGCTATCAAGGTTCTGAGTGCTGAAGTTGCCATATTGGAAACTGCTCGAAATATATAAAACATGACAATTTACTGTGCAATTACAAAAAATGTGGAAAAATATATGTGTTACTGCAATCATGAACTGGAAGACTTGGCTTGTAGCGTCTCTTGATGAAATATATTTTAGTTTCCTCTGTGTTTAAGATGTAAATCCTTAGATCCTTTAAGTATCACCTCACTTCAATAATCACATTCAATTATTTTTGTCAAAGAGGTTTGATTTATTACTTGTCTAATTTAATCACTGTGTGCCTATCAAAGAAGTATGGATTTGAGTTCCTGATGAAATAAAGTCTTTAGAACTGACATGTAGCGATACTACTTTGTGATAATTATATTACTAGATGCCAATAATGTGTGCCTATTGAAGAGTGATAAAGTCCATTCTTAATATTCTAAAGAATCTTTCCAATCTATACCCCTTCCCATTGAATAATGAAAATAATCCGCATCAACAATTAAAAGATGGCTGCCTGCAGGAATGGATGATTTTAAACTCTGCAAAATTGTCCATTTCACAAACAAAAAAAACATTATTTAAAAGACACTCGCCTGAACAGGGACTTGAACCGTGGACCCTCAGATTAAAAATCTGATGCTCTAACGACTGAGCTATCCAGGCTCTGAGAGCTGAAGTTGCCATATTGGAAACTGCTCGAAATATATAAAACATGACAATTTGCTGTGCAATTACAAAAAATGTGGAAAAATATATGTGTTACTGCAATCATGAACTGAAAGACTTGGCTTGTAGGGTCTCTTGATGAAATATATTTTAGTTTCCTCTGTGTTTAAGATGTAAATCCTTAGATGCTTAAAGTATCACCTCACTTCAATAATCACATTCAATTATTTTTGTCAAAGAGGTTTGATTTATTACTTGTCTAATTTAATCACTGTGTGCCTATCAAAGAAGTATGGATTTGAGTTCCTGATGAAATAAAGTCTTTAGAACTGACATGTAGCGATACTACTTTGTGATAATTATATTACTAGATGCCAATAATGTGTGCCTATTGAAGAGTGATAAAGTCCATTCTTAATATTCTAAAGAATCTTTCCAATCTATACCCCTTCCCATTGAATAATGAAAATAATCCGCATCAACAATTAAAAGATGGCTGCCTGCAGGAATGGATGATTTTAAACTCTGCAAAATTGTCCATTTCACAAACAAAAAAAACATTATTTAAAAGACACTCGCCTGAACAGGGACTTGAACCGTGGACCCTCAGATTAATAATCTGATGCTCTAACGACTGAGCTATCCAGGCTCTGAGAGCTAAAGTTGCCATATTGGAAACTGCTCAAAATATATAAAACATGACAATTTGCTGTGCAATTACAAAAAATGTGGAAAAATATATGTGTTACCGCAATCATAAACTAAAAGACTTGGCTTGTAGCGTCTCTTGATGAAATATATTTTAGTTTACTCTGTGTTTAAGATGTAAATCCTTAGATGCTTAAAGTATCACCCCACTTCAATAATCACATTCAATTATTTTTGTCAAAGAGGTTTGATTTATTACTTGTCTAATTTAATCATTGTGTGCCTATCAAAAAAGGATGGATTTGAGTTCCTGATGAAACAAAGTCTTTAGAACTGACAAGAAGTGATACTACTTTGTGATGACTATATTACTAGATGCCAATAATGTGTGCCTATTGAAGAGTGATAAAGTCCATTCTTAATATTCTAAAGAATCTTTCCAATCTATACACCTTCCCATTGAATAATGAACATAATCAGCATCAACAATTAAAAGATGGCTGCCTGCAGGAATAGATGATTTAAACTCTGCAAAATTGTCCATTTCACAAACAAAAACACCATTGTTTAAAAGACACTCGCCTGAACAGGGACTTGAACCCTGGACCCTCAGATTAAAAGTCTGATGGTCTACCGACTGAGCTATCCAGGCTCTGAGGGCTGAAGTTGCCATATTGGAAACTGCTCGAAATATTTAAAACATGACAATTTACTGTGCAATTACAAAAAATGTGGAAAAATATATGTGTTACTGCAATCATGAACTGAAAGACTTGGTTTGTAGGGTCTCTTAATGAAATATATTTTAGTTTCCTCTGTGTTTAAGATGTAAATCCTTAGATGCTTAAACTATCACCTCACTTCAATAATCACATTCAATTATTTTTGTCAAAGAGGTTTGATTTATTACTTGTCTAATTTAATCACTGTGTGCCTATCAAAGAAGGATGGATTTAAGTTCCTGATGAAATAAAGTCTTTTGAACTGACATGTAGCGATACTACTTTGTGATGATTATATTACTAGATGCCAATAATGTGTGCCTATTGAAGAGTGATAAAGTCCATTCTTAATATTCTAAAGAATCTTTCCAATCTATACCCCTTCCCATTGAATAAAGAACATAATCAGCATCAACAATTAAAAGATGGCTGCCTGCAGGAATGGATGATTTTAAACTCTGCAAAATTGTCCATTTCACAAACAAAAAAAAAACATTATTTAAAAGACACTCACCTGAACAGGGACTTGAACCCTGGACCCTCAGATTAAAAGTCTGATGCTCTACCGACTGAGCTACCCAGGCTCTGAGTGCTGAAGTTGCCATATTGGAAACTGCTCGAAATATATAAAACATGACAATTTGCTGTGCAATTACAAAAAATTTGGAAAAATATATGTGTTACTGCAATCATGAACTGAAAGACTTGGCTTGTAGGGTCTCTTGATGAAATATATTTTAGTTTACTCTGTGTTTAAGATGTAAATCCTTAGATGTTTTAAGTATCATCTCACTTCAATAATCACATTCAATTATTTTTGTCAAAGAGGTTTGATTTATTACTTGTCTAATTTAATCAATGTGTGCCTATCAAAGAAGGATGGATTTGAGTTCCTGATGAAATAAAGTCTTTTGAACTGACATGTAGCGATACTACTTTGTGATGATTATATTACTAGATGCCAATAATGTGTGCCTATTGAAGAGTGATAAAGTCCATTCTTAATATTCTAAAGAATCTTTCCAATCTATACCCATTCCCATTGAATAAAGAACATAATCAGCATCAACAATTAAAAGATGGCTGCCTGCAGGAATGGATGATTTTAAACTCTGCAAAATTGTCCATTTCACAAACAAAAACACCATTGTTTAAAATACACTCGCGTGGACAGGGACTTGAACCCTGGACCCTCAGATTAAAAGTCTGATACTCTACAGACTGAGCTATCCAGGCTCTGAGTGCTGTAGTTGCCATATTGGAAACTGCTTGAAATATATAAAACATGACAATTTGCTGTGCAATTGCAAAAAATGTGGAAAAATATATGTGTTACTTCAATCATGAACTGAAAGACTTGGCTTGTAGGGTCTCTTGATGAAATATATTTTAGTTTCCTCTGTGTTTAAGATGTAAATCCTTAGATGCTTTAAGTATCACCTCACTTCAATAATCACATTCAATTATTTTTGTCAAAGAGGTTTGATTTATTACTTGTCTAATTTAATCACTGTGTGCCTATCAAAGAAGGATGGATTCGAGTCCTGATGAAACAAAGTTTTTAGAACTGACATGTAGTGATACTACTTTGTGATGACTATATTACTAGATGCCAATAATGTGTGCCTATTGAAGAGTGATAAAGTCCATTCTTAATATTCTAAAGAATCTTTCCAACCTATACCCCTTCCCATTGAATAATGAACATAATCAGCATCAACAATTAAAAGATGGCTGCCTGCAGGAATGGATGATTTTAAACTCTGCAAAATTGTCCATTTCACAAACAAAAACACCATTGTATAAAAGACACTTGCATGAACAGGGACTTGAACCCTGGACCCTCTGATTAAAAGTCTGATGCTCTACCGACTGAGCTATCAAGGTTCTGAGTGCTGAAGTTGCCATATTGGAAACTGCTCGAAATATATAAAACATGACAATTTACTGTGCAATTACAAAAAATGTGGAAAAATATATGTGTTACTGCAATCATGAACTGAAAGACTTGGCTTGTAGCGTCTCTTGATGAAATATATTTTAGTTTCCTCTGTGTTTAAGATGTAAATCCTTAGATGCTTTAAGTATCACCTCACTTCAATAATCACATTCAATTATTTTTGTCAAAGAGGTTTGATTTATTACTTGTCTAATTTAATCACTGTGTGCCTATCATAGAAGGATGGATTTGAGTTCCTGATTAAATAAAGTCTTTAGAACTGACATGTAGCGATACTACTTTGTGATGATTATATTACTAGATGCCAATAATGTGTGCCTATTGATGAGTGATAAAGTCCATTCTTAATATTCTAAAGAATCTTTCCAATTTATACCCCTTCCCATTGAATAATGAACATAATCCGCATCAACAATTAAAAGATGGCTGTCTGCAGGAATGGATGATTTTAAACTCTGCAAAATTGTCCATTTCACAAACAAAAAAAAACATTGTTTAAAAGACACTCGCCTGAACAGGGACTTGAACCCTGGACCCTCAGATTAAAAGTCTGATGCTCTACCGACTGAGCTATCCAGGCTCTGAGTGCTGAAGTTGCCATATTGGAAACTGCTCGAAATATATAAAACATGACAATTTGCTGTGCAATTACAAAAAATGTGGAAAAATATATGTGTTACTGCAATCATGAACTGAAAGACTTGGCTTGTAGGGTCTCTTGATGAAATATATTTTAGTTTACTCTGTGTTTAAGATGTAAATCCTTAGATGCTTAAAGTATCACCTCACTTCAATAATCACATTCAATTATTTTTGTCAAAGAGGTTTGATTTATTACTTGTCTAATTTAATCACTGTGTGCCTATCAAAGAAGGATGGATTTGAGTTCCTGTTGAAACAAAGTCTTTAGAACTGACATGTAGTGATACTACTTTGTGATGACTATATTACTAGATGCCAATAATGTGTGCCTATTGAAGAGTGATAAAGTCCATTCTTAATATTCTAAAGAATCTTTCCAATCTATACACCTTCCCATTGAATAATGAACATAATCAGCATCAACAATTAAAAGATGGCTGCCTGCAGGAATGGATGATTTTAAACTCTGCAAAATTGTCCATTTCACAAACAAAAACACCATTGTTTAAAAGACACTCGCCTGAACAGGGACTTGAACCCTGGACCCTCAGATTAAAAGTTTGATGCTCTACCGACTGAGCTATCCAGGATCTGAGCACTGAAGTTGCCATATTGGAAACTGCTCGAAATATATAAAACATGACAATTTGCTGTGCAATTGCAAAAAATGTGGAAAAATATATGTGTTACTGCAATCATGAACTGAAAGACTTGGCTTGTAGGGTCTCTTGATGAAATATATTTTAGTTTCCTCTGTGTTTAAGATGTAAATCCTTAGATGCTTTAAGTATCACCTCACTTCAATAATCACATTCAATTATTTTTGTCAAAGAGGTTTGATTTATTACTTGTCTAATTTAATCACTGTGTGCCTATCAAACAAGGATGGATTTGAGTTCCTGATGAAACAAAGTTTTTAGAACTGACATGTAGTGATACTACTTTGTGATGACTATATTACTAGATGCCAATAATATGTGCCTATTGAAGAGTGATAAAGTCCATTCTTAATATTCTAAAGAATCTCTCCAATCTATACACCTTCCCATTGAATAATGAACATAATCAGCATCAACAATTAAAAGATGGCTGCCTGCAGGAATGGATGATTTTAAACTCTGCAAAATTGTCCATTTCACAAACAAAAACACCATTGTTTAAAAGACACTTGCCTGAACAGGGACTTGAACCCTCGACCCTCTGATTAAAAGTCTGATGCTCTACCAACTGAGCTATCCAGGTTCTGAGTGCTGAAGTTGCCATATTGGAAACTGCTCGAAATATATAAAACATGACAATTTACTGTGCAATTACAAAAAATGTGGAAAAATATATGTGTTACTGCAATCATGAACTGAAAGACTTGGCTTGTAGCGTCTCTTGATGAAATATATTTTAGTTTCCTCTGTGTTTAAGATGTAAATCCTTAGATGCTTTAAGTATCACCTCACTTCAATAATCACATTCAATTATTTTTGTCAAAGAGGTTTGATTTATTACTTGTCTAATTTAATCACTGTGTGCCTATCATAGAAGGATGGATTTGAGTTCCTGATGAAATAAAGTCTTTAGAACTGACATGTAGTGATACTACTTTGTGATGATTATATTACTAGATGCCAATAATGTGTGCCTATTGAAGAGTGATAAAGTCCATTCTTAATATTCTAAAGAATCTTTCCAATCTGTACACCTTCCCATTGAATAATGAACATAATCAGCATCAATAATTAAAAGATGGCTAGCTGCAGGAATGGATGATTTTAAACTCTGCAAAATTGTCCATTTCACAAACAAAAACACCATTGTTTAAAAGACACTCGCCTGAACAGGGACTTGAACCCTGGACCCTCAGATTAAAAGTCTGATGCTCTACCGACTGAGCTATCCAGGCTCTGAGTGCTGAAGGTGCTATATTGGAAACTGCTCGAAATATATAAAACATGACAATTTGCTGTGTAATTACAAAAAATGTGGAAAAATTTATGTGTTACTGCAATCATGAACTGAAAGACTTGGCGTGTAGGGTCTCTTGATGAAATATATTTTAGTTTCCTTTGTGTTTAAGATGTAAATCCTTAGATGCTTAAAGTATCACCTCACTTCAATAATCACATTCAATTATTTTTGTCAAAGAGGTTTGATTTATTACTTGTCTAATTTAATCACTGTGTGCCTATCAAAGAAGGATGGATTTGAGTTCCTGTTGAAATAAAGTCTTTAGAACTGACATGTAGTGATACTACTTTGTGATGACTATATTACTAGATGCCAATAATGTGTGCCTATTGAAGAGTGATAAAGTCCATTCTTAATATTCTAAAGAATCTTTCCAATCTATACACCTTCCCATTGAATAATGAACATAAACAGCATCAACAATTAAAAGATGGCTGCCTGCAGGAATGGATGATTTTAAACTCTGCAAAATTGTCCATTTCACAAACAAAAACACCATTGTTTAAAAGACACTTGCCTGAACAGGGACTTGAACCCTGGACCCTCTGATTAAAAGTCTGATGCTCTACCGACTGAGCTATCCAGGTTCTGAGTGCTGAAGTTGCCATATTGGAAACTGCTCGAAATATATAAAACATGACAATTTACTGTGCAATTACAAAAAATGTGGAAAAATATATGTGTTACTGCAATCATGAACTGAAAGACTTGGCTTGTAGCGTCTCTTGATGAAATATATTTTAGTTTCCTCTGTGTTTAAGATGTAAATCCTTAGATGCTTTAAGTATCACCTCACTTCAATAATCACATTCAATTATTTTTGTCAAAGAGGTTTAATTTATTACTTGTCTAATTTAATCACTGTGTGCCTATCATAGAAGGATGGATTTGAGTTCCTGATTAAATAAAGTCTTTAGAACTGACATGTAGCGATACTACTTTGTGATGATTATATTACTAGATGCCAATAATGTGTGCCTATTGAAGAGTGATAAAGTCCATTCTTAATATTCTAAAGAATCTTTCCAATTTATACCCCTTCCCATTGAATAATGAACATAATCCGCATCAACAATTAAAAGATGGCTGCCTGCAGGAATGGATGATTTTAAACTCTGCAAAATTGTCCATTTCACAAACAAAAAAAACATTGTTTAAAAGACACTTGCCTGAACAGGGACTTGAACCCTGGACCCTCAGATTAAAAGTCTGATGCTCTACCGACTGAGCTATCCAGGCTCTGAGTGCTAAAGTTGCCGTATTGGAAACTGCTCGAAATATATAAAACATGACAATTTGCTGTGCAATTACAAAAAATGTGAAAAAATATATGTGTTACTGCAATCAGGAACTGAAAGACTTGGCTTGTAGCGTCTCTTGATTAAATATATTTTAGTCTCCTCTGTGTTTAAGATTTAAATCCTTAGATGCTTAAAGTATCACCTCACTTCAATAATCACATTCAATTATTTTTGTCAAAGAGGTTTGATTTATTACTTGTCTAATTTAATCACTGTGTGCCTATCAAAGAAGGATGGATTTGAGTTCCTGATGAAATAAAGTCTTTAGAACTGACATGTAGTGATACTACTTTGTGATGATTATATTACTAGATGCCAATAATGTGTGCCTATTGAAGAGTGATAAAGTCCATTCTTAATATTCTAAAGAATCTTTCCAATCTGTACACCTTCCCATTGAATAATGAACATAATCAGCATCAACAATTAAAAGATGGCTAGCTGCAGGAATGGATGATTTTAAACTCTGCAAAATTGTCCATTTCACAAACAAAAACACCATTGTTTAAAAGACACTCACCTGAACAGGGACTTGAACCCTGGACCCTCAGATTAAAAGTCTGATGCTCTACCGACTGAGCTATCCAGGCTCTGAGTGCTGAAGTTGCCATATTGGAAACTGCTCGAAATATATAAAACATGACAATTTGCTGTGTAATTACAAAAAATGTGGAAAAATTTATGTGTTACTGCAATCATGAACTGAAAGACTTGGCGTGTAGGGTCTCTTGATGAAATATATTTTAGTTTCCTTTGTGTTTAAGATGTAAATCCTTAGATGCTTAAAGTATCACCTCACTTCAATAATCACATTCAATTATTTTTGTCAAAGAGGTTTGAATTATTACTTGTCTAATTTAATCACTGTGTGCCTATCAAAGAAGGATGGATTTGAGTTCCTGTTGAAACAAAGTCTTTAGAACTGACATGTAGTGATACTACTTTGTGATGACTATATTACTAGATGCCAATAATGTGTGCCTATTGAAGAGTGATAAAGTCCATTCTTAATATTCTAAAGAATCTTTCCAATCTATACACCTTCCCATTGAATAATGAACATAATCAGCATCAACAATTAAAAGATGGCTGCCTGCAGGAATGGATGATTTTAAACTCTGCAAAATTGTCCATTTCACAAACAAAAACACCATTGTTTAAAAGACACTCGCCTGAACAGGGACTTGAACCCTGGACCCTCAGATTAAAAGTCTGATGCTCTACCGACTGAGCTATCCAGGATCTGAGTGCTGAAGTTGCCATATTGGAAACTGCTCGAAATATATAAAACATGACAATTTGCTGTGCAATTGCAAAAAATGTGGAAAAATATATGTGTTACTGCAATCATGAACTGAAAGACTTGGCTTGTAGGGTCTCTTGATGAAATATATTTTAGTTTCCTCTGTGTTTAAGATGTAAATCCTTAGATGCTTTAAGTATCACCTCACTACAATAATCACATTCAATTATTTTTGTCAAAGAGGTTTGATTTATTACTTGTCTAATTTAATCACTGTGTGCCTATCAAAGAAGGATGGATTCGAGTCCTGATGAAACAAAGTTTTTAGAACTGACATGTAGTGATACTACTTTGTGATGACTATATTACTAGATGCCAATAATGTGTGCCTATTGAAGAGTGATAAAGTCCATTCTTAATATTCTAAAGAATCTTTCCAACCTATACCCCTTCCCATTGAATAATGAACATAATCAGCATCAACAATTAAAAGATGGCTGCCTGCAGGAATGGATGATTTTAAACTCTGCAAAATTGTCCATTTCACAAACAAAAACACCATTGTATAAAAGACACTTGCATGAACAGGGACTTGAACCCTGGACCCTCTGATTAAAAGTCTGATGCTCTACCGACTGAGCTATCAAGGTTCTGAGTGCTGAAGTTGCCATATTGGAAACTGCTCGAAATATATAAAACATGACAATTTACTGTGCAATTACAAAAAATGTGGAAAAATATATGTGTTACTGCAATCATGAACTGAAAGACTTGGCTTGTAGGGTCTCTTGATGAAATATATTTTAGTTTCCTCTGTGTTTAAGATGTAAATCCTTAGATGCTTTAAGTATCACCTCACTACAATAATCACATTCAATTATTTTTGTCAAAGAGGTTTGATTTATTACTTGTCTAATTTAATCACTGTGTGCCTATCAAAGAAGGATGGATTTGAGTTCCTGATGAAATAAAGTCTTTAGAACTGACATGTAGCGATACTACTTTGTGATGATTATATTACTAGATGCCAATAATGTGTGCCGAGTGATAAAGTCCATTCTTAATATTCTAAAGAATCTTTCCAATCTATACCCCTTCCCATTGAATAAAGAACATAATCAGCATCAACAATTAAAAGATGGCTGCCTGCAGGAATGGATGATTTTAAACTCTGCAAAATTGTCCATTTCACAAACAAAAAAAAACCATTATTTAAAAGACACTTGCCTGAACAGGGACTTGAACCCTGGACCCTCAGATTAAAAGTCTGATGCTCTTCCGACTGAGCTATCCAGGCTCTGAGCACTGAAGTTGCCATATTGGAAACTGCTCGAAATATATAAAACATGACAATTTGCTGTGCAATTACAAAAAATGTGGAAAAATATATGTGTTACTGCAATCATGAACTGAAAGACTTGGCTTGTAGGGTCTCTTGATGAAATATATTTTAGTTTCCTCTGTGTTTAAGATGTAAATCCTTAGATGCTTAAAGTATCACCTCACTTCAATAATCACATTCAATTATTTTTGTCAAAGAGGTTTGATTTATTACTTGTCTAATTTAATCACTGTGTGCCTATCAAAGAAGGATGGATTTGAGTTCCTGTTGAAATAAAGTCTTTAGAACTGACATGTAGTGATACTACTTTGTGATGACTATATTACTAGATGCCAATAATGTGTGCCTATTGAAGAGTGATAAAGTCCATTCTTAATATTCTAAAGAATCTTTCCAATCTATACACCTTCCCATTGAATAATGAACATAAACAGCATCAACAATTAAAAGATGGCTGCCTGCAGGAATGGATGATTTTAAACTCTGCAAAATTGTCCATTTCACAAACAAAAACACCATTGTTTAAAAGACACTTGCCTGAACAGGGACTTGAACCCTGGACCCTCTGATTAAAAGTCTGATGCTCTACCGACTGAGCTATCCAGGTTCTGAGTGCTGAAGTTGCCATATTGGAAACTGCTCGAAATATATAAAACATGACAATTTACTGTGCAATTACAAAAAATGTGGAAAAATATATGTGTTACTGCAATCATGAACTGAAAGACTTGGCTTGTAGCGTCTCTTGATGAAATATATTTTAGTTTCCTCTGTGTTTAAGATGTAAATCCTTAGATGCTTTAAGTATCACCTCACTTCAATAATCACATTCAATTATTTTTGTCAAAGAGGTTTAATTTATTACTTGTCTAATTTAATCACTGTGTGCCTATCATAGAAGGATGGATTTGAGTTCCTGATTAAATAAAGTCTTTAGAACTGACATGTAGCGATACTACTTTGTGATGATTATATTACTAGATGCCAATAATGTGTGCCTATTGAAGAGTGATAAAGTCCATTCTTAATATTCTAAAGAATCTTTCCAATTTATACCCCTTCCCATTGAATAATGAACATAATCCGCATCAACAATTAAAAGATGGCTGCCTGCAGGAATGGATGATTTTAAACTCTGCAAAATTGTCCATTTCACAAACAAAAAAAACATTGTTTAAAAGACACTTGCCTGAACAGGGACTTGAACCCTGGACCCTCAGATTAAAAGTCTGATGCTCTACCGACTGAGCTATCCAGGCTCTGAGTGCTAAAGTTGCCGTATTGGAAACTGCTCGAAATATATAAAACATGACAATTTGCTGTGCAATTACAAAAAATGTGAAAAAATATATGTGTTACTGCAATCAGGAACTGAAAGACTTGGCTTGTAGCGTCTCTTGATTAAATATATTTTAGTCTCCTCTGTGTTTAAGATTTAAATCCTTAGATGCTTAAAGTATCACCTCACTTCAATAATCACATTCAATTATTTTTGTCAAAGAGGTTTGATTTATTACTTGTCTAATTTAATCACTGTGTGCCTATCAAAGAAGGATGGATTTGAGTTCCTGATGAAATAAAGTCTTTAGAACTGACATGTAGTGATACTACTTTGTGATGATTATATTACTAGATGCCAATAATGTGTGCCTATTGAAGAGTGATAAAGTCCATTCTTAATATTCTAAAGAATCTTTCCAATCTGTACACCTTCCCATTGAATAATGAACATAATCAGCATCAACAATTAAAAGATGGCTAGCTGCAGGAATGGATGATTTTAAACTCTGCAAAATTGTCCATTTCACAAACAAAAACACCATTGTTTAAAAGACACTCACCTGAACAGGGACTTGAACCCTGGACCCTCAGATTAAAAGTCTGATGCTCTACCGACTGAGCTATCCAGGCTCTGAGTGCTGAAGTTGCCATATTGGAAACTGCTCGAAATATATAAAACATGACAATTTGCTGTGTAATTACAAAAAATGTGGAAAAATTTATGTGTTACTGCAATCATGAACTGAAAGACTTGGCGTGTAGGGTCTCTTGATGAAATATATTTTAGTTTCCTTTGTGTTTAAGATGTAAATCCTTAGATGCTTAAAGTATCACCTCACTTCAATAATCACATTCAATTATTTTTGTCAAAGAGGTTTGAATTATTACTTGTCTAATTTAATCACTGTGTGCCTATCAAAGAAGGATGGATTTGAGTTCCTGTTGAAACAAAGTCTTTAGAACTGACATGTAGTGATACTACTTTGTGATGACTATATTACTAGATGCCAATAATGTGTGCCTATTGAAGAGTGATAAAGTCCATTCTTAATATTCTAAAGAATCTTTCCAATCTATACACCTTCCCATTGAATAATGAACATAATCAGCATCAACAATTAAAAGATGGCTGCCTGCAGGAATGGATGATTTTAAACTCTGCAAAATTGTCCATTTCACAAACAAAAACACCATTGTTTAAAAGACACTCGCCTGAACAGGGACTTGAACCCTGGACCCTCAGATTAAAAGTCTGATGCTCTACCGACTGAGCTATCCAGGATCTGAGTGCTGAAGTTGCCATATTGGAAACTGCTCGAAATATATAAAACATGACAATTTGCTGTGCAATTGCAAAAAATGTGGAAAAATATATGTGTTACTGCAATCATGAACTGAAAGACTTGGCTTGTAGGGTCTCTTGATGAAATATATTTTAGTTTCCTCTGTGTTTAAGATGTAAATCCTTAGATGCTTTAAGTATCACCTCACTACAATAATCACATTCAATTATTTTTGTCAAAGAGGTTTGATTTATTACTTGTCTAATTTAATCACTGTGTGCCTATCAAAGAAGGATGGATTCGAGTCCTGATGAAACAAAGTTTTTAGAACTGACATGTAGTGATACTACTTTGTGATGACTATATTACTAGATGCCAATAATGTGTGCCTATTGAAGAGTGATAAAGTCCATTCTTAATATTCTAAAGAATCTTTCCAACCTATACCCCTTCCCATTGAATAATGAACATAATCAGCATCAACAATTAAAAGATGGCTGCCTGCAGGAATGGATGATTTTAAACTCTGCAAAATTGTCCATTTCACAAACAAAAACACCATTGTATAAAAGACACTTGCATGAACAGGGACTTGAACCCTGGACCCTCTGATTAAAAGTCTGATGCTCTACCGACTGAGCTATCAAGGTTCTGAGTGCTGAAGTTGCCATATTGGAAACTGCTCGAAATATATAAAACATGACAATTTACTGTGCAATTACAAAAAATGTGGAAAAATATATGTGTTACTGCAATCATGAACTGAAAGACTTGGCTTGTAGGGTCTCTTGATGAAATATATTTTAGTTTCCTCTGTGTTTAAGATGTAAATCCTTAGATGCTTTAAGTATCACCTCACTACAATAATCACATTCAATTATTTTTGTCAAAGAGGTTTGATTTATTACTTGTCTAATTTAATCACTGTGTGCCTATCAAAGAAGGATGGATTTGAGTTCCTGATGAAATAAAGTCTTTAGAACTGACATGTAGCGATACTACTTTGTGATGATTATATTACTAGATGCCAATAATGTGTGCCGAGTGATAAAGTCCATTCTTAATATTCTAAAGAATCTTTCCAATCTATACCCCTTCCCATTGAATAAAGAACATAATCAGCATCAACAATTAAAAGATGGCTGCCTGCAGGAATGGATGATTTTAAACTCTGCAAAATTGTCCATTTCACAAACAAAAAAAAACCATTATTTAAAAGACACTTGCCTGAACAGGGACTTGAACCCTGGACCCTCAGATTAAAAGTCTGATGCTCTTCCGACTGAGCTATCCAGGCTCTGAGCACTGAAGTTGCCATATTGGAAACTGCTCGAAATATATAAAACATGACAATTTGCTGTGCAATTACAAAAAATGTGGAAAAATATATGTGTTACTGCAATCATGAACTGAAAGACTTGGCTTGTAGGGTCTCTTGATGAAATATATTTTAGTTTCCTCTGTGTTTAAGATGTAAATCCTTAGATGCTTAAAGTATCACCTCACTTCAATAATCACATTCAATTATTTTTGTCAAAGAGGTTTGATTTATTACTTGTCTAATTTAATCACTGTGTGCCTATCAAAGAAGTATGGATTTGAGTTCCTGATGAAATAAAGTCTTTAGAACTGACATGTAGCGATACTACTTTGTGATAATTATATTACTAGATGCCAATAATGTGTGCCTATTGAAGAGTGATAAAGTCCATTCTTAATATTCTAAAGAATCTTTCCAATCTATACCCCTTCCCATTGAATAATGAAAATAATCCGCATCAACAATTAAAAGATGGCTGTCTGCAGGAATGGATGATTTTAAACTCTGCAAAATTGTCCATTTCACAAACAAAAAAAAACATTGTTTAAAAGACACTCGCCTGAACAGGGACTTGAACCCTGGACCCTCAGATTAAAAGTCTGATGCTCTACCGACTGAGCTATCCAGGCTCTGAGTGCTGAAGTTGCCATATTGGAAACTGCTCGAAATATATAAAACATGACAATTTGCTGTGCAATTACAAAAAATGTGGAAAAATATATGTGTTACTGCAATCATGAACTGAAAGACTTGGCTTGTAGGGTCTCTTGATGAAATATATTTTAGTTTACTCTGTGTTTAAGATGTAAATCCTTAGATGCTTAAAGTATCACCTCACTTCAATAATCACATTCAATTATTTTTGTCAAAGAGGTTTGATTTATTACTTGTCTAATTTAATCACTGTGTGCCTATCAAAGAAGGATGGATTTGAGTTCCTGTTGAAACAAAGTCTTTAGAACTGACATGTAGTGATACTACTTTGTGATGACTATATTACTAGATGCCAATAATGTGTGCCTATTGAAGAGTGATAAAGTCCATTCTTAATATTCTAAAGAATCTTTCCAATCTATACACCTTCCCATTGAATAATGAACATAATCAGCATCAACAATTAAAAGATGGCTGCCTGCAGGAATGGATGATTTTAAACTCTGCAAAATTGTCCATTTCACAAACAAAAACACCATTGTTTAAAAGACACTCGCCTGAACAGGGACTTGAACCCTGGACCCTCAGATTAAAAGTCTGATGCTCTACCGACTGAGCTATCCAGGATCTGAGCACTGAAGTTGCCATATTGGAAACTGCTCGAAATATATAAAACATGACAATTTGCTGTGCAATTGCAAAAAATGTGGAAAAATATATGTGTTACTGCAATCATGAACTGAAAGACTTGGCTTGTAGGGTCTCTTGGTGAAATATATTTTAGTTTCCTCTGTGTTTAAGATGTAAATCCTTAGATGCTTTAAGTATCACCTCACTTCAATAATCACATTCAATTATTTTTGTCAAAGAGGTATGATTTATTACTTGTCTAATTTAATCACTGTGTGCCTATCAAAGAAGGATGGATTTGAGTTCCTGATGAAACAAAGTTTTTAGAACTGACATGTAGTGATACTACTTTGTGATGACTATATTACTAGATGCCAATAATATGTGCCTATTGAAGAGTGATAAAGTCCATTCTTAATATTCTAAAGAATCTCTCCAATCTATACACCTTCCCATTGAATAATGAACATAATCAGCATCAACAATTAAAAGATGGCTGCCTGCAGGAATGGATGATTTTAAACTCTGCAAAATTGTCCATTTCACAAACAAAAACACCATTGTTTAAAAGACACTTGCCTGAACAGGGACTTGAACCCTGGACCCTCTGATTAAAAGTCTGATGCTCTACCAACTGAGCTATCCAGGTTCGGAGTGCTGAAGTTGCCATATTGGAAACTGCTCGAAATATATAAAACATGACAATTTACTGTGCAATTACAAAAAATGTGGAAAAATATATGTGTTACTGCAATCATGAACTGAAAGACTTGGCTTGTAGCGTCTCTTGATGAAATATATTTTAGTTTCCTCTGTGTTTAAGATGTAAATCCTTAGATGCTTTAAGTATCACCTCACTTCAATAATCACATTCAATTATTTTTGTCAAAGAGGTTTAATTTATTACTTGTCTAATTTAATCACTGTGTGCCTATCATAGAAGGATGGATTTGAGTTCCTGATTAAATAAAGTCTTTAGAACTGACATGTAGCGATACTACTTTGTGATGATTATATTACTAGATGCCAATAATGTGTGCCTATTGAAGAGTGATAAAGTCCATTCTTAATATTCTAAAGAATCTTTCCAATTTATACCCCTTCCCATTGAATAATGAACATAATCCGCATCAACAATTAAAAGATGGCTGCCTGCAGGAATGGATGATTTTAAACTCTGCAAAATTGTCCATTTCACAAACAAAAAAAACATTGTTTAAAAGACACTTGCCTGAACAGGGACTTGAACCCTGGACCCTCAGATTAAAAGTCTGATGCTCTACCGACTGAGCTATCCAGGCTCTGAGTGCTAAAGTTGCCGTATTGGAAACTGCTCGAAATATATAAAACATGACAATTTGCTGTGCAATTACAAAAAATGTGAAAAAATATATGTGTTACTGCAATCAGGAACTGAAAGACTTGGCTTGTAGCGTCTCTTGATTAAATATATTTTAGTCTCCTCTGTGTTTAAGATTTAAATCCTTAGATGCTTAAAGTATCACCTCACTTCAATAATCACATTCAATTATTTTTGTCAAAGAGGTTTGATTTATTACTTGTCTAATTTAATCACTGTGTGCCTATCAAAGAAGGATGGATTTGAGTTCCTGATGAAATAAAGTCTTTAGAACTGACATGTAGTGATACTACTTTGTGATGATTATATTACTAGATGCCAATAATGTGTGCCTATTGAAGAGTGATAAAGTCCATTCTTAATATTCTAAAGAATCTTTCCAATCTGTACACCTTCCCATTGAATAATGAACATAATCAGCATCAACAATTAAAAGATGGCTAGCTGCAGGAATGGATGATTTTAAACTCTGCAAAATTGTCCATTTCACAAACAAAAACACCATTGTTTAAAAGACACTCACCTGAACAGGGACTTGAACCCTGGACCCTCAGATTAAAAGTCTGATGCTCTACCGACTGAGCTATCCAGGCTCTGAGTGCTGAAGGTGCCATATTGGAAACTGCTCGAAATATATAAAACATGACAATTTGCTGTGTAATTACAAAAAATGTGGAAAAATTTATGTGTTACTGCAATCATGAACTGAAAGACTTGGCGTGTAGGGTCTCTTGATGAAATATATTTTAGTTTCCTTTGTGTTTAAGATGTAAATCCTTAGATGCTTAAAGTATCACCTCACTTCAATAATCACATTCAATTATTTTTGTCAAAGAGGTTTGATTTATTACTTGTCTAATTTAATCACTGTGTGCCTATCAAAGAAGGATGGATTTGAGTTCCTGTTGAAACAAAGTCTTTAGAACTGACATGTAGTGATACTACTTTGTGATGACTATATTACTAGATGCCAATAATGTGTGCCTATTGAAGAGTGATAAAGTCCATTCTTAATATTCTAAAGAATCTTTCCAATCTATACACCTTCCCATTGAATAATGAACATAATCAGCATCAACAATTAAAAGATGGCTGCCTGCAGGAATGGATGATTTTAAACTCTGCAAAATTGTCCATTTCACAAACAAAAACACCATTGTTTAAAAGACACTTACCTGAACAGGGACTTGAACCCTGGACCCTCAGATTAAAAGTCTGATACTCTACAGACTGAGCTATCCAGGCTCTGAGTGCTGTAGTTGCCATATTGGAAACTGCTTGAAATATATAAAACATGACAATTTGCTGTGCAATTGCAAAAAATGTGGAAAAATATATGTGTTACTTCAATCATGAACTGAAAGACTTGGCTTGTAGGGTCTCTTGATGAAATATATTTTAGTTTCCTCTGTGTTTAAGATGTAAATCCTTAGATGCTTTAAGTATCACCTCACTTCAATAATCACATTCAATTATTTTTGTCAAAGAGGTTTGATTTATTACTTGTCTAATTTAATCACTGTGTGCCTATCAAAGAAGGATGGATTCGAGTCCTGATGAAACAAAGTTTTTAGAACTGACATGTAGTGATACTACTTTGTGATGACTATATTACTAGATGCCAATAATGTGTGCCTATTGAAGAGTGATAAAGTCCATTCTTAATATTCTAAAGAATCTTTCCAACCTATACCCCTTCCCATTGAATAATGAACATAATCAGCATCAACAATTAAAAGATGGCTGCCTGCAGGAATGGATGATTTTAAACTCTGCAAAATTGTCCATTTCACAAACAAAAACACCATTGTATAAAAGACACTTGCATGAACAGGGACTTGAACCCTGGACCCTCTGATTAAAAGTCTGATGCTCTACCGACTGAGCTATCAAGGTTCTGAGTGCTGAAGTTGCCATATTGGAAACTGCTCGAAATATATAAAACATGACAATTTACTGTGCAATTACAAAAAATGTGGAAAAATATATGTGTTACTGCAATCATGAACTGAAAGACTTGGCTTGTAGCGTCTCTTGATGAAATATATTTTAGTTTCCTCTGTGTTTAAGATGTAAATCCTTAGATGCTTTAAGTATCACCTCACTTCAATAATCACATTCAATTATTTTTGTCAAAGAGGTTTGATTTATTACTTGTCTAATTTAATCACTGTGTGCCTATCATAGAAGGATGGATTTGAGTTCCTGATTAAATAAAGTCTTTAGAACTGACATGTAGCGATACTACTTTGTGATGATTATATTACTAGATGCCAATAATGTGTGCCTATTGATGAGTGATAAAGTCCATTCTTAATATTCTAAAGAATCTTTCCAATCTATACACCTTCCCATTGAATAATGAACATAATCAGCATCAACAATTAAAAGATGGCTGCCTGCAGGAATGGATGATTTTAAACTCTGCAAAATTGTCCATTTCACAAACAAAAACACCATTGTTTAAAAGACACTCGCCTGAACAGGGACTTGAACCCTGGACCCTCAGATTAAAAGTCTGATACTCTACAGACTGAGCTATCCAGGCTCTGAGTGCTGTAGTTGCCATATTGGAAACTGCTTGAAATATATAAAACATGACAATTTGCTGTGCAATTGCAAAAAATGTGGAAAAATATATGTGTTACTTCAATCATGAACTGAAAGACTTGGCTTGTAGGGTCTCTTGATGAAATATATTTTAGTTTCCTCTGTGTTTAAGATGTAAATCCTTAGATGCTTTAAGTATCACCTCACTTCAATAATCACATTCAATTATTTTTGTCAAAGAGGTTTGATTTATTACTTGTCTAATTTAATCACTGTGTGCCTATCAAAGAAGGATGGATTCGAGTCCTGATGAAACAAAGTTTTTAGAACTGACATGTAGTGATACTACTTTGTGATGACTATATTACTAGATGCCAATAATGTGTGCCTATTGAAGAGTGATAAAGTCCATTCTTAATATTCTAAAGAATCTTTCCAACCTATACCCCTTCCCATTGAATAATGAACATAATCAGCATCAACAATTAAAAGATGGCTGCCTGCAGGAATGGATGATTTTAAACTCTGCAAAATTGTCCATTTCACAAACAAAAACACCATTGTATAAAAGACACTTGCATGAACAGGGACTTGAACCCTGGACCCTCTGATTAAAAGTCTGATGCTCTACCGACTGAGCTATCAAGGTTCTGAGTGCTGAAGTTGCCATATTGGAAACTGCTCGAAATATATAAAACATGACAATTTACTGTGCAATTACAAAAAATGTGGAAAAATATATGTGTTACTGCAATCATGAACTGAAAGACTTGGCTTGTAGCGTCTCTTGATGAAATATATTTTAGTTTCCTCTGTGTTTAAGATGTAAATCCTTAGATGCTTTAAGTATCACCTCACTTCAATAATCACATTCAATTATTTTTGTCAAAGAGGTTTGATTTATTACTTGTCTAATTTAATCACTGTGTGCCTATCATAGAAGGATGGATTTGAGTTCCTGATTAAATAAAGTCTTTAGAACTGACATGTAGCGATACTACTTTGTGATGATTATATTACTAGATGCCAATAATGTGTGCCTATTGATGAGTGATAAAGTCCATTCTTAATATTCTAAAGAATCTTTCCAATCTATACACCTTCCCATTGAATAATGAACATAATCAGCATCAACAATTAAAAGATGGCTGCCTGCAGGAATGGATGATTTTAAACTCTGCAAAATTGTCCATTTCACAAACAAAAACACCATTGTTTAAAAGACACTCGCCTGAACAGGGACTTGAACCCTGGACCCTCAGATTAAAAGTTTGATGCTCTACCGACTGAGCTATCCAGGATCTGAGCACTGAAGTTGCCATATTGGAAACTGCTCGAAATATATAAAACATGACAATTTGCTGTGCAATTGCAAAAAATGTGGAAAAATATATGTGTTACTGCAATCATGAACTGAAAGACTTGGCTTGTAGGGTCTCTTGATGAAATATATTTTAGTTTCCTCTGTGTTTAAGATGTAAATCCTTAGATGCTTTAAGTATCACCTCACTTCAATAATCACATTCAATTATTTTTGTCAAAGAGGTTTGATTTATTACTTGTCTAATTTAATCACTGTGTGCCTATCAAACAAGGATGGATTTGAGTTCCTGATGAAACAAAGTTTTTAGAACTGACATGTAGTGATACTACTTTGTGATGACTATATTACTAGATGCCAATAATATGTGCCTATTGAAGAGTGATAAAGTCCATTCTTAATATTCTAAAGAATCTCTCCAATCTATACACCTTCCCATTGAATAATGAACATAATCAGCATCAACAATTAAAAGATGGCTGCCTGCAGGAATGGATGATTTTAAACTCTGCAAAATTGTCCATTTCACAAACAAAAACACCATTGTTTAAAAGACACTTGCCTGAACAGGGACTTGAACCCTCGACCCTCTGATTAAAAGTCTGATGCTCTACCAACTGAGCTATCCAGGTTCTGAGTGCTGAAGTTGCCATATTGGAAACTGCTCGAAATATATAAAACATGACAATTTACTGTGCAATTACAAAAAATGTGGAAAAATATATGTGTTACTGCAATCATGAACTGAAAGACTTGGCTTGTAGCGTCTCTTGATGAAATATATTTTAGTTTCCTCTGTGTTTAAGATGTAAATCCTTAGATGCTTTAAGTATCACCTCACTTCAATAATCACATTCAATTATTTTTGTCAAAGAGGTTTGATTTATTACTTGTCTAATTTAATCACTGTGTGCCTATCATAGAAGGATGGATTTGAGTTCCTGATGAAATAAAGTCTTTAGAACTGACATGTAGTGATACTACTTTGTGATGATTATATTACTAGATGCCAATAATGTGTGCCTATTGAAGAGTGATAAAGTCCATTCTTAATATTCTAAAGAATCTTTCCAATCTGTACACCTTCCCATTGAATAATGAACATAATCAGCATCAATAATTAAAAGATGGCTAGCTGCAGGAATGGATGATTTTAAACTCTGCAAAATTGTCCATTTCACAAACAAAAACACCATTGTTTAAAAGACACTCGCCTGAACAGGGACTTGAACCCTGGACCCTCAGATTAAAAGTCTGATGCTCTACCGACTGAGCTATCCAGGCTCTGAGCGCTGAAGGTGCTATATTGGAAACTGCTCGAAATATATAAAACATGACAATTTGCTGTGTAATTACAAAAAATGTGGAAAAATTTATGTGTTACTGCAATCATGAACTGAAAGACTTGGCGTGTAGGGTCTCTTGATGAAATATATTTTAGTTTCCTTTGTGTTTAAGATGTAAATCCTTAGATGCTTAAAGTATCACCTCACTTCAATAATCACATTCAATTATTTTTGTCAAAGAGGTTTGATTTATTACTTGTCTAATTTAATCACTGTGTGCCTATCAAAGAAGGATGGATTTGAGTTCCTGTTGAAATAAAGTCTTTAGAACTGACATGTAGCGATACTACTTTGTGATGATTATATTACTAGATGCCAATAATGTGTGCCTATTGAAGAGTGATAAAGTCCATTCTTAATATTCTAAAGAATCTTTCCAATTTATACCCCTTCCCATTGAATAATGAACATAATCCGCATCAACAATTAAAAGATGGCTGCCTGCAGGAATGGATGATTTTAAACTCTGCAAAATTGTCCATTTCACAAACAAAAAAAACATTGTTTAAAAGACACTTGCCTGAACAGGGACTTGAACCCTGGACCCTCAGATTAAAAGTCTGATGCTCTACCGACTGAGCTATCCAGGCTCTGAGTGCTAAAGTTGCCGTATTGGAAACTGCTCGAAATATATAAAACATGACAATTTGCTGTGCAATTACAAAAAATGTGAAAAAATATATGTGTTACTGCAATCAGGAACTGAAAGACTTGGCTTGTAGCGTCTCTTGATTAAATATATTTTAGTCTCCTCTGTGTTTAAGATTTAAATCCTTAGATGCTTAAAGTATCACCTCACTTCAATAATCACATTCAATTATTTTTGTCAAAGAGGTTTGATTTATTACTTGTCTAATTTAATCACTGTGTGCCTATCAAAGAAGGATGGATTTGAGTTCCTGATGAAATAAAGTCTTTAGAACTGACATGTAGTGATACTACTTTGTGATGATTATATTACTAGATGCCAATAATGTGTGCCTATTGAAGAGTGATAAAGTCCATTCTTAATATTCTAAAGAATCTTTCCAATCTGTACACCTTCCCATTGAATAATGAACATAATCAGCATCAACAATTAAAAGATGGCTAGCTGCAGGAATGGATGATTTTAAACTCTGCAAAATTGTCCATTTCACAAACAAAAACACCATTGTTTAAAAGACACTCACCTGAACAGGGACTTGAACCCTGGACCCTCAGATTAAAAGTCTGATGCTCTACCGACTGAGCTATCCAGGCTCTGAGTGCTGAAGTTGCCATATTGGAAACTGCTCGAAATATATAAAACATGACAATTTGCTGTGTAATTACAAAAAATGTGGAAAAATTTATGTGTTACTGCAATCATGAACTGAAAGACTTGGCGTGTAGGGTCTCTTGATGAAATATATTTTAGTTTCCTTTGTGTTTAAGATGTAAATCCTTAGATGCTTAAAGTATCACCTCACTTCAATAATCACATTCAATTATTTTTGTCAAAGAGGTTTGAATTATTACTTGTCTAATTTAATCACTGTGTGCCTATCAAAGAAGGATGGATTTGAGTTCCTGTTGAAACAAAGTCTTTAGAACTGACATGTAGTGATACTACTTTGTGATGACTATATTACTAGATGCCAATAATGTGTGCCTATTGAAGAGTGATAAAGTCCATTCTTAATATTCTAAAGAATCTTTCCAATCTATACACCTTCCCATTGAATAATGAACATAATCAGCATCAACAATTAAAAGATGGCTGCCTGCAGGAATGGATGATTTTAAACTCTGCAAAATTGTCCATTTCACAAACAAAAACACCATTGTTTAAAAGACACTCGCCTGAACAGGGACTTGAACCCTGGACCCTCAGATTAAAAGTCTGATGCTCTACCGACTGAGCTATCCAGGATCTGAGTGCTGAAGTTGCCATATTGGAAACTGCTCGAAATATATAAAACATGACAATTTGCTGTGCAATTGCAAAAAATGTGGAAAAATATATGTGTTACTGCAATCATGAACTGAAAGACTTGGCTTGTAGGGTCTCTTGATGAAATATATTTTAGTTTCCTCTGTGTTTAAGATGTAAATCCTTAGATGCTTTAAGTATCACCTCACTACAATAATCACATTCAATTATTTTTGTCAAAGAGGTTTGATTTATTACTTGTCTAATTTAATCACTGTGTGCCTATCAAAGAAGGATGGATTCGAGTCCTGATGAAACAAAGTTTTTAGAACTGACATGTAGTGATACTACTTTGTGATGACTATATTACTAGATGCCAATAATGTGTGCCTATTGAAGAGTGATAAAGTCCATTCTTAATATTCTAAAGAATCTTTCCAACCTATACCCCTTCCCATTGAATAATGAACATAATCAGCATCAACAATTAAAAGATGGCTGCCTGCAGGAATGGATGATTTTAAACTCTGCAAAATTGTCCATTTCACAAACAAAAACACCATTGTATAAAAGACACTTGCATGAACAGGGACTTGAACCCTGGACCCTCTGATTAAAAGTCTGATGCTCTACCGACTGAGCTATCAAGGTTCTGAGTGCTGAAGTTGCCATATTGGAAACTGCTCGAAATATATAAAACATGACAATTTACTGTGCAATTACAAAAAATGTGGAAAAATATATGTGTTACTGCAATCATGAACTGAAAGACTTGGCTTGTAGGGTCTCTTGATGAAATATATTTTAGTTTCCTCTGTGTTTAAGATGTAAATCCTTAGATGTTTTAAATATCATCTCACTTCAATAATCACATTCAATTATTTTTGTCAAAGAGGTTTGATTTATTACTTGTCTAATTTAATCACTGTGTGCCTATCAAAGAAGGATGGATTTGAGTTCCTGATGAAATAAAGTCTTTAGAACTGACATGTAGTGATACTACTTTGTGATGATTATATTACTAGATGCCAATAATGTGTGTCTATTGAAGAGAGATCAAGTCCATTCTTAATATTCTAAAGAATCTTTCCAATCTGTACACCTTCCCATTGAATAATGAACATAATCAGCATCAACAATTAAAAGATGGCTGCCTGCAGGAATGGATGATTTTAAACTCTGCAAAATTGTCCATTTCACAAACAAAAACACCATTGTTTAAAAGACACTCGCCTGAACAGGGACTTGAACCCTGGACCCTCAGATTAAAAGTCTGATGCTCTACCGACTGAGCTATCCAGGCTCTGAGCACTGAAGTTGCCATATTGGAAACTGCTCGAAATATATAAAACATGACAATTTGCTGTGTAATTACAAAAAATGTGGAAAATATATGTGTTACTGCAATCATGAACTGGAAGACTTGGCTTGTAGCGTCTCTTGATGAAATATATTTTAGTTTCCTCTGTGTTTAAGATGTAAATCCTTAGATGCTTTAAGTATCACCTCACTTCAATAATCACATTCAATTATTTTTGTCAAAGAGGTTTGATTTATTACTTGTCTAATTTAATCACTGTGTGCCTATCAAAGAAGGATGGATTTGAGTTCCTGATGAAATAAAGTCTTTAGAACTGACATGTAGCGATACTACTTTGTGATGATTATATTACTAGATGCCAATAATGTGTGCCGAGTGATAAAGTCCATTCTTAATATTCTAAAGAATCTTTCCAATCTATACCCCTTCCCATTGAATAAAGAACATAATCAGCATCAACAATTAAAAGATGGCTGCCTGCAGGAATGGATGATTTTAAACTCTGCAAAATTGTCCATTTCACAAACAAAAAAAAACCATTATTTAAAAGACACTTGCCTGAACAGGGACTTGAACCCTGGACCCTCAGATTAAAAGTCTGATGCTCTTCCGACTGAGCTATCCAGGCTCTGAGCACTGAAGTTGCCATATTGGAAACTGCTCGAAATATATAAAACATGACAATTTGCTGTGCAATTACAAAAAATGTGGAAAAATATATGTGTTACTGCAATCATGAACTGAAAGACTTGGCTTGTAGGGTCTCTTGATGAAATATATTTTAGTTTCCTCTGTGTTTAAGATGTAAATCCTTAGATGCTTAAAGTATCACCTCACTTCAATAATCACATTCAATTATTTTTGTCAAAGAGGTTTGATTTATTACTTGTCTAATTTAATCACTGTGTGCCTATCAAAGAAGTATGGATTTGAGTTCCTGATGAAATAAAGTCTTTAGAACTGACATGTAGCGATACTACTTTGTGATAATTATATTACTAGATGCCAATAATGTGTGCCTATTGAAGAGTGATAAAGTCCATTCTTAATATTCTAAAGAATCTTTCCAATCTATACCCTTTCCCATTGAATAATGAAAATAATCCGCATCAACAATTAAAAGATGGCTGTCTGCAGGAATGGATGATTTTAAACTCAGCAAAATTGTCCATTTCACAAACAAAAAAAAACATTGTTTAAAAGACACTCGCCTGAACAGGGACTTGAACCCTGGACCCTCAGATTAAAAGTCTGATGCTCTACCGACTGAGCTATCCAGGCTCTGAGTGCTGAAGTTGCCATATTGGAAACTGCTCGAAATATATAAAACATGACAATTTGCTGTGCAATTACAAAAAATGTGGAAAAATATATGTGTTACTGCAATCATGAACTGAAAGACTTGGCTTGTAGGGTCTCTTGATGAAATATATTTTAGTTTACTCTGTGTTTAAGATGTAAATCCTTAGATGCTTAAAGTATCACCTCACTTCAATAATCACATTCAATTATTTTTGTCAAAGAGGTTTGATTTATTACTTGTCTAATTTAATCACTGTGTGCCTATCAAAGAAGGATGGATTTGAGTTCCTGTTGAAACAAAGTCTTTAGAACTGACATGTAGTGATACTACTTTGTGATGACTATATTACTAGATGCCAATAATGTGTGCCTATTGAAGAGTGATAAAGTCCATTCTTAATATTCTAAAGAATCTTTCCAATCTATACACCTTCCCATTGAATAATGAACATAATCAGCATCAACAATTAAAAGATGGCTGCCTGCAGGAATGGATGATTTTAAACTCTGCAAAATTGTCCATTTCACAAACAAAAACACCATTGTTTAAAAGACACTCGCCTGAACAGGGACTTGAACCCTGGACCCTCAGATTAAAAGTCTGATGCTCTACCGACTGAGCTATCCAGGATCTGAGCACTGAAGTTGCCATATTGGAAACTGCTCGAAATATATAAAACATGACAATTTGCTGTGCAATTGCAAAAAATGTGGAAAAATATATGTGTTACTGCAATCATGAACTGAAAGACTTGGCTTGTAGGGTCTCTTGGTAAAATATATTTTAGTTTCCTCTGTGTTTAAGATGTAAATCCTTAGATGCTTTAAGTATCACCTCACTTCAATAATCACATTCAATTATTTTTGTCAAAGAGGTATGATTTATTACTTGTCTAATTTAATCACTGTGTGCCTATCAAAGAAGGATGGATTTGAGTTCCTGATGAAACAAAGTTTTTAGAACTGACATGTAGTGATACTACTTTGTGATGACTATATTACTAGATGCCAATAATATGTGCCTATTGAAGAGTGATAAAGTCCATTCTTAATATTCTAAAGAATCTCTCCAATCTATACACCTTCCCATTGAATAATGAACATAATCAGCATCAACAATTAAAAGATGGCTGCCTGCAGGAATGGATGATTTTAAACTCTGCAAAATTGTCCATTTCACAAACAAAAACACCATTGTTTAAAAGACACTTGCCTGAACAGGGACTTGAACCCTGGACCCTCTGATTAAAAGTCTGATGCTCTACCAACTGAGCTATCCAGGTTCGGAGTGCTGAAGTTGCCATATTGGAAACTGCTCGAAATATATAAAACATGACAATTTACTGTGCAATTACAAAAAATGTGGAAAAATATATGTGTTACTGCAATCATGAACTGAAAGACTTGGCTTGTAGCGTCTCTTGATGAAATATATTTTAGTTTCCTCTGTGTTTAAGATGTAAATCCTTAGATGCTTTAAGTATCACCTCACTTCAATAATCACATTCAATTATTTTTGTCAAAGAGGTTTGATTTATTACTTGTCTAATTTAATCACTGTGTGCCTATCATAGAAGGATGGATTTGAGTTCCTGATGAAATAAAGTCTTTAGAACTGACATGTAGCGATACTACTTTGTGATGATTATATTACTAGATGCCAATAATGTGTGCCTATTGAAGAGTGATAAAGTCCAGTCTTAATATTCTAAAGAATCTTTCCAATCTATACCCCTTCCCATTGAATAATGAAAATAATCCGCATCAACAATTAAAAGATGGCTGCCTGCAGGAATGGATGATTTTAAACTCTGCAAAATTGTCCATTTCACAAACAAAAAAAACATTGTTTAAAAGACACTCGCCTGAACAGGGACTTGAACCCTGGACCCTCAGATTAAAAGTCTGATGCTCTACCGACTGAGCTATCCAGGCTCTGAGTGCTGAAGTTGCCGTAATGGAAACTGCTCGAAATATATAAAACATGACAATTTGCTGTGCAATTACAAAAAATGTGAAAAAATATATGTGTTACTGCAATCAGGAACTGAAAGACTTGGCTTGTAGCGTCTCTTGATTAAATATATTTTAGTCTCCTCTGTGTTTAAGATTTAAATCCTTAGATGCTTAAAGTATCACCTCACTTCAATAATCACATTCAATTATTTTTGTCAAAGAGGTTTGATTTATTACTTGTCTAATTTAATCACTGTGTGCCTATCAAAGAAGGATGGATTTGAGTTCCTGATGAAATAAAGTCTTTAGAACTGACATGTAGTGATACTACTTTGTGATGATTATATTACTAGATGCCAATAATGTGTGCCTATTGAAGAGTGATAAAGTCCATTCTTAATATTCTAAAGAATCTTTCCAATCTGTACACCTTCCCATTGAATAATGAACATAATCAGCATCAACAATTAAAAGATGGCTAGCTGCAGGAATGGATGATTTTAAACTCTGCAAAATTGTCCATTTCACAAACAAAAACACCATTGTTTAAAAGACACTCACCTGAACAGGGACTTGAACCCTGGACCCTCAGATTAAAAGTCTGATGCTCTACCGACTGAGCTATCCAGGCTCTGAGTGCTGAAGTTGCCATATTGGAAACTGCTCGAAATATATAAAACATGACAATTTGCTGTGTAATTACAAAAAATGTGGAAAAATTTATGTGTTACTGCAATCATGAACTGAAAGACTTGGCGTGTAGGGTCTCTTGATGAAATATATTTTAGTTTCCTTTGTGTTTAAGATGTAAATCCTTAGATGCTTAAAGTATCACCTCACTTCAGTAATCACATTCAATTATTTTTGTCAAAGAGGTTTGATTTATTACTTGTCTAATTTAATCACTGTGTGCCTATCAAAGAAGGATGGATTTGAGTTCCTGTTGAAACAAAGTCTTTAGAACTGACATGTAGTGATACTACTTTGTGATGACTATATTACTAGATGCCAATAATGTGTGCCTATTGAAGAGTGATAAAGTCCATTCTTAATATTCTAAAGAATCTTTCCAATCTATACACCTTCCCATTGAATAATGAACATAATCAGCATCAACAATTAAAAGATGGCTGCCTGCAGGAATGGATGATTTTAAACTCTGCAAAATTGTCCATTTCACAAACAAAAACACCATTGTTTAAAAGACACTCGCCTGAACAGGGACTTGAACCCTGGACCCTCTGATTAAAAGTCTGATGCTCTACCGACTGAGCTATCCAGGATCTGAGTGCTGAAGTTGCCATATTGGAAACTGCTCGAAATATATAAAACATGACAATTTGCTGTGCAATTGCAAAAAATGTGGAAAAATATATGTGTTACTGCAATCATGAACTGAAAGACTTGGCTTGTAGGGTCTCTTGATGAAATATATTTTAGTTTCCTCTGTGTTTAAGATGTAAATCCTTAGATGCTTTAAGTATCACCTCACTACAATAATCACATTCAATTATTTTTGTCAAAGAGGTTTGATTTATTACTTGTCTAATTTAATCACTGTGTGCCTATCAAAGAAGGATGGATTCGAGTCCTGATGAAACAAAGTTTTTAGAACTGACATGTAGTGATACTACTTTGTGATGACTATATTACTAGATGCCAAT
This sequence comes from Pseudophryne corroboree, assembly GCF_028390025.1. NCBI lineage: Eukaryota > Metazoa > Chordata > Amphibia > Anura > Myobatrachidae > Pseudophryne > Pseudophryne corroboree. Next base: position 886,900,097 of record NC_086444.1, on the reverse strand, counting down.
AATGTGTGCCTATTGAAGAGTGATAAAGTCCATTCTTAATATTCTAAAGAATCTTTCCAACCTATACCCCTTCCCATTGAATAATGAACATAATCAGCATCAACAATTAAAAGATGGCTGCCTGCAGGAATGGATGATTTTAAACTCTGCAAAATTGTCCATTTCACAAACAAAAACACCATTGTATAAAAGACACTTGCATGAACAGGGACTTGAACCCTGGACCCTCTGATTAAAAGTCTGATGCTCTACCGACTGAGCTATCAAGGTTCTGAGTGCTGAAGTTGCCATATTGGAAACTGCTCGAAATATATAAAACATGACAATTTACTGTGCAATTACAAAAAATGTGGAAAAATATATGTGTTACTGCAATCATGAACTGAAAGACTTGGCTTGTAGGGTCTCTTGATGAAATATATTTTAGTTTCCTCTGTGTTTAAGATGTAAATCCTTAGATGTTTTAAGTATCATCTCACTTCAATAATCACATTCAATTATTTTTGTCAAAGAGGTTTGATTTATTACTTGTCTAATTTAATCACTGTGTGCCTATCAAAGAAGGATGGATTTGAGTTCCTGATGAAATAAAGTCTTTAGAACTGACATGTAGTGATACTACTTTGTGATGATTATATTACTAGATGCCAATAATGTGTGTCTATTGAAGAGAGATCAAGTCCATTCTTAATATTCTAAAGAATCTTTCCAATCTGTACACCTTCCCATTGAATAATGAACATAATCAGCATCAACAATTAAAAGATGGCTGCCTGCAGGAATGGATGATTTTAAACTCTGCAAAATTGTCCATTTCACAAACAAAAACACCATTGTTTAAAAGACACTCGCCTGAACAGGGACTTGAACCCTGGACCCTCAGATTAAAAGTCTGATGCTCTACCGACTGAGCTATCCAGGCTCTGAGCACTGAAGTTGCCATATTGGAAACTGCTCGAAATATATAAAACATGACAATTTGCTGTGTAATTACAAAAAATGTGGAAAATATATGTGTTACTGCAATCATGAACTGGAAGACTTGGCTTGTAGCGTCTCTTGATGAAATATATTTTAGTTTCCTCTGTGTTTAAGATGTAAATCCTTAGATGCTTTAAGTATCACCTCACTTCAATAATCACATTCAATTATTTTTGTCAAAGAGGTTTGATTTATTACTTGTCTAATTTAATCACTGTGTGCCTATCAAAGAAGGATGGATTTGAGTTCCTGATGAAATAAAGTCTTTAGAACTGACATGTAGCGATACTACTTTGTGATGATTATATTACTAGATGCCAATAATGTGTGCCGAGTGATAAAGTCCATTCTTAATATTCTAAAGAATCTTTCCAATCTATACCCCTTCCCATTGAATAAAGAACATAATCAGCATCAACAATTAAAAGATGGCTGCCTGCAGGAATGGATGATTTTAAACTCTGCAAAATTGTCCATTTCACAAACAAAAAAAAACCATTATTTAAAAGACACTTGCCTGAACAGGGACTTGAACCCTGGACCCTCAGATTAAAAGTCTGATGCTCTTCCGACTGAGCTATCCAGGCTCTGAGCACTGAAGTTGCCATATTGGAAACTGCTCGAAATATATAAAACATGACAATTTGCTGTGCAATTACAAAAAATGTGGAAAAATATATGTGTTACTGCAATCATGAACTGAAAGACTTGGCTTGTAGGGTCTCTTGATGAAATATATTTTAGTTTCCTCTGTGTTTAAGATGTAAATCCTTAGATGCTTAAAGTATCACCTCACTTCAATAATCACATTCAATTATTTTTGTCAAAGAGGTTTGATTTATTACTTGTCTAATTTAATCACTGTGTGCCTATCAAAGAAGTATGGATTTGAGTTCCTGATGAAATAAAGTCTTTAGAACTGACATGTAGCGATACTACTTTGTGATAATTATATTACTAGATGCCAATAATGTGTGCCTATTGAAGAGTGATAAAGTCCATTCTTAATATTCTAAAGAATCTTTCCAATCTATACCCCTTCCCATTGAATAATGAAAATAATCCGCATCAACAATTAAAAGATGGCTGTCTGCAGGAATGGATGATTTTAAACTCTGCAAAATTGTCCATTTCACAAACAAAAAAAAACATTGTTTAAAAGACACTCGCCTGAACAGGGACTTGAACCCTGGACCCTCAGATTAAAAGTCTGATGCTCTACCGACTGAGCTATCCAGGCTCTGAGTGCTGAAGTTGCCATATTGGAAACTGCTCGAAATATATAAAACATGACAATTTGCTGTGCAATTACAAAAAATGTGGAAAAATATATGTGTTACTGCAATCATGAACTGAAAGACTTGGCTTGTAGGGTCTCTTGATGAAATATATTTTAGTTTACTCTGTGTTTAAGATGTAAATCCTTAGATGCTTAAAGTATCACCTCACTTCAATAATCACATTCAATTATTTTTGTCAAAGAGGTTTGATTTATTACTTGTCTAATTTAATCACTGTGTGCCTATCAAAGAAGGATGGATTTGAGTTCCTGTTGAAACAAAGTCTTTAGAACTGACATGTAGTGATACTACTTTGTGATGACTATATTACTAGATGCCAATAATGTGTGCCTATTGAAGAGTGATAAAGTCCATTCTTAATATTCTAAAGAATCTTTCCAATCTATACACCTTCCCATTGAATAATGAACATAATCAGCATCAACAATTAAAAGATGGCTGCCTGCAGGAATGGATGATTTTAAACTCTGCAAAATTGTCCATTTCACAAACAAAAACACCATTGTTTAAAAGACACTCGCCTGAACAGGGACTTGAACCCTGGACCCTCAGATTAAAAGTCTGATGCTCTACCGACTGAGCTATCCAGGATCTGAGCACTGAAGTTGCCATATTGGAAACTGCTCGAAATATATAAAACATGACAATTTGCTGTGCAATTGCAAAAAATGTGGAAAAATATATGTGTTACTGCAATCATGAACTGAAAGACTTGGCTTGTAGGGTCTCTTGGTGAAATATATTTTAGTTTCCTCTGTGTTTAAGATGTAAATCCTTAGATGCTTTAAGTATCACCTCACTTCAATAATCACATTCAATTATTTTTGTCAAAGAGGTATGATTTATTACTTGTCTAATTTAATCACTGTGTGCCTATCAAAGAAGGATGGATTTGAGTTCCTGATGAAACAAAGTTTTTAGAACTGACATGTAGTGATACTACTTTGTGATGACTATATTACTAGATGCCAATAATATGTGCCTATTGAAGAGTGATAAAGTCCATTCTTAATATTCTAAAGAATCTCTCCAATCTATACACCTTCCCATTGAATAATGAACATAATCAGCATCAACAATTAAAAGATGGCTGCCTGCAGGAATGGATGATTTTAAACTCTGCAAAATTGTCCATTTCACAAACAAAAACACCATTGTTTAAAAGACACTTGCCTGAACAGGGACTTGAACCCTGGACCCTCTGATTAAAAGTCTGATGCTCTACCAACTGAGCTATCCAGGTTCGGAGTGCTGAAGTTGCCATATTGGAAACTGCTCGAAATATATAAAACATGACAATTTACTGTGCAATTACAAAAAATGTGGAAAAATATATGTGTTACTGCAATCATGAACTGAAAGACTTGGCTTGTAGCGTCTCTTGATGAAATATATTTTAGTTTCCTCTGTGTTTAAGATGTAAATCCTTAGATGCTTTAAGTATCACCTCACTTCAATAATCACATTCAATTATTTTTGTCAAAGAGGTTTGATTTATTACTTGTCTAATTTAATCACTGTGTGCCTATCATAGAAGGATGGATTTGAGTTCCTGATGAAATAAAGTCTTTAGAACTGACATGTAGCGATACTACTTTGTGATGATTATATTACTAGATGCCAATAATGTGTGCCTATTGAAGAGTGATAAAGTCCAGTCTTAATATTCTAAAGAATCTTTCCAATCTATACCCCTTCCCATTGAATAATGAAAATAATCCGCATCAACAATTAAAAGATGGCTGCCTGCAGGAATGGATGATTTTAAACTCTGCAAAATTGTCCATTTCACAAACAAAAAAAACATTGTTTAAAAGACACTTGCCTGAACAGGGACTTGAACCCTGGACCCTCAGATTAAAAGTCTGATGCTCTACCGACTGAGCTATCCAGGCTCTGAGTGCTGAAGTTGCCGTAATGGAAACTGCTCGAAATATATAAAACATGACAATTTGCTGTGCAATTACAAAAAATGTGAAAAAATATATGTGTTACTGCAATCAGGAACTGAAAGACTTGGCTTGTAGCGTCTCTTGATTAAATATATTTTAGTCTCCTCTGTGTTTAAGATTTAAATCCTTAGATGCTTAAAGTATCACCTCACTTCAATAATCACATTCAATTATTTTTGTCAAAGAGGTTTGATTTATTACTTGTCTAATTTAATCACTGTGTGCCTATCAAAGAAGGATGGATTTGAGTTCCTGATGAAATAAAGTCTTTAGAACTGACATGTAGTGATACTACTTTGTGATGATTATATTACTAGATGCCAATAATGTGTGCCTATTGAAGAGTGATAAAGTCCATTCTTAATATTCTAAAGAATCTTTCCAATCTGTACACCTTCCCATTGAATAATGAACATAATCAGCATCAATAATTAAAAGATGGCTAGCTGCAAGAATGGATGATTTTAAACTCTGCAAAATTGTCCATTTCACAAACAAAAACACCATTGTTTAAAAGACACTCGCCTGAACAGGGACTTGAACCCTGGACCCTCAGATTAAAAGTCTGATGCTCTACCGACTGAGCTATCCAGGCTCTGAATGCTGAAGGTGCTATATTGGAAACTGCTCGAAATATATAAAACATGACAATTTGCTGTGTAATTACAAAAAATGTGGAAAAATTTATGTGTTACTGCAATCATGAACTGAAAGACTTGGCGTGTAGGGTCTCTTGATGAAATATATTTTAGTTTCCTTTGTGTTTAATATGTAAATCCTTAGATGCTTAAAGTATCACCTCACTTCAATAATCACATTCAATTATTTTTGTCAAAGAGGTTTGATTTATTACTTGTCTAATTTAATCACTGTGTGCCTATCAAAGAAGGATGGATTTGAGTTCCTGTTGAAACAAAGTCTTTAGAACTGACATGTAGTGATACTACTTTGTGATGACTATATTACTAGATGCCAATAATGTGTGCCTATTGAAGAGTGAAAAAGTCCATTCTTAATATTCTAAAGAATCTTTCCAATCTATACACCTTCCCATTGAATAATGAACATAATCAGCATCAACAATTAAAAGATGGCTGCCTGCAGGAATGGATGATTTTAAACTCTGCAAAATTGTCCATTTCACAAACAAAAACACCATTGTTTAAAAGACACTTGCCTGAACAGGGACTTGAACCCTGGACCCTCTGATTAAAAGTCTGATGCTCTACCGACTGAGCTATCCAGGTTCTGAGTGCTGAAGTTGCCATATTGGAAACTGCTCGAAATATATAAAACATGACAATTTACTGTGCAATTACAAAAAATGTGGAAAAATATATGTGTTACTGCAATCATGAACTGAAAGACTTGGCTTGTAGCGTCTCTTGATGAAATATATTTTAGTTTCCTCTGTGTTTAAGATGTAAATCCTTAGATGCTTTAAGTATCACCTCACTTCAATAATCACATTCAATTATTTTTGTCAAAGAGGTTTAATTTATTACTTGTCTAATTTAATCACTGTGTGCCTATCATAGAAGGATGGATTTGAGTTCCTGATTAAATAAAGTCTTTAGAACTGACATGTAGCGATACTACTTTGTGATGATTATATTACTAGATGCCAATAATGTGTGCCTATTGAAGAGTGATAAAGTCCATTCTTAATATTCTAAAGAATCTTTCCAATTTATACCCCTTCCCATTGAATAATGAACATAATCCGCATCAACAATTAAAAGATGGCTGCCTGCAGGAATGGATGATTTTAAACTCTGCAAAATTGTCCATTTCACAAACAAAAAAAACATTGTTTAAAAGACACTTGCCTGAACAGGGACTTGAACCCTGGACCCTCAGATTAAAAGTCTGATGCTCTACCGACTGAGCTATCCAGGCTCTGAGTGCTAAAGTTGCCGTATTGGAAACTGCTCGAAATATATAAAACATGACAATTTGCTGTGCAATTACAAAAAATGTGAAAAAATATATGTGTTACTGCAATCAGGAACTGAAAGACTTGGCTTGTAGCGTCTCTTGATTAAATATATTTTAGTCTCCTCTGTGTTTAAGATTTAAATCCTTAGATGCTTAAAGTATCACCTCACTTCAATAATCACATTCAATTATTTTTGTCAAAGAGGTTTGATTTATTACTTGTCTAATTTAATCACTGTGTGCCTATCAAAGAAGGATGGATTTGAGTTCCTGATGAAATAAAGTCTTTAGAACTGACATGTAGTGATACTACTTTGTGATGATTATATTACTAGATGCCAATAATGTGTGCCTATTGAAGAGTGATAAAGTCCATTCTTAATATTCTAAAGAATCTTTCCAATCTGTACACCTTCCCATTGAATAATGAACATAATCAGCATCAACAATTAAAAGATGGCTAGCTGCAGGAATGGATGATTTTAAACTCTGCAAAATTGTCCATTTCACAAACAAAAACACCATTGTTTAAAAGACACTCACCTGAACAGGGACTTGAACCCTGGACCCTCAGATTAAAAGTCTGATGCTCTACCGACTGAGCTATCCAGGCTCTGAGTGCTGAAGGTGCCATATTGGAAACTGCTCGAAATATATAAAACATGACAATTTGCTGTGTAATTACAAAAAATGTGGAAAAATTTATGTGTTACTGCAATCATGAACTGAAAGACTTGGCGTGTAGGGTCTCTTGATGAAATATATTTTAGTTTCCTTTGTGTTTAAGATGTAAATCCTTAGATGCTTAAAGTATCACCTCACTTCAATAATCACATTCAATTATTTTTGTCAAAGAGGTTTGATTTATTACTTGTCTAATTTAATCACTGTGTGCCTATCAAAGAAGGATGGATTTGAGTTCCTGTTGAAACAAAGTCTTTAGAACTGACATGTAGTGATACTACTTTGTGATGACTATATTACTAGATGCCAATAATGTGTGCCTATTGAAGAGTGATAAAGTCCATTCTTAATATTCTAAAGAATCTTTCCAATCTATACACCTTCCCATTGAATAATGAACATAATCAGCATCAACAATTAAAAGATGGCTGCCTGCAGGAATGGATGATTTTAAACTCTGCAAAATTGTCCATTTCACAAACAAAAACACCATTGTTTAAAAGACACTCACCTGAACAGGGACTTGAACCCTGGACCCTCAGATTAAAAGTCTGATGCTCTACCGACTGAGCTATCCAGGCTCTGAGTGCTGAAGGTGCCATATTGGAAACTGTTCGAAATATATAAAACATGACAATTTACTGTGCAATTACAAAAAATGTGGAAAAATATATGTGTTACTGCAATCATGAACTGAAAGACTTGGCTTGTAGCGTCTCTTGATGAAATATATTTTAGTTTCCTCTGTGTTTAAGATGTAAATCCTTAGATGCTTTAAGTATCACCTCACTTCAATAATCACATTCAATTATTTTTGTCAAAGAGGTTTAATTTATTACTTGTCTAATTTAATCACTGTGTGCCTATCATAGAAGGATGGATTTGAGTTCCTGATTAAATAAAGTCTTTAGAACTGACATGTAGCGATACTACTTTGTGATGATTATATTACTAGATGCCAATAATGTGTGCCTATTGAAGAGTGATAAAGTCCATTCTTAATATTCTAAAGAATCTTTCCAATTTATACCCCTTCCCATTGAATAATGAACATAATCCGCATCAACAATTAAAAGATGGCTGCCTGCAGGAATGGATGATTTTAAACTCTGCAAAATTGTCCATTTCACAAACAAAAAAAACATTGTTTAAAAGACACTTGCCTGAACAGGGACTTGAACCCTGGATCCTCAGATTAAAAGTCTGATGCTCTACCGACTGAGCTATCCAGGCTCTGAGTGCTAAAGTTGCCGTATTGGAAACTGCTCGAAATATATAAAACATGACAATTTGCTGTGCAATTACAAAAAATGTGAAAAAATATATGTGTTACTGCAATCAGGAACTGAAAGACTTGGCTTGTAGCGTCTCTTGATTAAATATATTTTAGTCTCCTCTGTGTTTAAGATTTAAATCCTTAGATGCTTAAAGTATCACCTCACTTCAATAATCACATTCAATTATTTTTGTCAAAGAGGTTTGATTTATTACTTGTCTAATTTAATCACTGTGTGCCTATCAAAGAAGGATGGATTTGAGTTCCTGATGAAATAAAGTCTTTAGAACTGACATGTAGTGATACTACTTTGTGATGATTATATTACTAGATGCCAATAATGTGTGCCTATTGAAGAGTGATAAAGTCCATTCTTAATATTCTAAAGAATCTTTCCAATCTATACACCTTCCCATTGAATAATGAACATAATCAGCATCAACAATTAAAAGATGGCTGCCTGCAGGAATGGATGATTTTAAACTCTGCAAAATTGTCCATTTCACAAACAAAAACACCATTGTTTAAAAGACACTCGCCTGAACAGGGACTTGAACCCTGGACCCTCAGATTAAAAGTCTGATGCTCTACCGACTGAGCTATCCAGGATCTGAGTGCTGAAGTTGCCATATTGGAAACTGCTCGAAATATATAAAACATGACAATTTGCTGTGCAATTGCAAAAAATGTGGAAAAATATATGTGTTACTGCAATCATGAACTGAAAGACTTGGCTTGTAGGGTCTCTTGATGAAATATATTTTAGTTTCCTCTGTGTTTAAGATGTAAATCCTTAGATGCTTTAAGTATCACCTCACTTCAATAATCACATTCAATTATTTTTGTCAAAGAGGTTTGATTTATTACTTGTCTAATTTAATCACTGTGTGCCTATCAAAGAAGGATGGATTCGAGTCCTGATGAAACAAAGTTTTTAGAACTGACATGTAGTGATACTACTTTGTGATGACTATATTACTAGATGCCAATAATGTGTGCCTATTGAAGAGTGATAAAGTCCATTCTTAATATTCTAAAGAATCTTTCCAACCTATACCCCTTCCCATTGAATAAAGAACATAATCAGCATCAACAATTAAAAGATGGCTGCCTGCAGGAATGGATGATTTTAAACTCTGCAAAATTGTCCATTTCACAAACAAAAACACCATTGTATAAAAGACACTTGCATGAACAGGGACTTGAACCCTGGACCCTCTGATTAAAAGTCTGATGCTCTACCGACTGAGATATCCAGGCTCTGAGTGCTGAAGTTGCCATATTGGAAACTGCTCGAAATATTTAAAACATGACAATTTACTGTGCAATTACAAAAAATGTGGAAAAATATATGTGTTACTGCAATCATGAACTGAAAGACTTGGTTTGTAGGGTCTCTTAATGAAATATATTTTAGTTTCCTCTGTGTTTAAGATGTAAATCCTTAGATGCTTAAAGTATCACCTCACTTCAATAATCACATTCAATTATTTTTGTCAAAGAGGTTTGATTTATTACTTGTCTAATTTAATCACTGTGTGCCTATCAAAGAAGGATGGATTTAAGTTCCTGATGAAATAAAGTCTTTTGAACTGACATGTAGCGATACTACTTTGTGATGATTATATTACTAGATGCCAATAATGTGTGCCTATTGAAGAGTGATAAAGTCCATTCTTAATATTCTAAAGAATCTTTCCAATCTATACCCCTTCCCATTGAATAAAGAACATAATCAGCATCAACAATTAAAAGATGGCTGCCTGCAGGAATGGATGATTTTAAACTCTGCAAAATTGTCCATTTCACAAACAAAAAAAAACATTATTTAAAAGACACTCATCTGAACAGGGACTTGAACCCTGGACCCTCAGATTAAAAGTCTGATGCTCTACCGACTGAGCTACCCAGGCTCTGAGTGCTGAAGTTGCCATATTGGAAACTGCTCGAAATATATAAAACATGACAATTTGCTGTGCAATTACAAAAAATTTGGAAAAATATATGTGTTACTGCAATCATGAACTGAAAGACTTGGCTTGTAGGGTCTCTTGATGAAATATATTTTAGTTTACTCTGTGTTTAAGATGTAAATCCTTAGATGTTTTAAGTATCATCTCACTTCAATAATCACATTCAATTATTTTTGTCAAAGAGGTTTGATTTATTACTTGTCTAATTTAATCAATGTGTGCCTATCAAAGAAGGATGGATTTGAGTTCCTGATGAAATAAAGTCTTTTGAACTGACATGTAGTGATACTACTTTGTGATGATTATATTACTAGATGCCAATAATGTGTGCCTATTGAAGAGTGATAAAGTCCATTCTTAATATTCTAAAGAATCTTTCCAATCTATACCCATTCCCATTGAATAAAGAACATAATCAGCATCAACAATTAAAAGATGGCTGCCTGCAGGAATGGATGATTTTAAACTCTGCAAAATTGTCCATTTCACAAACAAAAACACCATTGTTTAAAAGACACTCGCGTGGACAGGGACTTGAACCCTGGACCCTCAGATTAAAAGTCTGGTACTCTACAGACTGAGCTATCCAGGCTCTGAGTGCTGTAGTTGCCATATTGGAAACTGCTTGAAATATATAAAACATGACAATTTGCTGTGCAATTGCAAAAAATGTGGAAAAATATATGTGTTACTTCAATCATGAACTGAAAGACTTGGCTTGTAGGGTCTCTTGATGAAATATATTTTAGTTTCCTCTGTGTTTAAGATGTAAATCCTTAGATGCTTTAAGTATCACCTCACTTCAATAATCACATTCAATTATTTTTGTCAAAGAGGTTTGATTTATTACTTGTCTAATTTAATCAATGTGTGCCTATCAAAGAAGGATGGAATTGAGTTCCTGATGAAATAAAGTCTTTAGAACTGACATGTAGCGATACTACTTTGTGATGACTATATTACTAGATGTCAATAATGTGTGCCTATTGAAAAGTGATAAAGTCCATTCTTAATATTCTAAAGAATCTTTCCATCCTATACCCCTTCCGATAGAATAATGAACATAATCAGCATCAACAATTAAAAGATGGCTGCCTGCAGGAATGGATGATTTAAACTCTGCAAAATTGTCAATTTCACAAACAAAAACACCATTGTTTAAAAGACACTCGCCTGAACAGGGACTTGAACCCTGGACCCTCAGATTAAAAGTCTGATGCTCTACCGACTGAGCTATCCAGACTCTAAGCACTGAAGTTGCCATATTGGAAACTGCTCGAAATATATAAAACATGACAATTTGCTGTGTAATTACAAAAAATGTGGAAAAATATATGTGTTACTGCAATAATGAACTGAAAGACTTGGTTTGTAGGGTCTCTTAATGAAATATATTTTAGTTTCCTCTGTGTTTAAGATGTAAATCCTTAGATTCGTTAAGTATCACCTTACTTCAATAATCACATTCAATTATTTTTGTCAAAGAGGTTTGATTTATTACTTGTCTAATTTAATCACTGTGTGCCTATCAAAGAAGGATGGATTTGAGTTCCTGATGAAATAAAGTCTTTAGAACTGACATGTAGCGATACTACTTTGTGATGATTATATTACTAGATGCCAATAATGTGTGCCTATTGAAGAGTGATAAAGTCCTTTCTTAATATTCTACAGAATCTTTCCAATCTATACACCTTCCCATTGAATAATGAACATAATCAGCATCAACAATTAAAAGATGGCTGCCTGCAGGAATGGATGATTTTAAACTCTGCAAAATTGTCCGTTTCACAAACAAAAACACCATTGTTTAAAGACACTCCCCTGAACAGGGACTTGAACCCTGGACCCTCAGATTAAAAGTCTGATGTTCTACCGACTGAGCTATCCAGGCTCTGAGAGCTGACGTTGCCATATTGGAAACTGCGCGAAATATATAAAACATGACAATTTGCTGTGCAATTACAAAAAATGTGGAAAAATATATGTGTTACTGCAATCATGAACTGAAAGACTTGGTTTGTAGGGTCTCTTAATTAAATATATTTTAGTTTCCTCTGTGTTTAAGATGTAAATCCTTAGATGCTTAAAGTATCACCTCACTTCAATAATCACATTCAATTATTTTTTGTCAAAGAGGTTTGATTTATTACTTGTCTAATTTAATCAATGTGTGCCTATCAAAGAAGGATGGAATTGAGTTCCTGATGAAATAAAGTCTTTAGAACTGACATGTAGCGATACTACTTTGTGATGACTATATTACTAGATGTCAATAATGTGTGCCTATTGAAAAGTGATAAAGTCCATTCTTAATATTCTAAAGAATCTTTCCAACCTATACCCCTTCCGATAGAATAATGAACATAATCAGCATCAACAATTAAAAGATGGCTGCCTGCAGGAATGGATGATTTAAACTCTGCAAAATTGTCAATTTCACAAACAAAAACACCATTGTTTAAAAGACACTCGCCTGAACAGGGACTTGAAGCCTGGACCCTCAGATTAAAAGTCTGATGCTCTACCGACTGAGCTATCCAGGCTCTAAGCACTGAAGTTGCCATATTGGAAACTGCTCGAAATATATAAAACATGACAATTTGCTGTGTAATTACAAAAAATGTGGAAAAATATATGTGTTACTGCAATAATGAACTGAAAGACGTGGTTTGTAGGGTCTCTTAATGAAATATATTTTAGTTTCCTCTGTGTTTAAGATGTAAATCCTTAGATTCGTTAAGTATCACCTTACTTCAATAATCACATTCAATTATTTTTGTCAAAGAGGTTTGATTTATTACTTGTCTAATTTAATCACTGTGTGCCTATCAAAGAAGGATGGATTTGAGTTCCTGATGAAATAAAGTCTTTAGAACTGACATGTAGCGATACTACTTTGTGATGATTATATTACTAGATGCCAATAATGTGTGCCTATTGAAGAGTGATAAAGTCCATTCTTAATATTCTACAGAATCTTTCCAATCTATACACCTTCCCATTGAATAATGAACATAATCAGCATCAACAATTAAAAGATGGCTGCCTGCAGGAATGGATGATTTTAAACTCTGCAAAATTGTCCGTTTCACAAACAAAAACACCATTGTTTAAAAGACACTCCCCTGAACAGGGACTTGAACCCTGGACCCTCAGATTAAAAGTCTGATGTTCTACCGACTGAGCTATCCAGGCTCTGAGAGCTAACGTTGCCATATTGGAAACTGCTCGAAATATATAAAACATGAAATTTGCTGTGCAATTACAAAAAATGTGGAAAAATATATGTGTTACTGCAATCATGAACTGAAAGACTTGGTTTGTAGGGTCTCTTAATGAAATATATTTTAGTTTCCTCTGTGTTTAAGATGTAAATCCTTAGATGCTTAAAGTATCACCTCACTTCAATAATCACATTCAATTATTTTTTGTCAAAGAGGTTTGATTTATTACTTGTCTAATTTAATCACTGTGTGCCTATCAAAGAAGGATGGATTTGAGTTCCTGATGAAATAAAGTCTTTTGAACTGACATGTAGCGATACTACTTTGTGATGATTATATTACTAGATGCCAATAATGTGTGCCTATTGAAGAGTGATAAAGTCCATTCTTAATATTCTAAAGAATCTTTCCAATCTATACCCCTTCCCATTGAATAAAGAACATAATCAGCATCAACAATTAAAAGATGGCTGCCTGCAGGAATGGATGATTTTAAACTCTGCAAAATTGTCCATTTCACAAACAAAAAAAAAACATTATTTAAAAGACACTTGCCTGAACAGGGACTTGAACCCTGGACCCTCAGATTAAAAGTCTGATGCTCTTCCGACTGAGCTATCCAGGCTCTGAGCACTGAAGTTGCCATATTGGAAACTGCTCGAAATATATAAAACATGACAATTTGCTGTGCAATTACAAAAAATGTGGAAAAATATATGTGTTACTGCAATCATGAACTGAAAGACTTGGCTTGTAGGGTCTCTTGATGAAATATATTTTAGTTTCCTCTGTGTTTAAGATGTAAATCCTTAGATGCTTAAAGTATCACCTCACTTCAATAATCACATTCAATTATTTTTGTCAAAGAGGTTTGATTTATTACTTGTCTAATTTAATCACTGTGTGCCTATCAAAGAAGTATGGATTTGAGTTCCTGATGAAATAAAGTCTTTAGAACTGACATGTAGCGATACTACTTTGTGATGATTATATTACTAGATGCCAATAATGTGTGCCTATTGAAGAGTGATAAAGTCCATTCTTAATATTCTAAAGAATCTTTCCAATCTATACCCCTTCCCATTGAATAATGAAAATAATCCGCATCAACAATTAAAAGATGGCTGCCTGCAGGAATGGATGATTTTAAACTCTGCAAAATTGTCCATTTCACAAACAAAAAAAACATTATTTAAAAGACACTCGCCTGAACAGGGACTTGAACCGTGGACCCTCAGATTAAAAATCTGATGCTCTAACGACTGAGCTATCCAGGCTCTGAGTGCTGAAGTTGCCATATTGGAAACTGCTCAAAATTAATAAAACATGACAATTTGCTGTGCAATTACAAAAAATGTGGAAAAATATATGTGTTACCGCAATCATAAACTAAAAGACTTGGCTTGTAGCGTCTCTTGATGAAATATATTTTAGTTTACTCTGTGTTTAAGATGTAAATCCTTAGATGCTTAAAGTATCACCCCACTTCAATAATCACATTCAATTATTTTTGTCAAAGAGGTTTGATTTATTACTTGTCTAATTTAATCACTGTGTGCCTATCAAAGAAGGATGGATTTGAGTTCCTGATGAAACAAAGTCTTTAGAACTGACATGTAGTGATACTACTTTGTGATGACTATATTACTAGATGCCAATAATGTGTGCCTATTGAAGAGTGATAAAGTCCATTCTTAATATTCTAAAGAATCTTTCCAATCTATACACCTTCCCATTGAATAATGAACATAATCAGCATCAACAATTAAAAGATGGCTGCCTGCAGGAATAGATGATTTAAACTCTGCAAAATTGTCCATTTCACAAACAAAAACACCATTGTTTAAAAGACACTCGCCTGAACAGGGACTTGAACCCTGGACCATCAGATTAAAAGTCTGATGGTCTACCGACTGAGCTATCCAGGTTCTGAGTGCTGAAGTTGCCATATTGGAAACTGCTCGAAATATTTAAAACATGACAATTTACTGTGCAATTACAAAAAATGTGGAAAAATATATGTGTTACTGCAATCATGAACTGAAAGACTTGGTTTGTAGGGTCTCTTAATGAAATATATTTTAGTTTCCTCTGTGTTTAAGATGTAAATCCTTAGATGCTTAAAGTATCACCTCACTTCAATAATCACATTCAATTATTTTTGTCAAAGAGGTTTGATTTATTACTTGTCTAATTTAATCACTGTGTGCCTATCAAAGAAGGATGGATTTAAGTTCCTGATGAAATAAAGTCTTTTGAACTGACATGTAGCGATACTACTTTGTGATGATTATATTACTAGATGCCAATAATGTGTGCCTATTGAAGAGTGATAAAGTCCATTCTTAATATTCTAAAGAATCTTTCCAATCTATACCCCTTCCCATTGAATAAAGAACATAATCAGCATCAACAATTAAAAGATGGCTGCCTGCAGGAATGGATGATTTTAAACTCTGCAAAATTGTCCGTTTCACAAACAAAAACACCATTGTTTAAAAGACACTCCCCTGAACAGGGACTTGAACCCTGGACCCTCAGATTAAAAGTCTGATGTTCTACCGACTGAGCTATCCAGGCTCTGAGAGCTAACGTTGCCATATTGGAAACTGCTCGAAATATATAAAACATGACAATTTGCTGTGCAATTACAAAAAATGTGGAAAAATATATGTGTTACTGCAATCATGAACTGAAAGACTTGGTTTGTAGGGTCTCTTAATGAAATATATTTTAGTTTCCTCTGTGTTTAAGATGTAAATCCTTAGATGCTTAAAGTATCACCTCACTTCAATAATCACATTCAATTATTTTTTGTCAAAGAGGTTTGATTTATTACTTGTCTAATTTAATCACTGTGTGCCTATCAAAGAAGGATGGATTTGAGTTCCTGATGAAATAAAGTCTTTTGAACTGACATGTAGCGATACTACTTTGTGATGATTATATTACTAGATGCCAATAATGTGTGCCTATTGAAGAGTGATAAAGTCCATTCTTAATATTCTAAAGAATCTTTCCAATCTATACCCCTTCCCATTGAATAAAGAACATAATCAGCATCAACAATTAAAAGATGGCTGCCTGCAGGAATGGATGATTTTAAACTCTGCAAAATTGTCCATTTCACAAACAAAAAAAAAACATTATTTAAAAGACACTTGCCTGAACAGGGACTTGAACCCTGGACCCTCAGATTAAAAGTCTGATGCTCTTCCGACTGAGCTATCCAGGCTCTGAGCACTGAAGTTGCCATATTGGAAACTGCTCGAAATATATAAAACATGACAATTTGCTGTGCAATTACAAAAAATGTGGAAAAATATATGTGTTACTGCAATCATGAACTGAAAGACTTGGCTTGTAGGGTCTCTTGATGAAATATATTTTAGTTTCCTCTGTGTTTAAGATGTAAATCCTTAGATGCTTAAAGTATCACCTCACTTCAATAATCACATTCAATTATTTTTGTCAAAGAGGTTTGATTTATTACTTGTCTAATTTAATCACTGTGTGCCTATCAAAGAAGTATGGATTTGAGTTCCTGATGAAATAAA
Source organism: Pseudophryne corroboree (assembly GCF_028390025.1). Lineage (NCBI taxonomy): Eukaryota > Metazoa > Chordata > Amphibia > Anura > Myobatrachidae > Pseudophryne > Pseudophryne corroboree. The sequence goes on along the minus strand of NC_086444.1, from coordinate 886,883,208 downwards.
GTCTTTAGAACTGACATGTAGCGATACTACTTTGTGATGATTATATTACTAGATGCCAATAATGTGTGCCTATTGAAGAGTGATAAAGTCCATTCTTAATATTCTAAAGAATCTTTCCAATCTATACCCCTTCCCATTGAATAATGAAAATAATCCGCATCAACAATTAAAAGATGGCTGCCTGCAGGAATGGATGATTTTAAACTCTGCAAAATTGTCCATTTCACAAACAAAAAAAAACATTATTTAAAAGACACTCGCCTGAACAGGGACTTGAACCGTGGACCCTCAGATTAAAAATCTGATGCTCTAACGACTGAGCTATCCAGGCTCTGAGTGCTGAAGTTGCCATATTGGAAACTGCTCAAAATAAATAAAACATGACAATTTGCTGTGCAATTACAAAAAATGTGGAAAAATATATGTGTTACCGCAATCATAAACTAAAAGACTTGGCTTGTAGCGTCTCTTGATGAAATATATTTTAGTTTACTCTGTGTTTAAGATGTAAATCCTTAGATGCTTAAAGTATCACCCCACTTCAATAATCACATTCAATTATTTTTGTCAAAGAGGTTTGATTTATTACTTGTCTAATTTAATCACTGTGTGCCTATCAAAGAAGGATGGATTTAAGTTCCTGATGAAATAAAGTCTTTTGAACTGACATGTAGCGATACTACTTTGTGATGATTATATTACTAGATGCCAATAATGTGTGCCTATTGAAGAGTGATAAAGTCCATTCTTAATATTCTAAAGAATCTTTCCAATCTATACCCCTTCCCATTGAATAAAGAACATAATCAGCATCAACAATTAAAAGATGGCTGCCTGCAGGAATGGATGATTTTAAACTCTGCAAAATTGTCAATTTCACAAACAAAAAAAAAACATTATTTAAAAGACACTCACCTGAACAGGGACTTGAACCCTGGACCCTCAGATTAAAAGTCTGATGCTCTACCGACTGAGCTATCCAGGCTCTGAGCACTGGAGTTGCCATATTGGAAACTGCTCAAATATATAAAACATGACAAATTGCTGTGCAATTACAAATAATTTGGAAAAATATATGTGTTACTGCAATCATGAACTGAAAGACTTGGTTTGTAGGGTCTCTTAATGAAATATATTTTAGTTTCCTCTGTGTTTAAGATGTAAATCCTTAGATGCTTAAAGTATCACCTCACTTCAATAATCACATTCAATTATTTTTGTCAAAGAGGTTTGATTTATTACTTGTCTAATTTAATCACTGTGTGCCTATCAAAGAAGGATGGATTTGAGTTCCTGATGAAATAAAGTCTTTTGAACTGACATGTAGCGATACTACTTTGTGATGATTATATTACTAGATGCCAGTAATGTGTGCCTATTGAAGAGTGATAAAGTCCATTCTTAATATTCTAAAGAATCTTTCCAATCTATACCCATTCCCATTGAATAAAGAACATAATCAGCATCAACAATTAAAAGATGGCTGCCTGCAGGAATGGATGATTATAAACTCTGCAAAATTGTCCATTTCACAAACAAAAACACCATTGTTTAAAAGACACTCGCCTGGACAGGGACTTGAACCCTGGACCCTCAGATTAAAAGTCTGATACTCTAAAGACTGAGCTATCCAGGCTCTGAGTGCTGTAGTTGCCATATTGGAAACTGCTTGAAATATATAAAACATGACAATTTGCTGTGCAATTGCAAAAAATGTGGAAAAATATATGTGTTACTGCAATCATGAACTGAAAGACTTGGCTTGTAGGGTCTCTTGATGAAATATATTTTAGTTTCCTCTGTGTTTAAGATGTAAATCCTTAGATGCTTTAAGTATCACCTCACTTCAATAATCACATTCAATTATTTTTGTCAAAGAGGTTTGATTTATTACTTGTCTAATTTAATCAATGTGTGCCTATCAAAGAAGGATGGAATTGAGTTCCTGATGAAATAAAGTCTTTAGAACTGACATGTAGCGATACTACTTTGTGATGACTATATTACTAGATGTCAATAATGTGTGCCTATTGAAAAGTGATAAATTCCATTCTTAATATTCTAAAGAATCTTTCCAACCTATACCCCTTCCGATAGAATAATGAACATAATCAGCATCAACAATTAAAAGATGGCTGCCTGCAGGAATGGATGATTTAAACTCTGCAAAATTGTCAATTTCACAAACAAAAACACCATTGTTTAAAAGACACTCGCCTGAACAGGGACTTGAACCCTGGACCCTCAGATTAAAAGTCTGATGCTCTACCGACTGAGCTATCCAGGCTCTGAGCACTGAAGTTGCCATATTGGAAACTGCTCGAAATATATAAAACATGACAATTTGCTGTGTAATTACAAAAAATGTGGAAAAATATATGTGTTACTGCAATAATGAACTGAAAGACTTGGTTTGTAGGGTCTCTTAATGACATATATTTTAGTTTCCTCTGTGTTTAAGATGTAAATCCTTAGATTCGTTAAGTATCACCATACTTCAATAATCACATTCAATTATTTTTGTCAAAGAGGTTTGATTTATTACTTGTCTAATTTAATCACTGTGTGCCTATCAAAGAAGGATGGATTTGAGTTCCTGATGAAATAAAGTCTTTAGAACTGACATGTAGCGATACTACTTTGTGATGATTATATTACTAGATGCCAATAATGTGTGCCTATTGAAGAGTGATAAAGTCCATTCTTAATATTCTACAGAATCTTTCCAATCTATACACCTTCCCATTGAATAATGAACATAATCAGCATCAACAATTAAAAGATGGCTGCCTGCAGGAATGGATGATTTTAAACTCTGCAAAATTGTCCGTTTCACAAACAAAAACACCATTGTTTAAAAAACACTCCCCTGAACAGGGACTTGAACCCTGGACCCTCAGATTAAAAGTCTGATGTTCTACCGACTGAGCTATCCAGGCTCTGAGAGATGACGTTGCCATATTGGAAACTGCTCGAAATATATAAAACATGACAATTTGCTGTGCAATTACAAAAAATGTGGAAAAATATATGTGTTACTGCAATCATGAACTGAAAGACTTGGCTTGTAGGGTATCTTGATGAAATATATTTTAGTTTCCTCTGTGTTTAAGATGTAAATCCTTAGATTCGTTAAGTATCACCTTACTTCAATAATCACATTCAATTATTTTTGTCAAAGAGGTTTGATTTATTACTTGTCTAATTTAATCACTGTGTGCCTATCAAAGAAGGATGGATTTGAGTTCCTGATAAAATAAAGTCTTTAGAACTGACATGTAGCGATACTACTTTGTGATGATTATATTACTAGATGCCAATAATGTGTGCCTATTGAAGAGTGATAAAGTCCATTCTTAATATTCTACAAAATCTTTCCAATCTATTCACCTTCCCATTGAATAATGAACATAATCAGCATCAACAATTAAAAGATGGCTGCCTGCAGGAATGGATAATTTTAAACTCTGCAAAATTGTCCATTTCACAAACAAAAACACCATTGTTTATAATACACTCGCATGAACAGGGACTTGAACCCTGGACCCACAGATTAAAAGTCTGATGCTCTACCGGCTGAGCTATCCAGGCTCTGAGCGCTGAAGTTGCCATATTGGAAACTGCTCAAATATATAAAACATGACAATTTGCTGTGCAATTACAAAAAATGTGGAAAAATATATGTGTTACTGCAATCATGAACTGAAAGACTTGGCTTGTAGTGTCTCTTGATGAAATATATTTTAGTTTCCTCCGTGTTTAAGTTGTAAATCCTTAGATGCTTTAAGTATCACCTCACTTCAATAATCACATTCAATTATTTTTGTCAAAGAGGTTTGATTTATTACTTGTCTAATTTAATCACTGTGTGCCTATCAAAGAAGGATGGATTTGAGTTCCTGATGAAATAAAGTCTTTAGAACTGACATGTAGCGATACTACTTTGTGATGACTATATTACTAGATGCCAATAATGTGTGCCTATTGAAGAGTGATAAAGTCCATTCTTAATATTCTAAAGAATCTCTCCAATCTATACACCTTCCCATTGAATAATGAACATAATCAGCATCAACAATTAAAAGATGGCTACCTGCAGGAATGGATAATTTTAAACTCTGCAAAATTGTTCATTTCACAAACAAAAACACCATTGTTTAAAAGACACTCGCCTGAACAGGGACTTGAACCCTGGACCCTCAGATTAAAAGTCTGATGCTCTACCGACTGAGCTATCCAGGCTCTGAGCAATGAAGTTGCCCTATTGGAAACTGCTCAAATATATAAAACATGACAATTTTCTGTGCAATTACAAAAAATGTGGAAAAATATATGTGTTACTGCAATCATGAACTGAAAGACTTGGCTTGTAGGGTCTCTTGATGAAATATATTTTAGTTTCCTCTGTGTTTAAGATGTAAATCCTTAGATTCGTTAAGTATCACCTTACTTCAATAATCACATTCAATTATTTTTGTCAAAGAGGTTTGATTTATTACTTGTCTAATTTAATCACTGTGTGCCTATCAAAGAAGGATGGATTTGAGTTCCTGATGAAATAAAGTCTTTAGAACTGACATGTAGCGATACTACTGTGTGATGATTATATTACTAGATGCCAATAATGTGTGCCTATTGAAGAGTGATAAAGTCCATTCTTAATATTCTACATAATCTTTCCAATCTATACACCTTCCCATTGAATAATGAACATAATCAGCATCAACAATTAAAAGATGACTGCCTGCAGGAATGGATGATTTTAAACTCTGCAAAATTGTCCATTTCACAAACAAAAACACCATTGTTTAAAAGACACTCGCCTGAACAGGGACTTGAACCCTGGACCCTCAGATTAAAAGTCTGATGCTCTACCGACTGAGCTATCCAGGCTCTGAGCACTGAAGTTGCCATATTGGAAACTGCTCAAATATATAAAACATGACAATTTGCTGTGCAATTACAAAAAATGTGGAAAAATATATGTGTTACTGCAATCATGAACTGAAAGACTTGGCTTGTAGGGTCTCTTGATGAAATATATTTTAGTTTCCTCTGTGTTTAAGATGTAAATCCTTAGATTCGTTAAGTATCACCTTACTTCAATAATCACATTCAATTATTTTTGTCAAAGAGGTTTGATTTATTACTTGTCTAATTTAATCACTGTGTGCCTATCAAAGAAGGATGGATTTGAGTTCCTGATGAAATAAAGTCTTTAGAACTGACATGTAGCGATACTACTTTGTGATGATTATATTACTAGATGCCAATAATGTGTGCCTATTGAAGAGTGATAAAGTCCATTCTTAATATTCTACAGAATCTTTCCAATCTATACACCTTCCCATTGAATAATGAACATAATCAGCATCAACAATTAAAAGATAGCTGCCTGCAGGAATGGATGATTTTAAACTCTGCAAAATTGTCCGTTTCACAAACAAAAACACCATTGTTTAAAAGACACTCGCCTGAACAGGGACTTGAACCCTGGACCCTCAGATTAAAAGTCTGATGCTCTACCGACTGAGCTATCCAGGCTCTGAGAGCTGACGTTGCCATATTGGAAACTGCTCGAAATATATAAAACATGACAATTTGCTGTTCAATTACAAAAAATGTGGAAAAATATATGTGTTACTGCAATCATGAACTGAAAGACTTGGCTTGTAGGGTATCTTGATGAAATATATTTTAGTTTCCTCTGTGTTTAAGATGTAAATCCTTAGATTCGTTAAGTATCACCTCACTTCAATAATCACATTCAATTTTTTTTGTCAAAGAGGTTTGATTTATTACTTGTCTAATTTAATCACTGTGTGCCTATCAAAGAAGTATGGATTTGAGTTCCTGATGAAATAAAGTCTTTAGAACTGACATGTAGCGATACTACTTTGTGATGATTATATTACTAGATGCCAATAATGTGTGCCTATTGAAGAGTGATAAAGTCCATTCTTAATATTCTAAAGAATCTTTCCAATCTATACCCCTTCCCATTGAATAATGAAAATAATCCGCATCAACAATTAAAAGATGGCTGCCTGCAGGAATGGATGATTTTAAACTCTGCAAAATTGTCCATTTCACAAACAATAAAAACATTATTTAAAAGACACTCGCCTGAACAGGGACTTGAACGCTGGACCCTCAGATTAAAAATCTGATGCTCTAACGACTGAGCTATCCAGGCTCTGAGTGCTGAAGTTGCCATATTGGAAACTGCTCGAAATATATAAAACATGACAATTTGCTGTGCAATTACAAAAAATTTGGAAAAATATATGTGTTACTGCAATCATGAACTGAAAGACTTGGCTTGTAGGGTCTCTTGATGAAATATATTTTAGTTTACTCTGTGTTTAAGATGTAAATCCTTAGATGTTTTAAGTATCATCTCACTTCAATAATCACATTCAATTATTTTTGTCAAAGAGGTTTGATGTATTACTTGTCTAATTTAATCAATGTGTGCCCATCAAAGAAGGATGGATTTGAGTTCCTGATGAAATAAAGTCTTTAGAACTGACATGTAGCGATACTACTTTGTGATGACTATATTACTAGATGTCAATAATGTGTGCCTATTGAAAAGTGATAAAGTCCATTCTTAATATTCTAAAGAATCTTTCCAACCTATACCCCTTCCGATTGAATAATGAACATAATCAGCATCAACAATTAAAAGATGGCTGCCTGCAGGAATGGATGATTTAAACTCTGCAAAATTGTCAATTTCACAAACAAAAACACCATTGTTTAAAAGACACTCGCCTGAACAGGGACTTGAACCCTGGACCCTCAGATTAAAAGTCTGATGTTCTACCGACTGAGCTATCCAGGGTCTGAGCACTGAAGTTGCCATATTGGAAACTGCTCGAAATATATAAAACATGACAAATTGCTGTGCAATTGCAAAAAATGTGGAAAAATATATGTGTTACTGCAATCATGAACTGAAAGACTTGGCTTGTAGGGTCTCTTGATGAAATATATTTTAGTTTCCTCTGTGTTTAAGATGTAAATCCTTAGATGCTTTAAGTATCACCTCACTTCAATAATCACATTCAATTATTTTTGTCAAAGAGGTTTGATTTATTACTTGTCTAATTTAATCACTGTGTGCCTATCAAAGAAGGATGGATTTGAGTTCCTGATGAAATAAAGTCTTTTGAACTGACATGTAGCGATACTACCTTGTGATGATTATATTACTAGATGCCAATAATGTGTGCCTATTGAAGAGTGATAAAGTCCATTCTTAATATTCTAAAGAATCTTTCCAATCTATACCCATTCCCATTGAATAAAGAACATAATCAGCATCAACAATTAAAAGATGGCTGCCTGCAGGAATGGATGATTTTAAACTCTGCAAAATTGTCCATTTCACAAACAAAAACACCATTGTTTAAAAGACACTCACTTGGACAGGGACTTGAACCCTGGACCCTCAGATTAAAAGTCTGATACTCTACAGACTGAGCTATCCAGGCTCTGAGTGCTGTAGTTGCCATATTGGAAACTGCTTGAAATATATAAAACATGACAATTTGCTGTGCAATTGCAAAAAATGTGGAAAAATATATGTGTTACTGCAATCATGAACTGAAAGACTTGGCTTGTAGGGTCTCTTGATGAAATATATTTTAGTTTCCTCTGTGTTTAAGATGTAAATCCTTAGATGCTTTAAGTATCACCTCACTTCAATAATCACATTCAATTATTTTTGTCAAAGAGGTTTGATTTATTACTTGTCTAATTTAATCAATGTGTGCCTATCAAAGAAGGATGGAATTGAGTTCCTGATGAAATAAAGTCTTTAGAACTGACATGTAGCGATACTACTTTGTGATGATTATATTACTAGATGCCAATAATGTGTGCCTATTGAAGAGTGATAAAGTCCATTCTTAATATTCTAAAGAATCTCTCCAATCTATACACCTTCCCATTGAATAATGAACATAATCAGCATCAACAATTAAAAGATGGCTGCCTGCAGGAATGGATGATTTTAAACTCTGCAAAATTGTCCATTTCACAAACAAAAACACCATTGTTTAAAATACACTCGCCTAAACAGGGACTTGAACCCTGGACCCTCAGATTAAAAGTCTGATGCTCTACCGACTGAGCTATCCAGGCTCTGAGCACTGAAGTTGCAATATTGGAAACTGCTCGAAATATATAAAACATGACAATTTGCTGTGCAATTACAAAAAATGTGGAAAAATATGTGTGTTACTGCTATCATGAACTAAAAGACTTGGCTTGTAGGGTCTCTTGATGAAATATATTTTAGTTTCCTCTGTGTTTAAGTTGTAAATCCTTAGATGCTTTAAGTATCACCTCACTTAAATAATCACATTCAATTATTTTTGTCAAAGAGGATTGATTTATTACTTGTCTAATTTAATCACTGTGTGCCTATCAAAGAAGGATGGATTTGAGTTCCTGATGAAATAAAGTCTTTAGAACTGACATGTAGCGATACTACTTTGTGATGACTATATTACTAGATGCCAATAATGTGTGCCTATTGAAGAGTGATAAAGTCCATTCTTAATATTCTAAAGAATCTCTCTAATCTATACACCTTCCCATTGAATAATGAACATAATCAGCATCAACAATTAAAAGATGGCTGCCTGCAGGAATGGATAATTTTAAACTCTGCAAAATTGTCCATTTCACAAACAAAAACACCATTGTTTAAAAGACACCCGCCTGAACAGGGACTTGAACCCTGGACCCTCAGATTAAAAGTCTGATGCTCTACCGACTGAGCTATCCAGGCTCTGAGCACTGAAGTTGCCATATTGGAAACTGCTCAAATATATAAAACATGACAATTTTCTGTGCAATTACAAAAAATGTGGAAAAATATATGTGTTACTGCAATCATGAACTGAAAGACTTGGCTTGTAGGGTCTCTTGATGAAATATATTTTAGTTTCCTCTGTGTTTAAGATGTAAATCCTTAGATTCGTTAAGTATCACCTTACTTCAATAATCACATTCAATTATTTTTGTCAAAGAGGTTTGATTTATTACTTGTCTAATTTAATCACTGTGTGCCTATCAAAGAAGGATGGATTTGAGTTCCTGATGAAATAAATTCTTTAGAACTGACATGTAGCGATACTACTGTGTGATGATTATATTACTAGATGCCAATAATGTGTGCCTATTGAAGAGTGATAAAGTCCATTCTTAATATTCTACATAATCTTTCCAATCTATACACCTTCCCATTGAATAATGAACATAATCAGCATCAACAATTAAAAGATGGCTGCCTGCAGGAATGGATGATTTTAAACTCTGCAAAATTGTCCATTTCACAAACAAAAACACCATTGTTTAAAAGACACTCGCCTGAACAGGGACTTGAACCCTGGACCCTCAGATTAAAAGTCTGATGCTCTACCAACTGAGCTATCCAGGCTCTGAGCACTGAAGTTGCCATATTGGAAACTGCTCAAATATATAAAACATGACAATTTGCTGTGCAATTACAAAAAATGTGGAAAAATATATGTGTTACTGCAATCATGAACTGAAAGACTTGGCTTGTAGGGTCTCTTGATGAAATATATTTTAGTTTCCTCTGTGTTTAAGATGTAAATCCTTAGATTCGTTAAGTATCACCTTACTTCAATAATCACATTCAATTATTTTTGTCAAAGAGGTTTGATTTATTACTTGTCTAATTTAATCACTGTGTGCCTATCAAAGAAGGATGGATTTGAGTTCCTGATGAAATAAAGTCTTTAGAACTGACATGTAGCGATACTACTTTGTGATGATTATATTACTAGATGCCAATAATGTGTGCCTATTGAAGAGTGATAAAGTCCATTCTTAATATTCTAAAGAATCTTTCCAATCTATACACCTTCCCATTGAATAATGAACATAATCAGCATCAACAATTAAAAGATGGCTGCCTGCAGGAATGGATGATTTAAACTCTGCAAAATTGTCAATTTCACAAACAAAAACACCATTGTTAAAAAGACACTCGCCTGAACAGGGACTTGAACCCTGGACCCTCAGATTAAAAGTCTGATGTTCTACCGACTGAGCTATCCAGGGTCTGAGCACTTAAGTTGCCATATTGGAAACTGCTCGAAATATATAAAACATGACAAATTGCTGTGCAATTACAAAAAATTTGGAAAAATATATGTGTTACTGCAATCATGAACTGAAAGACTTGGTTTGTAGGGTCTCTTAATGAAATATATTTTAGTTTCCTCTGTGTTTAAGATGTAAATCCTTAGATGCTTAAAGTATCACCTCACTTCAATAATCACATTCAATTATTTTTGTCAAAGAGGTTTGATTTATTACTTGTCTAATTTAATCACTGTGTGCCTATCAAAGAAGGATGGATTTGAGTTCCTGATGAAATAAAGTCTTTTGAACTGACATGTAGCGATACTACCTTGTGATGATTATATTACTAGATGCCAATAATGTGTGCCTATTGAAGAGTGATAAAGTCCATTCTTAATATTCTAAAGAATATTTCCAATCTATACCCATTCCCATTGAATAAAGAACATAATCAGCATCAACAATTAAAAGATGGCTGCCTGCAGGAATGGATGATTTTAAACTCTGCAAAATTGTCCATTTCACAAACAAAAACACAATTGTTTAAAAGACACTCACCTGGACAGGGACTTGAACCCTGGACCCTCAGATTAAAAGTCTGATACTCTACAGACTGAGCTATCCAGGCTCTGAGTGCTGTAGTTGCCATATTGGAAACTGCTTGAAATATATAAAACATGACAATTTGCTGTGCAATTGCAAAAAATGTGGAAAAATATATGTGTTACTGCAATCATGAACTGAAAGACTTGGCTTGTAGGGTCTCTTGATGAAATATATTTTAGTTTCCTCTGTGTTTAAGATGTAAATCCTTAGATGCTTTAAGTATCACCTCACTTCAATAATCACATTCAATTATTTTTGTCAAAGAGGTTTGATTTATTACTTGTCTAATTTAATCAATGTGTGCCTATCAAAGAAGGATGGAATTGAGTTCCTGATGAAATAAAGTCTTTAGAACTGACATGTAGCGATACTACTTTGTGATGACTATATTACTAGATGTCAATAATGTGTGCCTATTGAAAAGTGATAAAGTCCATTCTTAATATTCTAAAGAATCTTTCCAACCTATACCCCTTCCGATAGAATAATGAACATAATCAGCATCAACAATTAAAAGATGGCTGCCTGCAGGAATGGATGATTTTAAACTCTCCAAAATTGTCCATTTCACAAACAAAAACACCATTGTTTAAAAGACACTCGCCTGAACAGGGACTTGAACCCTGGACCCTCAGATTAAAAGTCTGATGCTCTACCGACTGAGCTATCCAGGCTCTGAGAGCTGACGTTGCCATATTGGAAACTGCTCGAAATATATAAAACATGACAATTTGCTGTGCAATTACAAAAAATGTGGAAAAATATATGTGTTACTGCAATCATGAACTGAAAGACTTGGCTTGTAGGGTATCTTGATGAAATATATTTTAGTTTCCTCTGTGTTTAAGATGTAAATCCTTAGATTCGTTAAGTATCACCTTACTTCAATAATCACATTCAATTATTTTTGTGAAAGAGGTTTGATTTATTACTTGTCTAATTTAATCACTGTGTGCCTTTCAAAGTAGGATGGATTTGAGTTCCTGATGAAATAAAGTATTTAGAACTGACATGTAGCGATACTACTTTGTGATGATTATATTACTAGATGCCAATAATGTGTGCCTATTGAAGAGTAATAAAGTCCATTATTAATATTCTACAGAATCTTTACAATCTATACACCTTCCCATTGAATAATGAACATAATCAGCATCAACAATTAAAAGATGGCTGCCTGCAGGAATGGGTGATTTTAAACTCTCCAAAATTGTCCATTTCACAAACAAAAACACCATTGTTTAAAAGACACTTGCCTGAACAGGGACTTGAACCCTGGACCCTCAGATTAAAAGTCTGATGCTCTACCGACTGAGCTATCCAGGCTCTGAGCACTGAAGTTGCTATATTGGAAACTGCTCAAAATATATAAAACATGACAATTTGCTGTGCAATTACAAAAAATTTGGAAAAATATATGTGTTACTGCAATCATGAACTGAAAGACTTGGCTTGTAGGGTATCTTGATGAAATATATTTTAGTTTCCTCTGTGTTTAAGATGTAAATCCTTAGATTCGTTAAGTATCACCTTACTTCAATAATCACATTCAATTATTTTTGTCAAAGAGGTTTGATTTATTACTTGTCTAATTTAATCACTGTGTGCCTATCAAAGAAGGATGGATTTGAGTTCCTGATGAAATAAAGTCTTTAGAACTGACATGTAGCGATACTACTTTGTGATGATTATATTACTAGATGCCAATAATGTGTGCCTATTGAAGAGTGATAAAGTCCATTCTTAATATTCTACAAAATCTTTCCAATCTATTCACCTTCCCATTGAATAATGAACATAATCAGCATCAACAATTAAAAGATGGCTGCCTGCAGGAATGGATGATTTTAAACTCTCCAAAATTGTCCATTTCACAAACAAAAACACCATTGTTTAAAAGACACTCGCCTGAACAGGGACTTGAACCCTGGACCCTCAGATTAAAAGTCTGATGCTCTACCGACTGAGCTATCCAGGCTCTGAGTACTGAAGTTGCAATATTGGAAACTGCTCGAAATATATAAAACATGACAATTTGCTGTGCAATTACAAAAAATGTGGAAAAATATGTGTGTTACTGCTATCATGAACTAAAAGACTTGGCTTGTAGGGTCTCTTGATGAAATATATTTTAGTTTCCTCTGTGTTTAAGTTGTAAATCCTTAGATGCTTTAAGTATCACCTCACTTAAATAATCACATTCAATTATTTTTGTCAAAGAGGATTGATTTATTACTTGTCTAATTTAATCACTGTGTGCCTATCAAAGAAGGATGGATTTGAGTTCCTGATGAAATAAAGTCTTTAGAACTGACATGTAGCGATACTACTTTGTGATGACTATATTACTAGATGCCAATAATGTGTGCCTATTGAAGAGTGATAAAGTCCATTCTTAATATTCTAAAGAATCTCTCCAATCTATACACCTTCCCATTGAATAATGAACATAATCAGCATCAACAATTAAAAGATGGCTGCCTGCAGGAATGGATAATTTTAAACTCTGCAAAATTGTCCATTTCACAAACAAAAACACCATTGTTTAAAATACACTCGCCTGAACAGGGACTTGAACCCTGGACCCTCAGATTAAAAGTCTGATGCTCTACCGACTGAGCTATCCAGGCTCTGAGCACTGAAGTTGCCATATTGGAAACTGCTCAAATATATAAAACATGACAATTTTCTGTGCAATTACAAAAAATGTGGAAAAATATATGTGTTACTGCAATCATGAACTGAAAGACTTGGCTTGTAGGGTCTCTTGATGAAATATATTTTAGTTTCCTCTGTGTTTAAGATGTAAATCCTTAGATTCGTTAAGTATCACCTTACTTCAATAATCACATTCAATTATTTTTGTCAAAGAGGTTTGATTTATTACTTGTCTAATTTAATCACTGTGTGCCTATCAAAGAAGGATGGATTTGAGTTCCTGATGAAATAAAGTCTTTAGAACTGACATGTAGCGATACTACTGTGTGATGATTATATTACTAGATGCCAATAATGTGTGCCTATTGAAGAGTGATAAAGTCCATTCTTAATATTCTACATAATCTTTCCAATCTATACACCTTCCCATTGAATAATGAACATAATCAGCATCAACAATTAAAAGATGGCTGCCTACAGGAATGGATGATTTTAAACTCTGCAAAATTGTCCATTTCACAAACAAAAACACCATTGTTTAAAAGACACTCGCCTGAACAGGGACTTGAACCCTGGACCCTCAGATTAAAAGACTGATGCTCTACCGACTGAGCTATCCAGGCTCTGAGCACTGAAGTTGCCATATTGGAAACTGCTCAAATATATAAAACATGACAATTTGCTGTGCAATTACAAAAAATGTGGAAAAATATATGTGTTACTGCAATCATGAACTGAAAGACTTGGCTTGTAGGGTCTCTTGATGAAATATATTTTAGTTTCCTCTGTGTTTAAGATGTAAATCCTTAGATTCGTTAAGTATCACCTTACTTCAATAATCACATTCAATTATTTTTGTCAAAGAGGTTTGATTTATTACTTGTCTAATTTAATCACTGTGTGCCTATCAAAGAAGGATGGATTTGAGTTCCTGATGAAATAAAGTCTTTAGAACTGACATGTAGCGATACTACTTTGTGATGATTATATTACTAGATGCCAATAATGTGTGCCTATTGAAGAGTGATAAAGTCCATTCTTAATATTCTACAGAATCTTTCCAATCTATACACCTTCCCATTGAATAATGAACATAATCAGCATCAACAATTAAAAGATGGCTGCCTGCAGGAATGGATGATTTTAAACTCTCCAAAATTGTCCATTTCACAAACAAAAACACCATTGTTTAAAAGACACTCGCCTGAACAGGGACTTGAACCCTGGACCCTCAGATTAAAAGTCTGATGCTCTACCGACTGAGCTATCCAGGCTCTGAGAGCTGACGTTGCCATATTGGAAACTGCTCGAAATATATAAAACATGACAATTTGCTGTGCAATTACAAAAAATGTGGAAAAATATATGTGTTACTGCAATCATGAACTGAAAGACTTTGCTTGTAGGTATCTTGTTGAAATATATTTTAGTTTCCTCTGTGTTTAAGATGTAAATCCTTAGATTCGTTAAGTATCACCTTACTTCAATAATCACATTCAATTATTTTTGTGAAAGAGGTTTGATTTATTACTTGTCTTATTTAATCACTGTGTGCCTTTCAAAGTAGGATGGATTTGAGTTCCTGATGAAATAAAGTATTTAGAACTGACATGTAGCGACACTACTTTGTGATGATTATATTACTAGATGCCAATAATGTGTGCCTATTGAAGAGTGATAAAGTCCATTATTAATATTCTACAGAATCTTTACAATCTATACACCTTCCCATTGAATAATTAACATAATCAGCATCAACAATTAAAAGATGGCTGCCTGCAGGAATGGATGATTTTAAACTCTCCAAAATTGTCCATTTCACAAACAAAAACACCATTGTTTAAAAGACACTTGCCTGAACAGGGACTTGAACCCTGGACCCTCAGATTAAAAGTCTGATGCTCTACCAACTGAGCTATCCAGGATCTGAGCGCTGAAGTTGCTATATTGGAAACTGCTCGAAATATATAAAACATGACAATTTGCTGTGCAATTACAAAAAATTGGGAAAAATATATGTGTTACTGCAATCATGAACTGAAAGACTTGGCTTGTAGGGTATCTTGATGAAATATATTTTAGTTTCCTCTGTGTTTAAGATGTAAATCCTTAGATTCGTTAAGTATCACCTCACTTCAATAATCACATTCAATTATTTTTGTCAAAGAGGTTTGATTTATTACTTGTCTAATTTAATCACTGTGTGCCTATCAAAGAAGGATGGATTTGAGTTCCTGATGAAATAAAGTCTTTAGAACTGACATGTAGCGATACTACTTTGTGATGATTATATTACTAGATGCCAATAATGTGTGCCTATTGAAGAGTGATAAAGTCCATTCTTAATATTCTACAAAATCTTTCCAATCTATTCACCTTCCCATTGAATAATTAACATAATCAGCATCAACAATTAAAAGATGGCTGCCTGCAGGAATGGATGATTTTAAACTCTCCAAAATTGTCCATTTCACAAACAAAAACACCATTGTTTAAAAGACACTCGCCTGAACAGGGACTTGAACCCTGGACCCTCAGATTAAAAGTCTGATGCTCTACCGACTGAGCTATCCAGGCTCTGAGCACTGAAGTTGCCATATTGGAAACTGCTCGAAATATATAAAACATGACAATTTGCTGTGCAATTACAAAAAATGTGGAAAAATATATGTGTTACTGCAATCATGAACTGAAAGACTTGGCTTGTAGGGTCTCTTGATGAAATATATTTTAGTTTCCTCTGTGTTTAAGATGTAAATCCTTAGATTCGTTAAGTATCACCTTACTTCAATAATCACATTCAATTATTTTTGTCAAAGAGGTTTGATTTATTACTTGTCTAATTTAATCACTGTGTGCCTATTAAAGAAGGATGGATTTGAGTTCCTGATGAAATAAAGTCTTTAGAACTGACATGTAGCGATACTACTTTGTGATGATTATATTACTAGATGCCAATAATGTGTGCCTATTGAAGAGTGATAAAGTCCATTCTTAATATTCTACAGAATCTTTCCAATCTATACACCTTCTAATTGAATAATGAACATAATCAGCATCAACAATTAAAAGATGGCTGCCTGCAGGAATGGATGATTTTAAACTCTGCAAAATTGTCCGTTTCACAAACAAAATCACCATTGTTTAAAAGACACTCGCCTGAACAGGTACTTGAACCCTGGACCCTCAGATTAAAAGTCTGATGCTCTACCGACTGAGCTATCCAGACTCTGAGAGCTGACGTTGCCATATTGGAAACTGCTCGAAATATATAAAACATGACAATTTGCTGTGCAATTACAAAAAATGTGGAAAAATATATGTGTTACTGCAATCATGAACTGAAAGACTTGGCTTGTAGGGTATCTTGATGAAATATATTTTAGTTTCCTCTGTGTTTAAGATGTAAATCCTTAGATTCGTTAAGTATCACCTTACTTCAATAATCACATTCAATTATTTTTGTGAAAGAGGTTTGATTTATTACTTGTCTAATTTAATCACTGTGTGCCTATCAAAGTAGGATGGATTTGAGTTCCTTATGAAATAAAGTATTTAGAACTGACATGTAGCGATACTACTTTGTGATGATTATATTACTAGATGCCAATAATGTGTGCCTATTGAAGAGTGATAAAGTCCATTCTTAATATTCTACAGAATCTTTACAATCTATACACCTTCCCATTGAATAATTAACATAATCAGCATCAACAATTAAAAGATGGCTGCCTGCAGGAATGGATGATTTTAAACTCTCCAAAATTGTCCATTTCACAAACAAAAACACCATTGTTTAAAAGACACTCGCCTGAACAGGGACTTGAACCCTGGACCCTCAGATTAAAAGTCTGATGCTCTACCGACTGAGCTATCCAGGCTCTGAGTGCTGAAGTTGCTATAATGGAAACTGCTCGAAATATATAAAACATGACAATTTGCTGTGCAATTACAGAAAATTTGGAAAAATATATGTGTTACTGCAATCATGAACTGAAAGACTTGGCTTGTAGGGTATCTTGATGAAATATATTTTGGTTTCCTCTGTGTTTAAGATGTAAATCCTTAGATTCGTTAAGTATCACCTTACTTCAATAATCACATTCAATTATTTTTGTCAAAGAGGTTTGATTTATTACTTGTCTAATTTAATCACTGTGTGCCTATCAAAGAAGGATGGATTTGAGTTCCTGATGAAATAAAGTCTTTAGAACTGACATGTAGCGATACTACTTTGTGATGATTATATTACTAGATGCCAATAATGTGTGCCTATTGAAGAGTGATAAAGTCCATTCTTAATATTCTAGAAAATCTTTCCAATCTATTCACCTTCCCATTGAATAATGAACATAATCAGCATCAACAATTAAAAGATGGCTGCCTACAGGAATGGATAATTTTAAACTCTGCAAAATTGTCCATTTCACAAACAAAAACACCATTGTTTAAAATACACTCGCATGAACAGGGACTTGAACCCTGGACCCTCAGATTAAAAGTCTGATGCTCTACCGGCTGAGCTATCCAGGCTCTGAGCACTGAAGTTGCAATATTGGAAACTGCTCAAATATATAAAACATGACAATTTGCTGTGCAATTACAAAAAATGTGGAAAAATATATGTGTTACTGCAATCATGAACTGAAAGACTTGGCTTGTAGGGTCTCTTGATGAAATATATTTTAGTTTCCCCTGTGTTTAAGTTGTAAATCCTTAGATGCTTTAAGTATCACCTCACTTCAATAATCACATTCAATTTTTTTGTCAAAGAGGTTTGATTTATTACTTGTCTAATTTAATCACTGTGTGCCTATCAAAGAAGGATGGATTTGAGTTCCTGATGAAACAAAGTCTTTAGAACTGACATGTAGTGATACTACTTTGTGATGACTATATTATTAGATGCCAATAATGTGTGCCTATTGAAGAGTGATAAAGTCCATTCTTAATATTCTAAAGAATCTCTCCAATCTATACACCTTCCCATTGAATAATGAACATAATCAGCATCAACAATTAAAAGATGGCTGCCTGCAGGAATGGATGATTTTAAACTCTGCAAAATTGTCCATTTCACAAACAAAAACACCATTGTTTAAAATACACTCGCCTGAACAGGGACTTGAACCCTGGACCCTCAGATTAAAAGTCTGATGCTCTACCGACTGAGCTATCCAGGCTCTGAGCACTGAAGTTGCCATATTGGAAACTGCTCGAAATATATAAAACATGACAATTTGCTGTGCAATTACAAAAAATGTGGAAAAATATGTGTGTTACTGCTATCATGAACTAAAAGACTTGGCTTGTAGGGTCTCTTGATGAAATATATTTTAGTTTCCTCTGTGTTTAAGATGTAAATCCTTAGATTCGTTAAGTATCACCTTACTTCAATAATCACATTCAATTATTTTTGTCAAAGAGGTTTGATTTATTACTTGTCTAATTTAATCACTGTGTGCCTATCAAAGAAGGATGGATTTGAGTTCCTGATGAAATAAAGTCTTTAGAACTGACATGTAGCGATACTACTTTGTGATGATTATATTACTAGATGCCAATAATGTGTGCCTATTGAAGAGTGATAAAGTCCATTCTTAATATTCTACAGAATCTTTCCAATCTATTCACCTTCCCATTGAATAATGAACATAATCAGCATCAACAATTAATAGATGGCTGCCTGCAGGAATGGATAATTTTAAACTCTGCAAAATTGTCCATTTTACAAACAAAAACACCATTGTTTAAAAGACACTCGCCTGAACAGGGACTTGAACCCTGGACCCTCAGATTAAAAGTCTGATGCTCTACCGACTGAGCTATCCAGGCTCTGAGCACTGAAGTTGCTATATTGGAAACTGCTCAAATATATAAAACATGACAATTTGCTGTGCAATTACAAAAAATGTGGAAAAATATATGTGTTACTGCAATCATGAACTGAAAGACTTGGCTTGTAGGGTCTCTGGATGAAATATATTTTAGTTTCCTCTGTGTTTAAGATGTAAATCCTTAGATACGTTAAGTATCACCTTACTTCAATAATCACATTCAATTATTTTTGTCAAAGAGGTTTGATTTATTACTTGTCTAATATAATCACTGTGTGCCTATCAAAGAAGGATGGATTTGAGTTCCTGATGAAATAAAGTCTTTAGAACTGACATGTAGCGATACTACTTTGTGATGATTATATTACTAGATGCCAATAATGTGTGCCTATTGAAGAGTGATAAAGTCCATTCTTAATATTCTATAGAATCTTTCCAATCTATTCACCTTCCCATTGAATAATGAACATAATCAGCATCATCAATTAAAAGATGGCTGCCTGCAGGAATGGATAATTTTATACTCTGCAAAATTGTCCATTTCACAAACAAAAACACCATTGTTTAAAAGACACTCGCCTGAACAGGGACTTGAACCCTGGACCCTCAGATTAAAAGTCTGATGCTCTACCGACTGAGCTATCCAGGCTCTGAGTGCTAAAGTTGCCATATTGGAAACTGCTCGAAATATATAAAACATGACAATTTGCTGTGCATTTACAAAAAATGTGGAAACATATATGTGTTACTGCAATCATGAACTGAAAGACTTGGCTTGTAGGGTCTCTTGGTGAAATATATTTTAGTATCCTCTGTGTTTAAGTTGTAAATCCTTAGATGCTTTAAGTATCACCTCACTTCAATAATCACATTCAATTATTTTTGTCAAAGAGGTTTGATTTATTACTTGTCTAATTTAATCACTGTGTGCCTATCAAAGAAGGATGGATTTGAGTTGCTGATGAAACAAAGTCTTTAGAACTGACATGTAGTGATACTACTTTGTGATGACTATATTACTAGATGCCAATAATGTGTGCCTATTGAAGAGTGATAAAGTCCATTCTTAATATTCTAAAGAATCTCTCCAATCTATACACCTTCCCATTGAATAATGAACATAATCAGCATCAACAATTAAAAGATGGCTGCCTGCAGGAATGGATGATTTTAAACTCTGCAAAATTGTCCATTTCACAAACAAAAACACCATTGTTTAAAATACACTCGCCTGAACAGGGACTTGAACCCTGGACCCTCAGATTTAAAGTCTGATGCTCTACCGACTGAGCTATCCAGGCTCTGAGCACTGAAGTTGCCATATTGGAAACTGCTCGAAATATATAAAACATGACAATTTGCTGTGCAATTACAAAAAATGTGGAAAAATATGTGTGTTACTGCTATCATGAACTAAAAGACTTGGCTTGTAGGGTCTCTTGATGAAATATATTTTAGTTTCCTCTGTGTTTAAGATGTAAATCCTTAGATTCGTTAAGTATCACCTTACTTCAATAATCACATTCAATTATTTTTGTCAAAGAGGTTTGATTTATTACTTGTCTAATTTAATCACTGTGTGCCTATCAAAGAAGGATGGATTTGAGTTCCTGATGAAATAAAGTCTTTAGAACTGACATGTAGCGATACTACTTTGTGATGATTATATTACTAGATGCAATAATGTGTGCCTATTGAAGAGTGATAAAGTCCATTCTTAATATTCTACAGAATCTTTCCAATCTATTTACCTTCCCATTGAATAATGAACATAATCAGCATCAACAATTAATAGATGGCTGCCTGCAGGAATGGATAATTTTAAACTCTGCAAAATTGTCCATTTCACAAACAAAAACACCATTGTTTAAAAGACACTCGCCTGAACAGGGACTTGAACCCTGGACCCTCAGATTAAAAGTCTGCTGCTTTACCGACTGAGCTATCCAGGGTCTGAGTGCTGAAGTTGCCATATTGGAAACTGCTTAAAATATATAAAACATGACAATTTGCTGTGCAAATACAAAAAATGTGGATAAATATATGTGTTACTGCAATCATGAACTGAAAGACTTGGCTTGTAGGGTCTCTTGATGAAATATATTTTAATTTCCTCTGTGTTTAAGTTGTAAATCCTTAGATGCTTTAAGTATCACCTCACTTCAATAATCACATTCAATTATTTTTGTCAAAGAGGATTGATTTATTACTTGTCTAATTTAATCACTGTGTGCCTATCAAAGAAGGATGGATTTGAGTTCCTGATGAAATAAAGTCTTTAGAACTGACATGTAGCGATACTACTTTGTGATGACTATATTACTAGATGCCAATAATGTGTGCCTATTGAAGAGTGATAAAGTCCATTCTTAATATTCTAAAGAATCTCTCCAATCTATACACCTTCCCATTGAATAATGAACATAATCAGCATCAACAATTAAAAGATGGCTGCCTGCAGGAATGGATAATTTTAAACTCTGCAAAATTGTCCATTTCACAAACAAAAACACCATTGTTTAATAGACACTCGCCTGAACAGGGACTTGAACCCTGGACCCTCAGATTAAAAGTCTGATGCTCTACCGACTGAGCTATCCAGGCTCTGAGCACTGAAATTGCCATATTGGAAACTGCTCAAATATATAAAACATGACAATTTGCTGTGCAATTACAAAAAACGTGGAAAAATATATGTGTTACTGCAATCATGAACTGAAAGACTTGGCTTGTAGGGTCTCTTGATGAAATATATTTTAGTTTCCTCTGTGTTTAAGATGTAAATCCTTAGATTCGTTAAGTATCACCTTACTTCAATAATCACATTCAATTATTTTTGTCAAAGAGGTTTGATTTATTACTTGTCTAATTTAATCACTGTGTGCCTATCAAAGAAGGATGGATTTGAGTTCCTGATGAAACAAAGTCTTTAGAACTGACATGTAGTGATACCACTTTGTGATGACTATAGTACTAGATGCCAATAATGTGTGCCTATTGAAGAGTGATAAAGTCCATTCTTAATATTCTACAGAATCTTTCCAATCTATACACCTTCCCATTGATTAATGAACATAATCAGCATCAACAATTAAAAGATGGCTGCCTACAGGAATGGATAATTTTAAACTCTGCAAAATTGTCCATTTCACAAACAAAAACACCATTGTTTAAAAGACACTCGCCTGAATAGGGACTTGAACCCTGGACCCTCAGATTAAAAGTCTGATGCTCTACCGACTGAGCTATCCAGGCTCTGAGTGCTAAAGTTGCCATATTGGAAATTGCTCGAAATATATAAAACATGACAATTTGCTGTGCAATTACAAAAAATGTGGAAAAATATATATGTGTTACTGCAATCATGAACTGAAAGACTTGGCTTGTAGGGTCTCTTGATTAAATATATTTTAGTTTCCTCTGTGTTTAAGTTGTAAATCCTTAGATGCTTTAAGTATCACCTCACTTCAATAATCACATTCAATTTTTTTTGTCAAAGAGGTTTGATTTATTACTTGTCTAATTTAATCACTGTGTGCCTATCAAAGAAGGATGGATTTGAGTTCCTGATGAAACAAAGTCTTTAGAACTGACATGTAGTGATACTACTTTGTGATGACTATATTACTAGATGCCAATAATGTGTGCCTATTGAAGAGTGATAAAGTCCATTCTTAATATTCTAAAGAATCTCTCCAATCTATACACCTTCCCATTGAATAATGAACATAATCAGCATCAACAATTAAAAGATGGCTGCCTGCAGGAATGGATAATTTTAAACTCTGCAAAATTGTCCACTTCACAAACAAAAACAACATTGTTTAAAAGACACTCGCATGAACAGGGACTTGAACCCTGGACCCTCAGATTAAAAGTCTGATGCTCTTCCGACTGAGCTATCCAGGCTCTGAGTGCTGTAGTTGCCATATTGGAAACTGCTCAAATATATAAAACATGACAATTTGCTGTGCAATTACAAAAAATGTGGAAAAATATATGTGTTACTGCAATCATGAACTGAAAGACTTGGCTTGTAGGGTCTCTTGATGAAATATATTTTAGTTTCCTCTGTGTTTAAGTTGTAAATCCTTAGATGCTTTAAGTATCACCTCACTTCAATAATCACATTCAATTATTTTTGTCAAAGAGGTTTGATTTATGACTTGTCTAATTTAATCACTGTGTGCCTATCAAAGAAGGATGGATTTGAGTTCCTGATGAAACAAAGTCTTTAGAACTGACATGTAATGATACTACTTTGTGATGACTATATTACTAGATGCCAATAATGTGTGCCTATTGAAGAGTGATAAAGTCCATTCTTAATATTCTACAGAATCTTTCCAATCTATTCACCTTCCCATTGAATAATGAACATAATCAGCATCAACAATTAAAAGATGGCTGCCTGCAGGAATGGATCATTTTAAACTCTGCAAAATTGTCCATTTCACAAACAGAAACACCATTGTTTAAAAGACACTCGCCTGAACAGGGACTTGAACCCTGGACCCTCAGATTAAAAGTCTGATGCTCTACCGACTGAGCTATCCAGGCTCTGAGTGCTGTAGTTGCCATATTGGAAACTGCTCAAAATATATAAAACATGACAATTTGCTGTGCAATTACAAAAAATGTGGAAAAATATATATGTGTTACTGCAATCATGAACTGAAAGACTTGGCTTGTAGGGTCTCTTGATTAAATATATTTTAGTTTCCTCTGTGTTTAAGTTGTAAATCCTTAGATGCTTTAAGTATCACCTCACTTCAATAATCACATTCAATTATTTTTGTCAAAGAGGTTTGATTTATTACTTGTCTAATTTAATCACTGTGTGCCTATTAAAGAAGGATGGATTTGAGTTCCTGATGAAACAAAGTCTTTAGAACTGACATGTAGTGATACTACTTTGTGATGACTATATTACTAGATGCCAATAATGTGTGCCTATTGAAGAGTGATAAAGTCCATTCTTAATATTCTAAAGAATCTCTCCAATCTATGCACCTTCCCATTGAATAATGAACATAATCAGCATCAACAATTAAAAGATGGCTGCCTGCAGGAATGGATAATTTTAAACTCTGCAAAATTGTCCACTTCACAAACAAAAACACCATTATTTAAAAGACACTCGCCTGAACAGGGACTTGAACCCTGGACCCTCAGATTAAAAGTCTGATGCTCTACCGACTGAGCTATCCAGGCTCTGAGCGCTGAAGTTGCCATATTGGAAACTGCTCGAAATATATAAAACATGACAATTTGCTGTGCAATTACAAAAAATGTGGAAAAATATATGTGTTACTGCAATCATGAACTGAAAGACTTGGCTTGTAGGGTCTCTTGATGAAATATATTTTAGTTTCCTCTGTGTTTAAGATGTAAATCCTTAGATTCGTTAAGTATCACCTAACTTCAATAATCACATTCAATTATTTTTGTCAAAGAGGTTTGATTTATTACTTGTCTAATTTAATCACTGTGTGCCTATCAAAGAAGGATGGATTTGAGTTCCTGATGAAATAAAGTCTTTAGAACTGACATGTAGCGATACTACTTTGTGATGATTATATTACTAGATGCCAATAATGTGTGCCTATTGAAGAGTGATAAAGTCCATTCTTAATATTCTACAGAATCTTTCCAATCTATTCACCTTCCCATTGAATAATGAACATAATCAGCATCAACAATTAAAAGATGGTTGCCTGCAGGAATGGATCATTTTAAACTCTGCAAAATTGTACATTTCACAAACAAAAACACCATTGTTTAAAAGACACTTGCCTGAATAGGGACTTGAACCCTGGACCCTCAGATTAAAAGTCTGATGCTCTACCGACTGAGCTATCCAGGCTCTGTGCAGTGAAGTTGCCATATTGGAAACTGCTCGAAATATATAAAACATGACAATTTGCTGTGCAATTACAAAAAATGTGGAAAAATATATGTGTTACTGCAATCATGAACTGAAAGACTTGGCTTGTAGGGTATCTTGATGAAATATATTTTAGTATCCTCTGTGTTTAAGTTGTAAATCCTTAGATGCTTTAAGTATCACCTCACTTCAATAATCACATTCAATTATTTTTGTCAAAGAGGATTGATTTATTACTTGTCTAATTTAATCACTGTGTGCCTATCAAAGAAGGATGGATTTGAGTTCCTGATGAAACAAAGTCTTTAGAACTGACATGTAGTGATACTACTTTGTGATGACTATAGTACTAGATGCCAATAATGTGTGCCTATTGAAGAGTGATAAAGTCCATTCTTAATATTCTACAGAATCTTTCCAATCTATACACCTTCCCATTGATTAATGAACATAATCAGCATCAACAATTAAAAGATGGCTGCCTACAGGAATGGATAATTTTAAACTCTGCAAAATTATCCATTTCACAAACAAAAACATTATTGTTTAAAAGACACTCGCATGAACAGGGACTTGAACCCTGGACCCTCAGATTAAAAGTCTGATGCTCTACCGACTGAGCTATCCAGGGTCTGAGTGCTGTAGTTGCCATATTGGAAACTGCTCAAAATATATAAAACATGACAATTTGCTGTGCAATTACAAAAAATTTGGAAAAATATATATGTGTTACTGCAATCATGAACTGAAAGACTTGGCTTGTAGGGTCTCTTGATTAAATATATTTTAGTTTCCTCTGTGTTTAAGTTGTAAATCCTTAGATGCTTTAAGTATCACCTCACTTCAATAATCACATTCAATTATTTTTGTCAAAGAGGTTTGATTTATTACTTGTCTAATTTAATCACTGTGTGCCTATCAAAGAAGGATGGATTTGAGTTCCTGATGAAACAAAGTCTTTAGAACTGACATGTAGTGATACTACTTTGTGATGACTATATTACTAGATGCCAATAATGTGTGCCTATTGAAGAGTGATAAAGTCCATTCTTAATATTCTAAAGAATCTCTCCAATCTATACACCTTCCCATTGAATAATGAACATAATCAGCATCAACAATTAAAAGATGGCTGCCTGCAGGAATGGATAATTTTAAACTCTGCAAAATTGTCCACTTCACAAACAAAAACACCATTGTTTAAAAGACACTCGCCTGAACAGGGACTTGAACCCTGGACCCTCAGATTAAAAGTCTGATGCTCTACCGACTGAGCAATCCAGGCTCTGAGCACTGAAGTTGCCATATTGGAAACTGCTCAAATATATAAAACATGACAATTTGCTGTGCAATTACAAAAAATGTGGAAAAATATATGTGTTACTGCAATCATGAACTGAAAGACTTGGCTTGTAGGGTCTCTTGATGAAATATATTTTAGTTTCCTCTGTGTTTAAGATGTAAATCCTTAGATTCGTTAAGTATCACCTAACTTCAATAATCACATTCAATTATTTTTGTCAAAGAGGTTTGATTTATTACTTGTCTAATTTAATCACTGTGTGCCTATCAAAGAAGGATGGATTTGAGTTCCTGATGAAATAAAGTCTTTAGAACTGACATGTAGCGATACTACTTTGTGATGATTATATTACTAGATGCCAATAATGTGTGCCTATTGAAGAGTGATAAAGTCCATTCTTAATATTCTACAGAATCTTTCCAATCTATTCACCTTCCCATTGATTAATGAACATAATCAGCATCAACAATTAAAAGATGGCTGCCTACAGGAATGGATAATTTTAAACTCTGCAAAATTGTCCATTTCACAAACAAAAACACCATTGTTTAAAAGACACTCGCATGAACAGGGCCTTGAACCCTGGACCCTCAGATTAAAAGTCTGATGCTCTTCCGACTGAGCTATCCAGGCTCTGAGTGCTGTAGTTGCCATATTGGAAACTGCTCAAATATATAAAACATGACAATTTGCTGTGCAATTACAAAAAATGTGGAAAAATATATGTGTTACATGCAATCATGAACTGAAAGACTTGGCTTGTAGGGTCTCTTGATGAAATATATTTTAGTTTCCTCTGTGTTTAAGTTGTAAATCCTTAGATGCTTTAAGTATCACCTCACTTCAATAATCACATTCAATTATTTTTGTCAAAAAGGTTTGATTTATTACTTGTCTAATTTAATCACTGTGTGCCTATCAAAGAAGGATGGATTTGAGTTCCTGATGAAACAAAGTCTTTAGAACTGACATGTAGTGATACTACTTTGTGATGACTATATTACTAGATGCCAATAATGTGTGCCTATTGAAGAGTGATAAAGTCCATTCTTAATATTCTACAGAATCTTTCCAATCTATTCACCTTCCCATTGAATAATGAACATAATCAGCATCAACAATTAAAAGATGGCTGCCTGCAGGAATGGATCATTTTAAACTCTGCAAAATTGTCCATTTCACAAACAAAAACACCATTGTTTAAAAGACACTCGCCTGAACAGGGACTTGAACCCTGGACCCTCAGATTAAAAGTCTGATGCTCTACCGACTGAGCTATCCAGGCTCTGAGCAGTGAAGTTGCCATATTGGAAACTGCTCGAAATATATAAAACATGACAATTTGCTGTGCAATTACAAAAAATGTGGAAAAATATATGTGTTACTGCAATCATGAACTGAAAGACTTGGCTTGTAGGGTATCTTGATGAAATGTATTTTAGTTTCCTCTGTGTTTAAGTTGTAAATCCTTAGATGCTTTAAGTAACACCTCACTTCAATAATCACATTCAATTATTTTTGTCAAAGAGGATTGATTTATTACTTGTCTAATTTAATCACTGTGTGCCTATCAAAGAAGGATGGATTTGAGTTCCTGATGAAACAAAGTCTTTAGAACTGACATGTAGTGATACTACTTTGTGATGACTATAGTACTAGATGCCAATAATGTGTGCCTATTGAAGAGTGATAAAGTCCATTCTTAATATTCTACAGAATCTTTCCAATCTATACACCTTCCCATTGATTAATGAACATAATCAGCATCAACAATTAAAAGATGGCTGCCTACAGGAATGGATAATTTTAAACTCTGCAAAATTATCCATTTCACAAACAAAAACATTATTGTTTAAAAGACACTCGCATGAACAGGGACTTGAACCCTGGACCCTCAGATTAAAAGTCTGATGCTCTACCGACTGAGCTATCCAGGCTCTGAGTGCTGTAGTTGCCATATTGGAAACTGCTCAAAATATATAAAACATGACAATTTGCTGTGCAATTACAAAAAATGTGGAAAAATATATATGTGTTACTGCAATCATGAACTGAAAGACTTGGCTTGTAGGGTCTCTTGATTAAATATATTTTAGTTTCCTCTGTGTTTAAGTTGTAAATCCTTAGATGCTTTAAGTATCACCTCACTTCAATAATCACATTCAATTATTTTTGTCAAAGAGGTTTGATTTATTACTTGTCTAATTTAATCACTGTGTGCCTATCAAAGAAGGATGGATTTGAGTTCCTGATGAAACAAAGTCTTTAGAACGGACATGTAGTGATACTTCTTTGTGATGACTATATTACTAGATGCCAATAATGTGTGCCTATTGAAGAGTGATAAAGTCCATTCTTAATATTCTAAAGAATCTTTCCAATCTATTCACCTTCCCATTGAATAATGAACATAATCAGCATCAACAATTAATAGATGGCTGCCTGCAGGAATGGATAATTTTAAACTCTGCAAAATTGTCCATTTCACAAACAAAAACACCATTGTTTAAAAGACACTCGCCTGAACAGGGACTTGAACCCTGGACCCTCCGATTAAAAGTCTGATGCTCTACCGACTGAGCTATCCAGGCTCTGAGCAGTGAAGTTGCCATATTGGAAACTGCTCGAAATATATAAAACATGACAATTTGCTGTGCAATTACAAAAAATGTGGAAAAATATATGTGTTACTGCAATCATGAACTGAAAGACTTGGCTTGTAGGGTATCTTGATGAAATATATTTTAGTTTCCTCTGTGTTTAAGTTGTAAATCCTTAGATGCTTTAAGTATCACCTCACTTCAATAATCACATTCAATTATTTTTGTCAAAGAGGTTTGATTTATTACTTGTCTACTTTAATCACGGTGTGCCTATCAAAGTAGGATGGATTTGAGTTCCTGATGAAATAAAGTATTTAGAACTGACATGTAGCGATACTACTTTGTGATGATTATATTACTAGATGCCAATAATGTGTGCCTATTGAAGAGTGATAAAGTCCATTCTTAATATTCTACAGAATCTTTACAATCTATACACCTTCCCATTGAATAATTAACATAATCAGCATCAACAATTAAAAGATGGCTGCCTGCAGGAATGGATGATTTTAAACTCTCCAAAATTGTCCATTTCACAAACAAAAACACCATTGTTTAAAAGATACTCGCCTGAACAGGGACTTGAACCCTGGACCCTCAGATTAAAAGTCTGATGCTCTACCGACTGAGCTATCCAGGCTCTGAGCGCTGAAGTTGCTATATTGGAAACTGCTCGAAATATATAAAACATGACAATTTGCTGTGCAATTACAAAAAAATTTGGAAAAATATATGTGTTACTGCAATCATGAACTGAAAGACTTGGCTTGTAGGGTATCTTGATGAAATATATTTTAGTTTCCTCTGTGTTTAAGATGTAAATCCTTAGATTCGTTAAGTATCACCTTACTTCAATAATCACATTCAATTATTTTTGTCAAAGAGGTTTGATTTATTACTTGTCTAATTTAATCACTGTGTGCCTATCAAAGAAGGATGGATTTGAGTTCCTGATGAAATAAAGTCTTTAGAACTGACATGTAGCGATACTACTTTGTGATGATTATATTACTAGATGCCAATAATGTGTGCCTATTGAAGAGTGATAAAGTCCATTCTTAATATTCTAAAGAATCTCTCCAATCTATACACCTTCCCATTGAATAATGAACATAATCAGCATCAACAATTAAAAGATGGCTGCCTACAGGAATGGATAATTTTAAACTCTGCAAAATTATCCATTTCACAAACAAAAACATTATTGTTTAAAAGACACTTGCATGAACAGGGACTTGAACCCTGGACCCTCAGATTAAAAGTCTGATGCTCTACCGACTGAGCTATCCAGGGTCTGAGTGCTGTAGTTGCCATATTGGAAACTGCTCAAAATATATAAAACATGACAATTTGCTGTGCAATTACAAAAAATGTGGAAAAATATATATGTGTTACTGCAATCATGAACTGAAAGACTTGGCTTGTAGGGTCTCTTGATTAAATATATTTTAGTTTCCTCTGTGTTTAAGTTGTAAATCCTTAGATGCTTTAAGTATCACCTCACTTCAATAATCACATTCAATTATTTTTGTCAAAGAGGTTTGATTTATTACTTGTCTAATTTAATCACTGTGTGCCTATCAAAGAAGGATGGATTTGAGTTCCTGATGAAACAAAGTCTTTAGAACTGACATGTAGTGATACTACTTTGTGATGACTATATTACTAGATGCCAATAATGTGTGCCTATTGAAGAGTGATAAAGTCCATTCTTAATATTCTAAAGAATCTCTCCAATCTATACACCTTCCCATTGAATAATGAACATAATCAGCATCAACAATTAAAAGATGGCTGCCTGCAGGAATGGATAATTTTAAACTCTGCAAAATTGTCCACTTCACAAACAAAAACACCATTGTTTAAAAGACACTCGCCTGAACAGGGACTTGAACCCTGGACCCTCAGATTAAAAGTCTGATGCTCTACCGACTGAGCTATCCAGGCTCTGACCGCTGAAGTTGCCATATTGGAAACTGCTCAAATATATAAAACATGACAATTTGCTGTGCAATTACAAAAAATGTGGAAAAATATATGTGTTACTGCAATCATGAACTGAAAGACTTGGCTTGTAGGGTCTCTTGATGAAATATATTTTAGTTTCCTCTGTGTTTAAGATGTAAATCCTTAGATTCGTTAAGTATCACCTAACTTCAATAATCACATTCAATTATTTTTGTCAAAGAGGTTTGATTTATTACTTGTCTAATTTAATCACTGTGTGCCTATCAAAGAAGGATGGATTTGAGTTCCTGATGAAATTAAGTCTTTAGAACTGACATGTAGCGATACTACTTTGTGATGATTATATTACTAGATGCCAATAATGTGTGCCTATTGAAGAGTGATAAAGTCCATTCTTAATATTCTACAGAATCTTTCCAATCTATTCACCTTCCCATTGATTAATGAACATAATCAGCATCAACAATTAAAAGATGGCTGCCTACAGGAATGGATAATTTTAAACTCTGCAAAATTGTCCATTTCACAAACAAAAACACCATTGTTTAAAAGACACCCGCATGAACAGGGACTTGAACCCTGGACCCTCAGATTAAAAGTCTGATGCTCTTCCGACTGAGCTATCCAGGCTCTGAGTGCTGTAGTTGCCATATTGGAAACTGCTCAAATATATAAAACATGACAATTTGCTGTGCAATTACAAAAAATGTGGAAAAATATATGTGTTACATGCAATCATGAACTGAAAGACTTGGCTTGTAGGGTCTCTTGATGAAATATATTTTAGTTTCCTCTGTGTTTAAGTTGTAAATCCTTAGATGCTTTAAGTATCACCTCACTTCAATAATCACATTCAATTATTTTTGTCAAAGAGGTTTGATTTATTACTTGTCTAATTTAATCACTGTGTGCCTATCAAAGAAGGATGGATTTGAGTTCCTGATGAAACAAAGTCTTTAGAACTGACATGTAGTGATACTACTTTGTGATGACTATATTACTAGATGCCAATAATGTGTGCCTATTGAAGAGTGATAAAGTCCATTCTTAATATTCTACAGAATCTTTCCAATCTATTCACCTTCCCATTGATTAATGAACATAATCAGCATCAACAATTAAAAGATGGCTGCCTACAGGAATGGATAATTTTAAACTCTGCAAAATTGTCCATTTCACAAACAAAAACACCATTGTTTAAAAGACACTCGCATGAACAGGGACTTGAACCCTGGACCCTCAGATTAAAAGTCTGATGCTCTTCCGACTGAGCTATCCAGACTCTGAGTGCTGTAGTTGCCATATTGGAAACTGCTCAAATATATAAAACATGACAATTTGCTGTGCAATTACAAAAAATGTGGAAAAATATATGTGTTACATGCAATCATGAACTGAAAGACTTGGCTTGTAGGGTCTCTTGATGAAATATATTTTAGTTTCCTCTGTGTTTAAGTTGTAAATCCTTAGATGCTTTAAGTATCACCTCACTTCAATAATCACATTCAATTATTTTTGTCAAAGAGGTTTGATTTATTACTTGTCTAATTTAATCACTGTGTGCCTATCAAAGAAGGATGGATTTGAGTTCCTGATGAAACAAAGTCTTTAGAACTGACATGTAGTGATACTACTTTGTGATGACTATATTACTAGATGCCAATAATGTGTGCCTATTGAAGAGTGATAAAGTCCATTCTTAATATTCTACAGAATCTTTCCAATCTATTCACCTTCCCATTGAATAATGAACATAATCAGCATCAACAATTAAAAGATGGCTGCCTGCAGGAATGGATCATTTTAAACTCTGCAAAATTGTCCATTTCACAAACAAAAACACCATTGTTTAAAAGACACTCGCCTGAACAGGGACTTGAACCCTGGACCCTCAGATTAAAAGTCTGATGCTCTACCGACTGAGCTATCCAGGCTCTGAGCAGTGAAGTTGCCATATTGGAAACTGCTCGAAATATATAAAACATGACAATTTGCTGTGCAATTACAAAAAATGTGGAAAAATATGTGTTACTGCAATCATGAACTGAAAGACTTGGCTTGTAGGGTATCTTGATGAAATGTATTTTAGTTTCCTCTGTGTTTAAGTTGTAAATCCTTAGATGCTTTAAGTAACACCTCACTTCAATAATCACATTCAATTATTTTTGTCAAAGAGGATTGATTTATTACTTGTCTAATTTAAACACTGTGTGCCTATCAAAGAAGGATGGATTTGAGTTCCTGATGAAACAAAGTCTTTAGAACTGACATGTAGTGATACTACTTTGTGATGACTATAGTACTAGATGCCAATAATGTGTGCCTATTGAAGAGTGATAAAGTCCATTCTTAATATTCTACAGAATCTTTCCAATCTATACACCTTCCCATTGATTAATGAACATAATCAGCATCAACAATTAAAAGATGGCTGCCTACAGGAATGGATAATTATAAACTCTGCAAAATTATCCATTTCACAAACAAAAACATTATTGTTTAAAAGACACTCGCTTGAACAGGGACTTGAACCCTGGACCCTCAGATTAAAAGTCTGATGCTCTACCGACTGAGCTATCCAGGCTCTGAGTGCTGTAGTTGCCATATTGGAAACTGCTCAAAATATATAAAACATGACAATTTGCTGTGCAATTACAAAAAATGTGGAAAAATATATATGTGTTACTGCAATCATGAACTGAAAGACTTGGCTTGTAGGGTCTCTTGATTAAATATATTTTAGTTTCCTCTGTGTTTAAGTTGTAAATCCTTAGATGCTTTAAGTATCACCTCACTTCAATAATCACATTCAATTTTTTTTGTCAAAGAGGTTTGATTTATTACTTGTCTAATTTAATCACTGTGTGCCTATCAAAGAAGGATGGATTTGAGTTCCTGATGAAACAAAGTCTTTAGAACTGACATGTAGTGATACTACTTTGTGATGACTATATTACTAGATGCCAATAATGTGTGCCTATTGAAGAGTGATAAAGTCCATTCTTAATATTCTAAAGAATCTCTCCAATCTATACACCTTCCCATTGAATAATGAACATAATCAGCATCAACAATTAAAAGATGGCTGCCTGCAGGAATGGATGATTTTACACTCTGCAAAATTGTCCATTTCACAAACAAAAACACCATTGTTTAAAATACACTCGCCTGAACATGGACTTGAACCCGGGACCCTCAGATTAAAAGTCTGATGCTCTACCAACTGAGCTATCCAGGCTCTGAGCACTGAAGTTGCCATATTGGAAACTGCTCGAAATATATAAAACATGACAATTTGCTGTGCAATTACAAAAAATGTGGAAAAATATGTGTGTTACTGCTATCATGAACTAAAAGACTTGGCTTGTAGGGTCTCTTGATGAAATATATTTTAGTTTCCTCTGTGTTTAAGATGTAAATCCTTAGATTCGTTAAGTATCACCTTACTTCAATAATCACATTCAATTATTTTTGTCAAAGAGGTTTGATTTATTACTTGTCTAATTTAATCACTGTGTGCCTATCAAAGAAGGATGGATTTGAGTTCCTGATGAAATAAAGTCTTTAGAACTGACATGTAGCGATACTACTTTGTGATGATTATATTACTAGATGCCAATAATGTGTGCCTATTGAAGAGTGATAAAGTCCATTCTTAATATTCTACAGAATCTTTCCAATCTATTCACCTTCCCATTGAATAATGAACATAATCAGCATCAACAATTAATAGATGGCTGCCTGCAGGAATGGATAATTTTAAACTCTGCAAAATTGTCCATTTTACAAACAAAAACACCATTGTTTAAAAGACACTCACCTGAACAGGGACTTGAACCCTGGACCCTCAGATTAAAAGTCTGATGCTCTACCGACTGAGCTATCCAGGCTCTGAGCACTGAAGTTGCCATATTGGAAACTGCTCAAATATATAAAATATGACAATTTTCTGTGCAATTACAAAAAATGTGGAAACATATATGTGTTACTGCAATCATGAACTGAAAGACTTGGCTTGTAGGGTCTCTTGGTGAAATATATTTTAGTATCCTCTGTGTTTAAGTTGTAAATCCTTAGATGCTTTAAGTATCACCTCACTTCAATAATCACATTCAATTATTTTTGTCAAAGAGGTTTGATTTATTACTTGTCTAATTTAATCACTGTGTGCCTATCAAAGAAGGATGGATTTGAGTTCCTGATGAAACAAAGTCTTTAGAACTGACATGTAGTGATACTACTTTGTGATGACTATATTACTAGATGCCAATAATGTGTGCCTATTGAAGAGTGATAAAGTCCATTCTTAATATTCTAAAGAATCTCTCCAATCTATACACCTTCCCATTGAATAATGAACATAATCAGCATCAACAATTAAAAGATGGCTGCCTGCAGGAATGGATGATTTTAAACTCTGCAAAATTGTCCATTTCACAAACAAAAACACCATTGTTTAAAATACACACGCCTGAACAGGGACTTGAACCCTGGACCCTCAGATTAAAAGTCTGATGCTCTACCGACTGAGCTATCCAGGCTCTGAGCACTGAAATTGCCATATTGGAAACTGCTCGAAATATATAAAACATGACAATTTGCTGTGCAATTACAAAAAATGTGGAAAAATATGTGTGTTACTGCTATCATGAACTAAAAGACTTGGCTTGTAGGGTCTCTTGATGAAATATATTTTAGTTTCCTCTGTGTTTAAGATGTAAATCCTTAAATTCGTTAAGTATCACCTTACTTCAATAATCACATTCAATTATTTTTGTCAAAGAGGTTTGATTTATTACTTGTCTAATTTAATCACTGTGTGCCTATCAAAGAAGGATGGATTTGAGTTCCTGATGAAATAAAGTCTTTAGAACTGACATGTAGCGATACTACTTTGTGATGATTATATTACTAGATGCCAATAATGTGTGCCTATTGAAGAGTGATAAAGTCCATTCTTAATATTCTAAAGAATCTCTCCAATCTATACACCTTCCCATTGAATAATGAACATAATCAGCATCAACAATTAAAAGATGGCTGCCTGCAGGAATGGATGATTTTAAACTCTGCAAAATTGTCCATTTCACAAACAAAAACACCATTGTTTAAAATACACTCGCCTGAACAGGGACTTGAACCCTGGACCCTCAGATTAAAAGTCTGATGCTCTACCAACTGAGCTATCCAGGCTCTGAGCACTAAAGTTGCCATATTGTAAACTGCTCGAAATATATAAAACATGACAATTTGCTGTGCAATTACAAAAAATGTGGAAAAATATGTGTGTTACTGCTATCATGAACTAAAAGACTTGGCTTGTAGGGTCTCTTGATGAAATATATTTTAGTTTCCTCTGTGTTTAAGATGTAAATCCTTAGATTCGTTAAGTATCACCTTACTTCAATAATCACATTCAATTATTTTTGTCAAAGAGGTTTGATTTATTACTTGTCTAATTTAATCACTGTGTGCCTATCAAAGAAGGATGGATTTGAGTTCCTGATGAAATAAAGTCTTTAGAACTGACATGTAGCGATACTACTTTGTGATGATTATATTACTAGATGCCAATAATGTGTGCCTATTGAAGAGTGATAAAGTCCATTCTTAATATTCTACAGAATCTTTCCAATCTATTCACCTTCCCATTGAATAATGAACATAATCAGCATCAACAATTAATAGATGGCTGCCTGCAGGAATGGATAATTTTAAACTCTGCAAAATTGTCCATTTTACAAACAAAAACACCATTGTTTAAAAAACACTCGCCTGAACAGGGACTTGAACCCTGGACCCTCAGATTAAAAGTCTGATGCTCTACCGACTGAGCTATCCAGGCTCTGAGCACTGAAGTTGCCATATTGGAAACTGCTCAAATATATAAAACATGACAATTTTCTGTGCAATTACAAAAAATGTGGAAAAATATATGTGTTACTGCAATCATGAACTGAAAGACTTTGCTTGTAGGGTCTCTTGGTGAAATATATTTTAGTATCCTCTGTGTTTAAGTTGTAAATCCTTAGATGCTTTAAGTATCACCTCACTTCAATAATCACATTCAATTATTTTTGTCAAAGAGGTTTGATTTATTACTTGTCTAATTTAATCACTGTGTGCCTATCAAAGAAGGATGGATTTGAGTTCCTGATGAAATAAAGTCTTTAGAACTGACATGTAGCGATACTACTTTGTGATGATTATATTACTAGATGCCAATAATGTGTGCCTATTGAAGAGTGATAAAGTCCATTCTTAATATTCTACAGAATCTTTCCAATCTATTCACCTTCCCATTGAATAATGAACATAATCAGCATCAACAATTAATAGATGGCTGCCTGCAGGAATGGATAATTTTAAACTCTGCAAAATTGTCCATTTCACAAACAAAAACACCATTGTTTAAAAAACACTCGCCTGAACAGGGACTTGAACCCTGGACTCTCAGATTAAAAGTCTGATGCTCTACCGACTGAGCTATCCAGGCTCTGAGCACTGAAGTTGCCATATTGGAAACTGCTCGAAATATATAAAACATGACAATTTGCTGTGCAATTACAAAAAATGTGGAAAAATATGTGTGTTACTGCTATCATGAACTAAAAGACTTGGCTTGTAGGGTCTCTTGATGAAATATATTTTAGTTTCCTCTGTGTTTAAGATGTAAATCCTTAGATTCGTTAAGTATCACCTTACTTCAATAATCACATTCAATTATTTTTGTCAAAGAGGTTTGATTTATTACTTGTCTAATTTAATCACTGTGTGCCTATCAAAGAAGGATGGATTTGAGTTCCTGATGAAATAAAGTCTTTAGAACTGACATGTAGCGATACTACTTTGTGATGATTATATTACTAGATGCCAATAATGTGTGCCTATTGAAGAGTGATAAAGTCCATTCTTAATATTCTAAAGAATCTCTCCAATCTATACACCTTCCCATTGAATAATGAACATAATCAGCATCAACAATTAAAAGATGGCTTCCTGCAGGAATGGATGATTTTAAACTCTGCAAAATTGTCCATTTCACAAACAAAAACACCATTGTTTAAAATACACTCGCCTGAACAGGGACTTGAACCCTGGACCCTCAGATTAAAAGTATGATGCTCTACCGACTGAGCTATCCAGGCTCTGAGCACTGAAGTTGCCATATTGTAAACTGCTCGAAATATATAAAACATGACAATTTGCTGTGCAATTACAAAAAATGTGGAAAAATATGTGTGTTACTGCTATCATGAACTAAAAGACTTGGCTTGTAGGGTCTCTTGATGAAATATATTTTAGTTTCCTCTGTGTTTAAGATGTAAATCCTTAGATTCGTTAAGTATCACCTTACTTCAATAATCACATTCAATTATTTTTGTCAAAGAGGTTTGATTTATTACTTGTCTAATTTAATCACTGTGTGCCTATCAAAGAAGGATGGATTTGAGTTCCTGATGAAATAAAGTCTTTAGAACTGACATGTAGCGATACTACTTTGTGATGATTATATTACTAGATGCCAATAATGTGTGCCTATTGAAGAGTGATAAAGTCCATTCTTAATATTCTACAGAATCTTTCCAATCTATTCACCTTCCCATTGAATAATGAACATAATCAGCATCAACAATTAATAGATGGCTGCCTGCAGGAATGGATAATTTTAAACTCTGCAAAATTGTCCATTTCACAAACAAAAACACCATTGTTTAAAAAACACTCGCCTGAACAGGGACTTGAACCCTGGACCCTCAGATTAAAAGTCTGATGCTCTACCGACTGAGCTATCCAGGCTCTGAGCACTGAAGTTGCCATATTGGAAACTGCTCAAATATATAAAACATGACAATTTTCTGTGCAATTACAAAAAATGTGGAAAAATATATGTGTTACTGCAATCATGAACTGAAAGACTTGGCTTGTAGGGTCTCTTGGTGAAATATATTTTAGTATCCTCTGTGTTTAAGTTGTAAATCCTTAGATGCTTTAAGTATCACCTCACTTCAATAATCACATTCAATTATTTTTGTCAAAGAGGTTTGATTTATTACTTGTCTAATTTAATCACTGTGTGCCTATCAAAGAAGGATGGATTTGAGTTCCTGATGAAACAAAGTCTTTAGAACTGACATGTAGTGATACTACTTTGTGATGACTATATTACTAGATGCCAATAATGTGTGCCTATTGAAGAGTGATAAAGTCCATTCTTAATATTCTAAAGAATCTCTCCAATCTATACACCTTCCCATTGAATAATGAACATAATCAGCATCAACAATTAAAAGATGGCTGCCTGCAGGAATGGATGATTTTAAACTCTGCAAAATTGTCCATTTCACAAACAAAAACACCATTGTTTAAAATACACACGCCTGAACAGGGACTTGAACCCTGGACCCTCAGATTAAAAGTCTGATGCTCTACCGACTGAGCTATCCAGGCTCTGAGCACTGAAATTGCCATATTGGAAACTGCTCGAAATATATAAAACATGACAATTTGCTGTGCAATTACAAAAAATGTGGAAAAATATGTGTGTTACTGCTATCATGAACTAAAAGACTTGGCTTGTAGGGTCTCTTGATGAAATATATTTTAGTTTCCTCTGTGTTTAAGATGTAAATCCTTAAATTCGTTAAGTATCACCTTACTTCAATAATCACATTCAATTATTTTTGTCAAAGAGGTTTGATTTATTACTTGTCTAATTTAATCACTGTGTGCCTATCAAAGAAGGATGGATTTGAGTTCCTGATGAAATAAAGTCTTTAGAACTGACATGTAGCGATACTACTTTGTGATGATTATATTACTAGATGCCAATAATGTGTGCCTATTGAAGAGTGATAAAGTCCATTCTTAATATTCTAAAGAATCTCTCCAATCTATACACCTTCCCATTGAATAATGAACATAATCAGCATCAACAATTAAAAGATGGCTGCCTGCAGGAATGGATGATTTTAAACTCTGCAAAATTGTCCATTTCACAAACAAAAACACCATTGTTTAAAATACACTCGCCTGAACAGGGACTTGAACCCTGGACCCTCAGATTAAAAGTCTGATGCTCTACCAACTGAGCTATCCAGGCTCTGAGCACTAAAGTTGCCATATTGTAAACTGCTCGAAATATATAAAACATGACAATTTGCTGTGCAATTACAAAAAATGTGGAAAAATATGTGTGTTACTGCTATCATGAACTAAAAGACTTGGCTTGTAGGGTCTCTTGATGAAATATATTTTAGTTTCCTCTGTGTTTAAGATGTAAATCCTTAGATTCGTTAAGTATCACCTTACTTCAATAATCACATTCAATTATTTTTGTCAAAGAGGTTTGATTTATTACTTGTCTAATTTAATCACTGTGTGCCTATCAAAGAAGGATGGATTTGAGTTCCTGATGAAATAAAGTCTTTAGAACTGACATGTAGCGATACTACTTTGTGATGATTATATTACTAGATGCCAATAATGTGTGCCTATTGAAGAGTGATAAAGTCCATTCTTAATATTCTACAGAATCTTTCCAATCTATTCACCTTCCCATTGAATAATGAACATAATCAGCATCAACAATTAATAGATGGCTGCCTGCAGGAATGGATAATTTTAAACTCTGCAAAATTGTCCATTTTACAAACAAAAACACCATTGTTTAAAAAACACTCGCCTGAACAGGGACTTGAACCCTGGACCCTCAGATTAAAAGTCTGATGCTCTACCGACTGAGCTATCCAGGCTCTGAGCACTGAAGTTGCCATATTGGAAACTGCTCAAATATATAAAACATGACAATTTTCTGTGCAATTACAAAAAATGTGGAAAAATATATGTGTTACTGCAATCATGAACTGAAAGACTTTGCTTGTAGGGTCTCTTGGTGAAATATATTTTAGTATCCTCTGTGTTTAAGTTGTAAATCCTTAGATGCTTTAAGTATCACCTCACTTCAATAATCACATTCAATTATTTTTGTCAAAGAGGTTTGATTTATTACTTGTCTAATTTAATCACTGTGTGCCTATCAAAGAAGGATGGATTTGAGTTCCTGATGAAATAAAGTCTTTAGAACTGACATGTAGCGATACTACTTTGTGATGATTATATTACTAGATGCCAATAATGTGTGCCTATTGAAGAGTGATAAAGTCCATTCTTAATATTCTACAGAATCTTTCCAATCTATTCACCTTCCCATTGAATAATGAACATAATCAGCATCAACAATTAATAGATGGCTGCCTGCAGGAATGGATAATTTTAAACTCTGCAAAATTGTCCATTTCACAAACAAAAACACCATTGTTTAAAAAACACTCGCCTGAACAGGGACTTGAACCCTGGACTCTCAGATTAAAAGTCTGATGCTCTACCGACTGAGCTATCCAGGCTCTGAGCACTGAAGTTGCCATATTGGAAACTGCTCAAATATATAAAACATGACAATTTTCTGTGCAATTACAAAAAATGTGGAAAAATATATGTGTTACTGCAATCATGAACTGAAAGACTTGGCTTGTAGGGTCTCTTGATGAAATATATTTTAGTTTCCTCTGTGTTTAAGATGTAAATCCTTAGATTCGTTAAGTATCACCTTACTTCAATAATCACATTCAATTATTTTTGTCAAAGAGGTTTGATTTATTACTTGTCTAATTTAATCACTGTGTGCCTATCAAAGAAGGATGGATTTGAGTTCCTGATGAAACAAAGTCTTTAGAACTGACATGTAGTGATACTACTTTGTGATGACTATATTACTAGATGCCAATAATGTGTGCCTATTGAAGAGTGATAAAGTCCATTCTTAATATTCTAAAGAATCTCTCCAATCTATTCACCTTCCCATTGAATAATGAACATAATCAGCATCAACAATTAAAAGATGGCTGCCTGCAGGAATGGATGATTTTAAACTCTGCAAAATTGTCCATTTCACAAACAAAAACACCATTGTTTAAAATACACACGCCTGAACAGGGACTTGAACCCTGGACCCTCAGATTA
Source organism: Pseudophryne corroboree (assembly GCF_028390025.1). Classification (NCBI taxonomy): domain Eukaryota; kingdom Metazoa; phylum Chordata; class Amphibia; order Anura; family Myobatrachidae; genus Pseudophryne; species Pseudophryne corroboree. The sequence goes on along the minus strand of NC_086444.1, from coordinate 886,841,196 downwards.
AAAGTCTGATGCTCTACCGACTGAGCTATCCAGGCTCTGAGCACTGAAGTTGCCATATTGGAAACTGCTCGAAATATATAAAACATGACAATTTGCTGTGCAATTACAAAAAATGTGGAAAAATATGTGTGTTACTGCTATCATGAACTAAAAGACTTGGCTTGTAGGGTCTCTTGATGAAATATATTTTAGTTTCCTCTGTGTTTAAGATGTAAATCCTTAGATTCGTTAAGTATCACCTTACTTCAATAATCACATTCAATTATTTTTGTCAAAGAGGTTTGATTTATTACTTGTCTAATTTAATCACTGTGTGCCTATCAAAGAAGGATGGATTTGAGTTCCTGATGAAATAAAGTCTTTAGAACTGACATGTAGCGATACTACTTTGTGATGATTATATTACTAGATGCCAATAATGTGTGCCTATTGAAGAGTGATAAAGTCCATTCTTAATATTCTAAAGAATCTCTCCAATCTATACACCTTCCCATTGAATAATGAACATAATCAGCATCAACAATTAAAAGATGGCTTCCTGCAGGAATGGATGATTTTAAACTCTGCAAAATTGTCCATTTCACAAACAAAAACACCATTGTTTAAAATACACTCGCCTGAACAGGGACTTGAACCCTGGACCCTCAGATTAAAAGTATGATGCTCTACCGACTGAGCTATCCAGGCTCTGAGCACTGAAGTTGCCATATTGTAAACTGCTCGAAATATATAAAACATGACAATTTGCTGTGCAATTACAAAAAATGTGGAAAAATATGTGTGTTACTGCTATCATGAACTAAAAGACTTGGCTTGTAGGGTCTCTTGATGAAATATATTTTAGTTTCCTCTGTGTTTAAGATGTAAATCCTTAGATTCGTTAAGTAACACCTTACTTCAATAATCACATTCAATTATTTTTGTCAAAGAGGTTTGATTTATTACTTGTCTAATTTAATCACTGTGTGCCTATCAAAGAAGGATGGATTTGAGTTCCTGATGAAATAAAGTCTTTAGAACTGACATGTAGCGATACTACTTTGTGATGATTATATTACTAGATGCCAATAATGTGTGCCTATTGAAGAGTGATAAAGTCCATTCTTAATATTCTACAGAATCTTTCCAATCTATTCACCTTCCCATTGAATAATGAACATAATCAGCATCAACAATTAATAGATGGCTGCCTGCAGGAATGGATAATTTTAAACTCTGCAAAATTGTCCATTTCACAAACAAAAACACCATTGTTTAAAAAACACTCGCCTGAACAGGGACTTGAACCCTGGACCCTCAGATTAAAAGTCTGATGCTCTACCGACTGAGCTATCCAGGCTCTGAGCACTGAAGTTGCCATATTGGAAACTGCTCAAATATATAAAACATGACAATTTTCTGTGCAATTACAAAAAATGTGGAAAAATATATGTGTTACTGCAATCATGAACTGAAAGACTTGGCTTGTAGGGTCTCTTGATGAAATATATTTTAGTTTCCTCTGTGTTTAAGATGTAAATCCTTAGATTCGTTAAGTATCACCTTACTTCAATAATCACATTCAATTATTTTTGTCAAAGAGGTTTGATTTATTACTTGTCTAATTTAATCACTGTGTGCCTATCAAAGAAGGATGGATTTGAGTTCCTGATGAAACAAAGTCTTTAGAACTGACATGTAGTGATACTACTTTGTGATGACTATATTACTAGATGCCAATAATGTGTGCCTATTGAAGAGTGATAAAGTCCATTCTTAATATTCTAAAGAATCTCTCCAATCTATACACCTTCCCATTGAATAATGAACATAATCAGCATCAACAATTAAAAGATGGCTGCCTGCAGGAATGGATGATTTTAAACTCTGCAAAATTGTCCATTTCACAAACAAAAACACCATTGTTTAAAATACACACGCCTGAACAGGGACTTGAACCCTGGACCCTCAGATTAAAAGTCTGATGCTCTACCGACTGAGCTATCCGGGCTCTGAGCACTGAAATTGCCATATTGGAAACTGCTCGAAATATATAAAACATGACAATTTGCTGTGCAATTACAAAAAATGTGGAAAAATATGTGTGTTACTGCTATCATGAACTAAAAGACTTGGCTTGTAGGGTCTCTTGATGAAATATATTTTAGTTTCCTCTGTGTTTAAGATGTAAATCCTTAGATTCGTTAAGTATCACCTTACTTCAATAATCACATTCAATTATTTTTGTCAAAGAGGTTTGATTTATTACTTGTCTAATTTAATAACTGTGTGCCTATCAAAGAAGGATGAATTTGAGTTCCTGATGAAATAAAGTCTTTAGAACTGACATGTAGCGATACTACTTTGTGATGATTATATTACTAGATGCCAATAATGTGTGCCTATTGAAGAGTGATAAAGTCCATTCTTAATATTCTAAAGAATCTCTCCAATCTATACACCTTCCCATTGAATAATGAACATAATCAGCATCAACAATTAAAAGATGGCTGCCTGCAGGAATGGATGATTTTAAACTCTGCAAAATTGTCCATTTCACAAACAAAAACACCATTGTTTAAAATACACTCGCCTGAACAGGGACTTGAACCCTGGACCCTCAGATTAAAAGTCTGATGCTCTACCGACTGAGCTATCCAGGCTCTGAGCACTGAAGTTGCCATATTGGAAACTGCTCGAAATATATAAAACATGACAATTTGCTGTGCAATTACAAAAAATGTGGAAAAATATGTGTGTTACTGCTATCATGAACTAAAAGACTTGGCTTGTAGGGTCTCTTGATGAAATATATTTTAGTTTCCTCTGTGTTTAAGATGTAAATCCTTAGATTCGTTAAGTATCACCTTACTTCAATAATCACATTCAATTATTTTTGTCAAAGAGGTTTGATTTATTACTTGTCTAATTTAATCACTGTGTGCCTATCAAAGAAGGATGGATTTGAGTTCCTGATGAAATAAAGTCTTTAGAACTGACATGTAGCGATACTACTTTGTGATGATTATATTACTAGATGCCAATAATGTGTGCCTATTGAAGAGTGATAAAGTCCATTCTTAATATTCTAAAGAATCTCTCCAATCTATACACCTTCCCATTGAATAATGAACATAATCAGCATCAACAATTAAAAGATGGCTGCCTGCAGGAATGGATGATTTTAAACTCTGCAAAATTGTCCATTTCACAAACAAAAACACCATTGTTTAAAATACACTCGCCTGAACAGGGACTTGAACCCTGGACCCTCAGATTAAAAGTCTGATGCTCTACCGACTGAGCTATCCGGGCTCTGAGCACTGAAGTTGCCATATTGTAAACTGCTCGAAATATATAAAACATGACAATTTGCTGTGCAATTACAAAAAATGTGGAAAAATATGTGTGTTACTGCTATCATGAACTAAAAGACTTGGCTTGTAGGGTCTCTTGATGAAATATATTTTAGTTTCCTCTGTGTTTAAGATGTAAATCCTTAGATTCGTTAAGTATCACCTTACTTCAATAATCACATTCAATTATTTTTGTCAAAGAGGTTTGATTTATTACTTGTCTAATTTAATCACTGTGTGCCTATCAAAGAAGGATGGATTTGAGTTCCTGATGAAATAAAGTCTTTAGAACTGACATGTAGCGATACTACTTTGTGATGATTATATTACTAGATGCCAATAATGTGTGCCTATTGAAGAGTGATAAAGTCCATTCTTAATATTCTACAGAATCTTTCCAATCTATTCACCTTCCCATTGAATAATGAACATAATCAGCATCAACAATTAATAGATGGCTGCCTGCAGGAATGGATAATTTTAAACTCTGCAAAATTGTCCATTTTACAAACAAAAACACCATTGTTTAAAAAACACTCGCCTGAACAGGGACTTGAACCCTGGACCCTCAGATTAAAAGTCTGATGCTCTACCGACTGAGCTATCCAGGCTCTGAGCACTGAAGTTGCCATATTGGAAACTGCTCAAATATATAAAACATGACAATTTTCTGTGCAATTACAAAAAATGTGGAAAAATATATGTGTTACTGCAATCATGAACTGAAAGACTTGGCTTGTAGGGTCTCTTGATGAAATATATTTTAGTTTCCTCTGTGTTTAAGATGTAAATCCTTAGATTCGTTAAGTATCACCTTACTTCAATAATCACATTCAATTATTTTTGTCAAAGAGGTTTGATTTATTACTTGTCTAATTTAATCACTGTGTGCCTATCAAAGAAGGATGGATTTGAGTTCCTGATGAAATAAAGTCTTTAGAACTGACATGTAGCGATACTACTTTGTGATGATTATATTACTAGATGCCAATAATGTGTGCCTATTGAAGAGTGATAAAGTCCATTCTTAATATTCTATAGAATCTTTCCAATCTATTCACCTTCCCATTGAATAATGAACATAATCAGCATCAACAATTAAAAGATGGCTGCCTGCAGGAATGGATAATTTTATACTCTGCAAAATTGTCCATTTCACAAACAAAAACACCATTGTTTAAAAGACACTCGCCTGAACAGGGACTTGAACCCTGGACCCTCAGATTAAAAGTCTGATGCTCTACTGACTGAGCTATCCAGGCTCTGAGTGCTAAAGTTGCCATATTGAAAACTGCTCGAAATATATAAAACATGACAATTTGCTGTGCAATTACAAAAAATGTGGAAACATATATGTGTTACTGCAATCATGAACTGAAAGACTTGGCTTGTAGGGTCTCTTGGTGAAATATATTTTAGTATCCTCTGTGTTTAAGTTGTAAATCCTTAGATGCTTTAAGTATCACCTCACTTCAATAATCACATTCAATTATTTTTGTCAAAGAGGTTTGATTTATTACTTGTCTAATTTAATCACTGTGTGCCTATCAAAGAAGGATGGATTTGAGTTCCTGATGAAACAAAGTCTTTAGAACTGACATGTAGTGATACTACTTTGTGATGACTATATTACTAGATGCCAATAATGTGTGCCTATTGAAGAGTGATAAAGTCCATTCTTAATATTCTAAAGAATCTCTCCAATCTATACACCTTCCCATTGAATAATGAACATAATCAGCATCAACAATTAAAAGATGGCTGCCTGCAGGAATGGATGATTTTAAACTCTGCAAAATTGTCCATTTCACAAACAAAAACACCATTGTTTAAAATACACACGCCTGAACAGGGACTTGAACCATGGACCCTCAGATTAAAAGTCTGATGCTCTACCGACTGAGCTATCCAGGCTCTGAGCACTGAAATTGCCATATTGGAAACTGCTCGAAATATATAAAACATGACAATTTGCTGTGCAATTACAAAAAATGTGGAAAAATATGTGTGTTACTGCTATCATGAACTAAAAGACTTGGCTTGTAGGGTCTCTTGATGAAATATATTTTAGTTTCCTCTGTGTTTAAGATGTAAATCCTTAGATTCGTTAAGTATCACCTTACTTCAATAATCACATTCAATTATTTTTGTCAAAGAGGTTTGATTTATTACTTGTCTAATTTAATCACTGTGTGCCTATCAAAGAAGGATGGATTTGAGTTCCTGATGAAATAAAGTCTTTAGAACTGACATGTAGCGATACTACTTTGTGATGATTATATTACTAGATGCCAATAATGTGTGCCTATTGAAGAGTGATAAAGTCCATTCTTAATATTCTACAGAATCTTTCCAATCTATTCACCTTCCCATTGAATAATGAACATAATCAGCATCAACAATTAATAGATGGCTGCCTGCAGGAATGGATAATTTTAAACTCTGCAAAATTGTCCATTTTACAAACAAAAACACCATTGTTTAAAAAACACTCGCCTGAACAGGGACTTGAACCCTGGACCCTCAGATTAAAAGTCTGATGCTCTACCGACTGAGCTATCCAGGCTCTGAGCACTGAAGTTGCCATATTGGAAACTGCTCAAATATATAAAACATGACAATTTTCTGTGCAATTACAAAAAATGTGGAAAAATATATGTGTTACTGCAATTATGAACTGAAAGACTTGGCTTGTAGGGTCTCTTGATGAAATATATTTTAGTTTCCTCTGTGTTTAAGATGTAAATCCTTAGATTCGTTAAGTATCACCTTACTTCAATAATCACATTCAATTATTTTTGTCAAAGAGGTTTGATTTATTACTTGTCTAATTTAATCACTGTGTGCCTATCAAAGAAGGATGGATTTGAGTTCCTGATGAAATAAAGTCTTTAGAACTGACATGTAGCGATACTACTTTGTGATGATTATATTACTAGATGCCAATAATGTGTGCCTATTGAAGAGTGATAAAGTCCATTCTTAATATTCTATAGAATCTTTCCAATCTATTCACCTTCCCATTGATTAATGAACATAATCAGCATCAACAATTAAAAGATGGCTGCCTACAGGAATGGATAATTTTAAACTCTGCAAAATTGTCCATTTCACAAACAAAAACACCATTGTTTAAAAGACACTCGCATGAACAGGGACTTGAACCCTGGACCCTCAGATTAAAAGTCTGATGCTCTTCCGACTGAGCTATCCAGGCTCTGAGTGCTGTAGTTGCCATATTGGAAACTGCTCAAATATATAAAACATGACAATTTGCTGTGCAATTACAAAAAATGTGGAAAAATATATGTGTTACTGCAATCATGAACTGAAAGACTTGGCTTGTAGGGTCTCTTGATGAAATATATTTTAGTTTCCTCTGTGTTTAAGTTGTAAATCCTTAGATGCTTTAAGTATCACCTCACTTCAATAATCACATTCAATTTTTTTTGTCAAAGAGTTTTGATTTATTACTTGTCTAATTTAATCACTGTGTGCCTATCAAAGAAGGATGGATTTGAGTTCCTGATGAAACAAAGTCTTTAGAACTGACATGTAGTGATACTACTTTGTGATGACTATATTACTAGATGCCAATAATGTGTGCCTATTGAAGAGTGATAAAGTCCATTCTTAATATTCTACAGAATCTTTCCAATCTATTCACCTTCCCATTGAATAATGAACATAATCAGCATCAACAATTAAAAGATGGCTGCCTGCAGGAATGGATCATTTTAAACTCTGCAAAATTGTCCATTTCACAAACAAAAACACCATTGTTTAAAAGACACTCGCCTGAACAGGGACTTGAACCCTGGACCCTCAGATTAAAAGTCTGATGCTCTACTGACTGAGCTATCCAGGCTCTGAGTGCTAAAGTTGCCATATTGAAAACTGCTCGAAATATATAAAACATGACAATTTGCTGTGCAATTACAAAAAATGTGGAAACATATATGTGTTACTGCAATCATGAACTGAAAGACTTGGCTTGTAGGGTCTCTTGGTGAAATATATTTTAGTATCCTCTGTGTTTAAGTTGTAAATCCTTAGATGCTTTAAGTATCACCTCACTTCAATAATCACATTCAATTATTTTTGTCAAAGAGGTTTGATTTATTACTTGTCTAATTTAATCACTGTGTGCCTATCAAAGAAGGATGGATTTGAGTTCCTGATGAAACAAAGTCTTTAGAACTGACATGTAGTGATACTACTTTGTGATGACTATATTACTAGATGCCAATAATGTGTGCCTATTGAAGAGTGATAAAGTCCATTCTTAATATTCTAAAGAATCTCTCCAATCTATACACCTTCCCATTGAATAATGAACATAATCAGCATCAACAATTAAAAGATGGCTGCCTGCAGGAATGGATGATTTTAAACTCTGCAAAATTGTCCATTTCACAAACAAAAACACCATTGTTTAAAATACACTCGCCTGAACATGGACTTGAACCCGGGACCCTCAGATTAAAAGTCTGATGCTCTACCGACTGAGCTATCCAGGCTCTGAGCACTGAAGTTGCCATATTGGAAACTGCTCGAAATATATAAAACATGACAATTTGCTGTGCAATTACAAAAAATGTGGAAAAATATGTGTGTTACTGCTATCATGAACTAAAAGACTTGGCTTGTAGGGTCTCTTGATGAAATATATTTTAGTTTCCTCTGTGTTTAAGATGTAAATCCTTAGATTCGTTAAGTATCACCTCACTTCAATAATCACATTCAATTATTTTTGTCAAAGAGGTTTGATTTATTACTTGTCTAATTTAATCACTGTGTGCCTATCAAAGAAGGATGGATTTGAGTTCCTGATGAAATAAAGTCTTTAGAACTGACATGTAGCGATACTACTTTGTGATGATTATATTACTAGATGCCAATAATGTGTGCCTATTGAAGAGTGATAAAGTCCCTTCTTAATATTCTACAGAATCTTTCCAATCTATTCACCTTCCCATTGAATAATGAACATAATCAGCATCAACAATTAATAGATGGCTGCCTGCAGGAATGGATAATTTTAAACTCTGCAAAATTGTCCATTTCACAAACAAAAACACCATTGTTTAAAAGACACTCGCCTGAACAGGGACTTGAACCCTGGACCCTCAGATTAAAAGTCTGATGCTCTACCGACTGAGCTATCCAGGCTCTGAGCACTGAAGTTGCCATATTGGAAACTGCTCAAATATATAAAACATGACAATTTTCTGTGCAATTACAAAAAATGTGGAAAAATATATGTGTTACTGCAATCATGAACTGAAAGACTTGGCTTGTAGGGTCTCTTGATGAAATATATTTTAGTTTCCTCTGTGTTTAAGATGTAAATCCTTAGATTCGTTAAGTATCACCTTACTTCAATAATCACATTCAATTATTTTTGTCAAAGAGGTTTGATTTATTACTTGTCTAATTTAATCACTGTGTGCCTATCAAAGAAGGATGGATTTGAGTTCCTGATGAAATAAAGTCTTTAGAACTGACATGTAGCGATACTACTTTGTGATGATTATATTACTAGATGCCAATAATGTGTGCCTATTGAAGAGTGATAAAGTCCATTCTTAATATTCTATAGAATCTTTCCAATCTATTCACCTTCCCATTGAATAATGAACATAATCAGCATCAACAATTAAAAGATGGCTGCCTGCAGGAATGGATAATTTTATACTCTGCAAAATTGTCCATTTCACAAACAAAAACACCATTGTTTAAAAGACACTCGCCTGAACAGGGACTTGAACCCTGGACCCTCAGATTAAAAGTCTGATGCTCTACTGACTGAGCTATCCAGGCTCTGAGTGCTAAAGTTGCCATATTGAAAACTGCTCGAAATATATAAAACATGACAATTTGCTGTGCAATTACAAAAAATGTGGAAACATATATGTGTTACTGCAATCATGAACTGAAAGACTTGGCTTGTAGGGTCTCTTGGTGAAATATATTTTAGTATCCTCTGTGTTTAAGTTGTAAATCCTTAGATGCTTTAAGTATCACCTCACTTCAATAATCACATTCAATTATTTTTGTCAAAGAGGTTTGATTTATTACTTGTCTAATTTAATCACTGTGTGCCTATCAAAGAAGGATGGATTTGAGTTCCTGATGAAACAAAGTCTTTAGAACTGACATGTAGTGATACTACTTTGTGATGACTATATTACTAGATGCCAATAATGTGTGCCTATTGAAGAGTGATAAAGTCCATTCTTAATATTCTAAAGAATCTCTCCAATCTATACACCTTCCCATTGAATAATGAACATAATCAGCATCAACAATTAAAAGATGGCTGCCTGCAGGAATGGATGATTTTAAACTCTGCAAAATTGTCCATTTCACAAACAAAAACACCATTGTTTAAAATACACACGCCTGAACAGGGACTTGAACCCTGGACCCTCAGATTAAAAGTCTGATGCTCTACCGACTGAGCTATCCAGGCTCTGAGCACTGAAATTGCCATATTGGAAACTGCTCGAAATATATAAAACATGACAATTTGCTGTGCAATTACAAAAAATGTGGAAAAATATGTGTGTTACTGCTATCATGAACTAAAAGACTTGGCTTGTAGGGTCTCTTGATGAAATATATTTTAGTTTCCTCTGTGTTTAAGATGTAAATCCTTAGATTCGTTAAGTATCACCTTACTTCAATAATCACATTCAATTATTTTTGTCAAAGAGGTTTGATTTATTACTTGTCTAATTTAATCACTGTGTGCCTATCAAAGAAGGATGGATTTGAGTTCCTGATGAAATAATGTCTTTAGAACTGACATGTAGCGATACTACTTTGTGATGATTATATTACTAGATGCCAATAATGTGTGCCTATTGAAGAGTGATAAAGTCCATTCTTAATATTCTACAGAATCTTTCCAATCTATTCACCTTCCCATTGATTAATGAACATAATCAGCATCAACAATTAAAAGATGGCTGCCTACAGGAATGGATAATTTTAAACTCTGCAAAATTGTCCATTTCACAAACAAAAACACCATTGTTTAAAAGACACTCGCATGAACAGGGACTTGAACCCTGGACCCTCAGATTAAAAGTCTGATGCTCTTCCGACTGAGCTATCCAGGCTCTGAGTGCTGTAGTTGCCATATTGGAAACTGCTCAAATATATAAAACATGACAATTTGCTGTGCAATTACAAAAAATGTGGAAAAATATATGTGTTACTGCAATCATGAACTGAAAGACTTGGCTTGTAGGGTCTCTTGATGAAATATATTTTAGTTTCCTCTGTGTTTAAGTTGTAAATCCTTAGATGCTTTAAGTATCACCTCACTTCAATAATCACATTCAATTTTTTTTGTCAAAGAGGTTTGATTTATTACTTGTCTAATTTAATCACTGTGTGCCTATCAAAGAAGGATGGATTTGAGTTCCTGATGAAACAAAGTCTTTAGAACTGACATGTAGTGATACTACTTTGTGATGACTATATTACTAGATGCCAATAATGTGTGCCTATTGAAGAGTGATAAAGTCCATTCTTAATATTCTACAGAATCTTTCCAATCTATTCACCTTCCCATTGAATAATGAACATAATCAGCATCAACAATTAAAAGATGGCTGCCTGCAGGAATGGATCATTTTAAACTCTGCAAAATTGTCCATTTCACAAACAAAAACACCATTGTTTAAAAGACACTCGCCTGAACAGGGACTTGAACCCTGGACCCTCAGATTAAAAGTCTGATGCTCTACTGACTGAGCTATCCAGGCTCTGAGTGCTAAAGTTGCCATATTGAAAACTGCTCGAAATATATAAAACATGACAATTTGCTGTGCAATTACAAAAAATGTGGAAACATATATGTGTTACTGCAATCATGAACTGAAAGGCTTGGCTTGTAGGGTCTCTTGGTGAAATATATTTTAGTATCCTCTGTGTTTAAGTTGTAAATCCTTAGATGCTTTAAGTATCACCTCACTTCAATAATCACATTCAATTATTTTTGTCAAAGAGGTTTGATTTATTACTTGTCTAATTTAATCACTGTGTGCCTATCAAAGAAGGATGGATTTGAGTTCCTGATGAAACAAAGTCTTTAGAACTGACATGTAGTGATACTACTTTGTGATGACTATATTACTAGATGCCAATAATGTGTGCCTATTGAAGAGTGATAAAGTCCATTCTTAATATTCTAAAGAATCTCTCCAATCTATACACCTTCCCATTGAATAATGAACATAATCAGCATCAACAATTAAAAGATGGCTGCCTGCAGGAATGGATGATTTTAAACTCTGCAAAATTGTCCATTTCACAAACAAAAACACCATTGTTTAAAATACACACGCCTGAACAGGGACTTGAACCCTGGACCCTCAGATTAAAAGTCTGATGCTCTACCGACTGAGCTATCCAGGCTCTGAGCACTGAAATTGCCATATTGGAAACTGCTCGAAATATATAAAACATGACAATTTGCTGTGCAATTACAAAAAATGTGGAAAAATATGTGTGTTACTGCTATCATGAACTAAAAGACTTGGCTTGTAGGGTCTCTTGATGAAATATATTTTAGTTTCCTCTGTGTTTAAGATGTAAATCCTTAGATTCGTTAAGTATCACCTTACTTCAATAATCACATTCAATTATTTTTGTCAAAGAGGTTTGATTTATTACTTGTCTAATTTAATCACTGTGTGCCTATCAAAGAAGGATGGATTTGAGTTCCTGATGAAATAAAGTCTTTAGAACTGACATGTAGCGATACTACTTTGTGATGATTATATTACTAGATGCCAATAATGTGTGCCTATTGAAGAGTGATAAAGTCCATTCTTAATATTCTACAGAATCTTTCCAATCTATTCACCTTCCCATTGATTAATGAACATAATCAGCATCAACAATTAAAAGATGGCTGCCTACAGGAATGGATAATTTTAAACTCTGCAAAATTGTCCATTTCACAAACAAAAACACCATTGTTTAAAAGATACTCGCATGAACAGGGACTTGAACCCTGGACCCTCAGATTAAAAGTCTGATGCTCTTCCGACTGAGCTATCCAGGCTCTGAGTGCTGTAGTTGCCATATTGGAAACTGCTCAAATATATAAAACATGACAATTTGCTGTGCAATTACAAAAAATGTGGAAAAATATATGTGTTACTGCAATCATGAACTGAAAGACTTGGCTTGTAGGGTCTCTTGATGAAATATATTTTAGTTTCCTCTGTGTTTAAGTTGTAAATCCTTAGATGCTTTAAGTATCACCTCACTTCAATAATCACATTCAATTTTTTTTGTCAAAGAGGTTTGATTTATTACTTGTCTAATTTAATCACTGTGTGCCTATCAAAGAAGGATGGATTTGAGTTCCTGATGAAACAAAGTCTTTAGAACTGACATGTAGTGATACTACTTTGTGATGACTATATTACTAGATGCCAATAATGTGTGCCTATTGAAGAGTGATAAAGTCCATTCTTAATATTCTACAGAATCTTTCCAATCTATTCACCTTCCCATTGAATAATGAACATAATCAGCATCAACAATTAAAAGATGGCTGCCTGCAGGAATGGATCATTTTAAACTCTGCAAAATTGTCCATTTCACAAACAAAAACACCATTGTTTAAAAGACACTCGCCTGAACAGGGACTTGAACCCTGGACCCTCAGATTAAAAGTCTGATGCTCTACCGACTGAGCTATCCAGGCTCTGAGCAGTGAAGTTGCCATATTGGAAACAGCTCGAAATATATAAAACATGACAATTTGCTGTGCAATTACAAAAAATGTGGAAAAATATATGTGTTACTGCAATCATGAACTGAAAGACTTGGCTTGTAGGGTATCTTGATGAAATATATTTTAGTTTCCTCTGTGTTTAAGTTGTAAATCCTTAGATGCTTTAAGTATCACCTCACTTCAATAATCACATTCAATTATTTTTGTCAAAGAGGATTGATTTATTACTTGTCTAATTTAATCACTGTGTGCCTATCAAAGAAGGATGGATTTGAGTTCCTGATGAAACAAAGTCTTTAGAACTGACATGTAGTGATACTACTTTGTGATGACTATAGTACTAGATGCCAATAATGTGTGCCTATTGAAGAGTGATAAAGTCCATTCTTAATATTCTACAGAATCTTTCCAATCTATACACCTTCCCATTGATTAATGAACATAATCAGCATCAACAATTAAAAGATGGCTGCCTACAGGAATGGATAATTTTAAACTCTGCAAAATTATCAATTTCACAAACAAAAACATTATTGATTAAAAGACACTCGCATGAACAGGGACTTGAACCCTGGACCCTCAGATTGAAAGTCTGATGCTCTACCGACTGAGCTATCCAGGCTCTGAGTGCTGTAGTTGCCATATTGGAAACTGCTCAAAATATATAAAACATGACAATTTGCTGTGCAATAACAAAAAATGTGGAAAAATATATATGTGTTACTGCAATCATGAACTGAAAGACTTGGCTTGTAGGGTCTCTTGATGAAATATATTTTAGTTTCCTCTGTGTTTAAGTTGTAAATCCTTAGATGCTTTAAGTATCACCTCACTTCAATAATCACATTCAATTATTTTTGTCAAAGAGGTTTGATTTATTACTTGTCTAATTTAATCACTGTGTGCCTATCAAAGTAGGATGGATTTGAGTTCCTGATGAAATAAAGTCTTTAGAACTGACATGTAGCGATACTACTTTGTGATGATTATATTACTAGATGCCAATAATGTGTGCCTATTGAAGAGTGATAAAGTCCATTCTTAATATTCTACAGAATCTTTACAATCTATACACCTTCCCATTGAATAATTAACATAATCAGCATCAACAATTAAAAGATGGCTGCCTGCAGGAATGGATGATTTTAAACTCTCCAAAATTGTCCATTTCACAAACAAAAACACCATTGTTTAAAAGACACTCGCCTGAACAGGGACTTGAACCCTGGACCCTCAGATTAAAAGTCTGATGCTCTACCGACTGAGCTATCCAGGCTCTGAGCGCTGAAGTTGCTATATTGAAAACTGCTCGAAATATATAAAACATGACAATTTGCTGTGCAATTACAAAAAATGTGGAAACATATATGTGTTACTGCAATCATGAACTGAAAGACTTGGCTTGTAGGGTCTCTTGGTGAAATATATTTTAGTATCCTCTGTGTTTAAGTTGTAAATCCTTAGATGCTTTAAGTATCACCTCACTTCAATAATCACATTCAATTATTTTTGTCAAAGAGGTTTGATTTATTACTTGTCTAATTTAATCACTGTGTGCCTATCAAAGAAGGATGGATTTGAGTTCCTGATGAAACAAAGTCTTTAGAACTGACATGTAGTGATACTACTTTGTGATGACTATATTACTAGATGCCAATAATGTGTGCCTATTGAAGAGTGATAAAGTCCATTCTTAATATTCTAAAGAATCTCTCCAATCTATACACCTTCCCATTGAATAATGAACATAATCAGCATCAACAATTAAAAGATGGCTGCCTGCAGGAATGGATGATTTTAAACTCTGCAAAATTGTCCATTTCACAAACAAAAACACCATTGTTTAAAATACACACGCCTGAACAGGGACTTGAACCCTGGACCCTCAGATTAAAAGTCTGATGCTCTACCGACTGAGCTATCCAGGCTCTGAGCACTGAAATTGCCATATTGGAAACTGCTCGAAATATATAAAACATGACAATTTGCTGTGCAATTACAAAAAATTTGGAAAAATATGTGTGTTACTGCTATCATGAACTAAAAGACTTGGCTTGTAGGGTCTCTTGATGAAATATATTTTAGTTTCCTCTGTGTTTAAGATGTAAATCCTTAGATTCGTTAAGTATCACCTTACTTCAATAATCACATTCAATTATTTTTGTCAAAGAGGTTTGATTTATTACTTGTCTAATTTAATCACTGTGTGCCTATCAAAGAAGGATGGATTTGAGTTCCTGATGAAATAAAGTCTTTAGAACTGACATGTAGCGATACTACTTTGTGATGATTATATTACTAGATGCCAATAATGTGTGCCTATTGAAGAGTGATAAAGTCCATTCTTAATATTCTACAGAATCTTTCCAATCTATTCACCTTCCCATTGATTAATGAACATAATCAGCATCAACAATTAAAAGATGGCTGCCTACAGGAATGGATAATTTTAAACTCTGCAAAATTGTCCATTTCACAAACAAAAACACCATTGTTTAAAAGACACTCGCATGAACAGGGACTTGAACCCTGGACCCTCAGATTAAAAGTCTGATGCTCTTCCGACTGAGCTATCCAGGCTCTGAGTGCTGTAGTTGCCATATTGGAAACTGCTCAAATATATAAAACATGACAATTTGCTGTGCAATTACAAAAAATGTGGAAAAATATATGTGTTACTGCAATCATGAACTGAAAGACTTGGCTTGCAGGGTCTCTTGATGAAATATATTTTAGTTTCCTCTGTGTTTAAGTTGTAAATCCTTAGATGCTTTAAGTATCACCTCACTTCAATAATCACATTCAATTTTTTTTGTCAAAGAGGTTTGATTTATTACTTGTCTAATTTAATCACTGTGTGCCTATCAAAGAAGGATGGATTTGAGTTCCTGATGAAACAAAGTCTTTAGAACTGACATGTAGTGATACTACTTTGTGATGACTATATTACTAGATGCCAATAATGTGTGCCTATTGAAGAGTGATAAAGTCCATTCTTAATATTCTACAGAATCTTTCCAATCTATTCACCTTCCCATTGAATAATGAACATAATCAGCATCAACAATTAAAAGATGGCTGCCTGCAGGAATGGATCATTTTAAACTCTCCAAAATTGTCCATTTCACAAACAAAAACACCATTGTTTAAAAGACACTCGCCTGAACAGGGACTTGAACCCTGGACCCTCAGATTAAAAGTCTGATGCTCTACCGACTGAGCTATCCAGGCTCTGAGCAGTGAAGTTGCCATATTGGAAACAGCTCGAAATATATAAAACATGACAATTTGCTGTGCAATTACAAAAAATGTGGAAAAATATATGTGTTACTGCAATCATGAACTGAAAGACTTGGCTTGTAGGGTATCTTGATGAAATATATTTTAGTTTCCTCTGTGTTTAAGTTGTAAATCCTTAGATGCTTTAAGTATCACCTCACTTCAATAATCACATTCAATTATTTTTGTCAAAGAGGATTGATTTATTACTTGTCTAATTTAATCACTGTGTGCCTATCAAAGAAGGATGGATTTGAGTTCCTGATGAAACAAAGTCTTTAGAACTGACATGTAGTGATACTACTTTGTGATGACTATAGTACTAGATGCCAATAATGTGTGCCTATTGAAGAGTGATAAAGTCCATTCTTAATATTCTACAGAATCTTTCCAATCTATACACCTTCCCATTGATTAATGAACATAATCAGCATCAACAATTAAAAGATGGCTGCCTACAGGAATGGATAATTTTAAACTCTGCAAAATTATCAATTTCACAAACAAAAACATTATTGATTAAAAGACACTCGCATGAACAGGGACTTGAACCCTGGACCCTCAGATTGAAAGTCTGATGCTCTACCGACTGAGCTATCCAGGCTCTGAGTGCTGTAGTTGCCATATTGGAAACTGCTCAAAATATATAAAACATGACAATTTGCTGTGCAATAACAAAAAATGTGGAAAAATATATATGTGTTACTGCAATCATGAACTGAAAGACTTGGCTTGTAGGGTCTCTTGATGAAATATATTTTAGTTTCCTCTGTGTTTAAGTTGTAAATCCTTAGATGCTTTAAGTATCACCTCACTTCAATAATCACATTCAATTATTTTTGTCAAAGAGGTTTGATTTATTACTTGTCTAATTTAATCACTGTGTGCCTATCAAAGTAGGATGGATTTGAGTTCCTGATGAAATAAAGTCTTTAGAACTGACATGTAGCGATACTACTTTGTGATGATTATATTACTAGATGCCAATAATGTGTGCCTATTGAAGAGTGATAAAGTCCATTCTTAATATTCTACAGAATCTTTACAATCTATACACCTTCCCATTGAATAATTAACATAATCAGCATCAACAATTAAAAGATGGCTGCCTGCAGGAATGGATGATTTTAAACTCTCCAAAATTGTCCATTTCACAAACAAAAACACCATTGTTTAAAAGACACTCGCCTGAACAGGGACTTGAACCCTGGACCCTCAGATTAAAAGTCTGATGCTCTACCGACTGAGCTATCCAGGCTCTGAGCGCTGAAGTTGCTATATTGGAAACTGCTCGAAATATATAAAACATGACAATTTGCTGTGCAATTACAAAAAAATTGGAAAAATATATGTGTTACTGCAATCATGAACTGAAAGACTTAGCTTGTAGGGTATCTTGATGAAATATATTTTAGTTTCCTCTGTGTTTAAGATGTAAATCCTTAGATTCGTTAAGTATCACCTTACTTCAATAATCACATTCAATTATTTTTGTCAAAGAGGTTTGATTTATTACTTGTCTAATTTAATCACTGTGTGCCTATCAAAGAAGGATGGATTTGAGTTCCTGATGAAATAAAGTCTTTAGAACTGACATGTAGCGATACTACTTTGTGATGATTATATTACTAGATGCCAATAATGTGTGCCTATTGAAGAGTGATAAAGTCCATTCTTAATATTCTACAAAATCTTTCCAATCTATTCACCTTCCCATTGAATAATGAACATAATCAGCATCAACAATTAAAAGATGGCTGCCTACAGGAATGGATAATTTTAAACTCTGCAAAATTGTCCATTTCACAAACAAAAACACCATTGTTTAAAATACACTCGCATGAACAGGGACTTGAACCCTGGACCCTCAGATTAAAAGTCTGATGCTCTACCGGCTGAGCTATCCAGGCTCTGAACACCAAAGTTGCCATATTGGAAACTGCTCAAATATATAAAACATGACAATTTGCTGTGCAATTACAAAAAATGTGGAAAAATATATGTGTTACTGCAATCATGAACTGAAAGACTTGGCTTGTAGGGTCTCTTGATGAAATATATTTTAGTTTCCTCTGTGTTTAAGTTGTAAATCCTTAGATGCTTTAAGTATCACCTCACTTCAATAATCACATTCAATTTTTTTTGTCAAAGAGGTTTGATTTATTACTTGTCTAATTTAATCACTGTGTGCCTATCAAAGAAGGATGGATTTGAGTTCCTGATGAAACAAAGTCTTTAGAACTGACATGTAATGATACTACTTTGTGATGACTATATTACTAGATGCCAATAATGTGTGCCTATTGAAGAGTGATAAAGTCCATTCTTAATATTCTAAAGAATCTCTCCAATCTATACACCTTCCCATTGAATAATGAACATAATCAGCATCAACAATTAAAAGATGGCTGCCTGCAGGAATGGATGATTTTAAACTCTGCAAAATTGTCCATTTCACAAACAAAAACACCATTGTTTAAAATACACATGCCTGAACAGGGACTTGAACCCTGGACCCTCAGATTAAAAGTCTGATGCTCTACCGACTGAGCTATCCAGGCTCTGAGCACTGAAATTGCCATATTGGAAACTGCTCGAAATATATAAAACATGACAATTTGCTGTGCAATTACAAAAAATGTGGAAAAATATGTGTGTTACTGCTATCATGAACTAAAAGACTTGGCTTGTAGGGTCTCTTGATGAAATATATTTTAGTTTCCTCTGTGTTTAAGATGTAAATCCTTAGATTCGTTAAGTATCACCTTACTTCAATAATCACATTCAATTATTTTTGTCAAAGAGGTTTGATTTATTACTTGTCTAATTTAATCACTGTGTGCCTATCAAAGAAGGATGGATTTGAGTTCCTGATGAAATAAAGTCTTTAGAACTGACATGTAGCGATACTACTTTGTGATGATTATATTACTAGATGCCAATAATGTGTGCCTATTGAAGAGTGATAAAGTCCATTCTTAATATTCTACAGAATCTTTCCAATCTATTCACCTTCCCATTGAATAATGAACATAATCAGCATCAACAATTAAAAGATGGCTGCCTGCAGGAATGGATCATTTTAAACTCTGCAAAATTGTCCATTTCACAAACAAAAACACCATTGTTTAAAAGACACTCGCCTGAACAGGGACTTGAACCCTGGACCCTCAGATTAAAAGTCTGATGCTCTACTGACTGAGCTATCCAGGCTCTGAGTGCTAAAGTTGCCATATTGAAAACTGCTCGAAATATATAAAACATGACAATTTGCTGTGCAATTACAAAAAATGTGGAAACATATATGTGTTACTGCAATCATGAACTGAAAGACTTGGCTTGTAGGGTCTCTTGGTGAAATATATTTTAGTATCCTCTGTGTTTAAGTTGTAAATCCTTAGATGCTTTAAGTATCACCTCACTTCAATAATCACATTCAATTATTTTTGTCAAAGAGGTTTGATTTATTACTTGTCTAATTTAATCACTGTGTGCCTATCAAAGAAGGATGGATTTGAGTTCCTGATGAAACAAAGTCTTTAGAACTGACATGTAGTGATACTACTTTGTGATGACTATATTACTAGATGCCAATAATGTGTGCCTATTGAAGAGTGATAAAGTCCATTCTTAATATTCTAAAGAATCTCTCCAATCTATACACCTTCCCATTGAATAATGAACATAATCAGCATCAACAATTAAAAGATGGCTGCCTGCAGGAATGGATGATTTTAAACTCTGCAAAATTGTCCATTTCACAAACAAAAACACCATTGTTTAAAATACACACGCCTGAACAGGGACTTGAACCCTGGACCCTCAGATTAAAAGTCTGATGCTCTACTGACTGAGCTATCCAGGCTCTGAGCACTGAAATTGCCATATTGGAAACTGCTCGAAATATATAAAACATGACAATTTGCTGTGCAATTACAAAAAATGTGGAAAAATATGTGTGTTACTGCTATCATGAACTAAAAGACTTGGCTTGTAGGGTCTCTTGATGAAATATATTTTAGTTTCCTCTGTGTTTAAGATGTAAATCCTTAGATTCGTTAAGTATCACCTTACTTCAATAATCACATTCAATTATTTTTGTCAAAGAGGTTTGATTTATTACTTGTCTAATTTAATCACTGTGTGCCTATCAAAGATGGATGGATTTGAGTTCCTGATGAAATAAAGTCTTTAGAACTGACATGTAGCGATACTACTTTGTGATGATTATATTACTAGATGCCAATAATGTGTGCCTATTGAAGAGTGATAAAGTCCATTCTTAATATTCTACAGAATCTTTCCAATCTATTCACCTTCCCATTGATTAATGAACATAATCAGCATCAACAATTAAAAGATGGCTGCCTACAGGAATGGATAATTTTAAACTCTGCAAAATTGTCCATTTCACAAACAAAAACACCATTGTTTAAAAGACACTCGCATGAACAGGGACTTGAACCCTGGACCCTCAGATTAAAAGTCTGATGCTCTTCCGACTGAGCTATCCAGGCTCTGAGTGCTGTAGTTGCCATATTGGAAACTGCTCAAATATATAAAACATGACAATTTGCTGTGCAATTACAAAAAATGTGGAAAAATATATGTGTTACTGCAATCATGAACTGAAAGACTTGGCTTGCAGGGTCTCTTGATGAAATATATTTTAGTTTCCTCTGTGTTTAAGTTGTAAATCCTTAGATGCTTTAAGTATCACCTCACTTCAATAATCACATTCAATTTTTTTTGTCAAAGAGGTTTGATTTATTACTTGTCTAATTTAATCACTGTGTGCCTATCAAAGAAGGATGGATTTGAGTTCCTGATGAAACAAAGTCTTTAGAACTGACATGTAGTGATACTACTTTGTGATGACTATATTACTAGATGCCAATAATGTGTGCCTATTGAAGAGTGATAAAGTCCATTCTTAATATTCTACAGAATCTTTCCAATCTATTCACCTTCCCATTGAATAATGAACATAATCAGCATCAACAATTAAAAGATGGCTGCCTGCAGGAATGGATCATTTTAAACTCTGCAAAATTGTCCATTTCACAAACAAAAACACCATTGTTTAAAAGACACTCGCCTGAACAGGACTTGAACCCTGGACCCTCAGATTAAAAGTCTGATGCTCTACCGACTGAGCTATCCAGGCTCTGAGCAGTGAAGTTGCCATATTGGAAACAGCTCGAAATATATAAAACATGACAATTTGCTGTGCAATTACAAAAAATGTGGAAAAATATATGTGTTACTGCAATCATGAACTGAAAGACTTGGCTTGTAGGGTATCTTGATGAAATATATTTTAGTTTCCTCTGTGTTTAAGTTGTAAATCCTTAGATGCTTTAAGTATCACCTCACTTCAATAATCACATTCAATTATTTTTGTCAAAGAGGATTGATTTATTACTTGTCTAATTTAATCACTGTGTGCCTATCAAAGAAGGATGGATTTGAGTTCCTGATGAAACAAAGTCTTTAGAACTGACATGTAGTGATACTACTTTGTGATGACTATAGTACTAGATGCCAATAATGTGTGCCTATTGAAGAGTGATAAAGTCCATTCTTAATATTCTACAGAATCTTTCCAATCTATACACCTTCCCATTGATTAATGAACATAATCAGCATCAACAATTAAAAGATGGCTGCCTACAGGAATGGATAATTTTAAACTCTGCAAAATTATCAATTTCACAAACAAAAACATTATTGATTAAAAGACACTCGCATGAACAGGGACTTGAACCGTGGACCCTCAGATTGAAAGTCTGATGCTCTACCGACTGAGCTATCCAGGCTCTGAGTGCTGTAGTTGCCATATTGGAAACTGCTCAAAATATATAAAACATGACAATTTGCTGTGCAATAACAAAAAATGTGGAAAAATATATATGTGTTACTGCAATCATGAACTGAAAGACTTGGCTTGTAGGGTCTCTTGATGAAATATATTTTAGTTTCCTCTGTGTTTAAGTTGTAAATCCTTAGATGCTTTAAGTATCACCTCACTTCAATAATCACATTCAATTATTTTTGTCAAAGAGGTTTGATTTATTACTTGTCTAATTTAATCACTGTGTGCCTATCAAAGTAGGATGGATTTGAGTTCCTGATGAAATAAAGTCTTTAGAACTGACATGTAGCGATACTACTTTGTGATGATTATATTACTAGATGCCAATAATGTGTGCCTATTGAAGAGTGATAAAGTCCATTCTTAATATTCTACAGAATCTTTACAATCTATACACCTTCCCATTGAATAATTAACATAATCAGCATCAACAATTAAAAGATGGCTGCCTGCAGGAATGGATGATTTTAAACTCTCCAAAATTGTCCATTTCACAAACAAAAACACCATTGTTTAAAAGACACTCGCCTGAACAGGGACTTGAACCCTGGACCCTCAGATTAAAAGTCTGATGCTCTACCGACTGAGCTATCCAGGCTCTGAGCGCTGAAGTTGCTATATTGGAAACTGCTCGAAATATATAAAACATGACAATTTGCTGTGCAATTACAAAAAAATTGGAAAAATATATGTGTTACTGCAATCATGAACTGAAAGACTTAGCTTGTAGGGTATCTTGATGAAATATATTTTAGTTTCCTCTGTGTTTAAGATGTAAATCCTTAGATTCGTTAAGTATCACCTTACTTCAATAATCACATTCAATTATTTTTGTCAAAGAGGTTTGATTTATTACTTGTCTAATTTAATCACTGTGTGCCTATCAAAGAAGGATGGATTTGAGTTCCTGATGAAATAAAGTCTTTAGAACTGACATGTAGCGATACTACTTTGTGATGATTATATTACTAGATGCCAATAATGTGTGCCTATTGAAGAGTGATAAAGTCCATTCTTAATATTCTACAAAATCTTTTCAATCTATTCACCTTCCCATTGAATAATGAACATAATCAGCATCAACAATTAAAAGATGGCTGCCTACAGGAATGGATAATTTTAAACTCTGCAAAATTGTCCATTTCACAAACAAAAACACCATTGTTTAAAATACACTCGCATGAACAGGGACTTGAACCCTGGACCCTCAGATTAAAAGTCTGATGCTCTACCGGCTGAGCTATCCAGGCTCTGAACACCAAAGTTGCCATATTGGAAACTGCTCAAATATATAAAACATGACAATTTGCTGTGCAATTACAAAAAATGTGGAAAAATATATGTGTTACTGCAATCATGAACTGAAAGACTTGGCTTGTAGGGTCTCTTGATGAAATATATTTTAGTTTCCTCTGTGTTTAAGTTGTAAATCCTTAGATGCTTTAAGTATCACCTCACTTCAATAATCACATTCAATTTTTTTTGTCAAAGAGGTTTGATTTATTACTTGCCTAATTTAATCACTGTGTGCCTATCAAAGAAGGATGGATTTGAGTTCCTGATGAAACAAAGTCTTTAGAACTGACATGTAGTGATAATACTTTGTAATGACTATATTACTAGATGCCAATAATGTGTGCCTATTGAAGAGTGATAAAGTCCATTCTTAATATTCTAAAGAATCTCTCCAATCTATACACCTTCCCATTGAATAATGAACATAATCAGCATCAACAATTAAAAGATGGCTGCCTGCAGGAATGGATGATTTTAAACTCTGCAAAATTGTCCATTTCACAAACAAAAACACCATTGTTTAAAATACACTCACCTGAACAGGGACTTGAACCCTGGACCCTCCGATTAAAAGTCTGATGCTCTACCGACTGAGCTATCCAGGCTCTGAGCAGTGAAGTTGCCATATTGGAAACTGCTCGAAATATATAAAACATGACAATTTGCTGTGCAATTACAAAAAATGTGGAAAAATATGTGTGTTACTGCTATCATGAACTAAAAGACTTGGCTTGTAGGGTCTCTTGATGAAATATATTTTAGTTTCCTCTGTGTTTAAGATGTAAATCCTTAGATTCGTTAAGTATCACCTTACTTCAATAATCACATTCAATTATTTTTGTCAAAGAGGTTTGATTTATTACTTGTCTAATTTAATCACTGTGTGCCTATCAAAGAAAGATGGATTTGAGTTCCTGATGAAATAAAGTCTTTAGAACTGACATGTAGCGATACTACTTTGTGATGATTATATTACTAGATGCCAATAATGTGTGCCTATTGAAGAGTGATAAAGTCCATTCTTAATATTCTACAGAATCTTTCCAATCTATTCACCTTCCCATTGAATAATGAACATAATCAGCATCAACAATTAATAGATGGCTGCCTGCAGGAATGGATAATTTTAAACTCTGCAAAATTGTCCATTTTACAAACAAAAACACCATTGTTTAAAAGACACTCGCCTGAACAGGGACTTGAATCCTGGACCCTCAGATTAAAAGTCTGATGCTCTACCGGCTGAGCTATCCAGGCTCTGAACACTGAAGTTGCCATATTGGAAACTGCTCAAATATATAAAACATGACAATTTGCTGTGCAATTACAAAAAATGTGGAAACATATATGTGTTACTGCAATCATGAACTGAAAGACTTGGCTTGTAGGGTCTCTTGGTGAAATATATTTTAGTATCCTCTGTGTTTAAGTTGTAAATCCTTAGATGCTTTAAGTATCACCTCACTTCAATAATCACATTCAATTATTTTTGTCAAAGAGGTTTGATTTATTACTTGTCTAATTTAATCACTGTGTGCCTATCAAAGAAGGATGGATTTGAGTTCCTGATGAAACAAAGTCTTTAGAACTGACATGTAGTGATAATACTTTGTAATGACTATATTACTAGATGCCAATAATGTGTGCCTATTGAAGAGTGATAAAGTCCATTCTTAATATTCTAAAGAATCTCTCCAATCTATACACCTTCCCATTGAATAATGAACATAATCAGCATCAACAATTAAAAGATGGCTGCCTGCAGGAATGGATGATTTTAAACTCTGCAAAATTGTCCATTTCACAAACAAAAACACCATTGTTTAAAATACACTCACCTGAACAGGGACTTGAACCCTGGACCCTCCGATTAAAAGTCTGATGCTCTACCGACTGAGCTATCCAGGCTCTGAGCAGTGAAGTTGCCATATTGGAAACTGCTCGAAATATATAAAACATGACAATTTGCTGTGCAATTACAAAAAATGTGGAAAAATATGTGTGTTACTGCTATCATGAACTAAAAGACTTGGCTTGTAGGGTCTCTTGATGAAATATATTTTAGTTTCCTCTGTGTTTAAGATGTAAATCCTTAGATTCGTTAAGTATCACCTTACTTCAATAATCACATTCAATTATTTTTGTCAAAGAGGTTTGATTTATTACTTGTCTAATTTAATCACTGTGTGCCTATCAAAGAAAGATGGATTTGAGTTCCTGATGAAATAAAGTCTTTAGAACTGACATGTAGCGATACTACTTTGTGATGATTATATTACTAGATGCCAATAATGTGTGCCTATTGAAGAGTGATAAAGTCCATTCTTAATATTCTACAGAATCTTTCCAATCTATTCACCTTCCCATTGAATAATGAACATAATCAGCATCAACAATTAATAGATGGCTGCCTGCAGGAATGGATAATTTTAAACTCTGCAAAATTGTCCATTTTACAAACAAAAACACCATTGTTTAAAAGACACTCGCCTGAACAGGGACTTGAATCCTGGACCCTCAGATTAAAAGTCTGATGCTCTACCGGCTGAGCTATCCAGGCTCTGAACACTGAAGTTGCCATATTGGAAACTGCTCAAATATATAAAACATGACAATTTGCTGTGCAATTACAAAAAATGTGGAAAAATATATGTGTTACTGCAATCATGAACTGAAAGACTTGGCTTGTAGGGTCTCTTGATGAAATATATTTTAGTTTCCTTCTTAATGTTTAAGTTGTAAATCCTTAGATGCTTTAAGTATCACCTCACTTCAATAATCACATTCAATTTTTTTTGTCAAAGAGGTTTGATTTATTACTTGTCTAATTTAATCACTGTGTGCCTATCAAAGAAGGATGGATTTGAGTTCCTGATGAAATAAAGTATTTAGAACTGACATGTAGCGATACTACTTTGTGATGATTATATTACTAGATGCCAATAATGTGTGCCTATTGAAGAGTGATAAAGTCCATTCTTAATATTCTACAGAATCTTTCCAATCTATTCACCTTCCCATTGAATAATGAACATAATCAGCATCAACAATTAAAAGATGGCTGCCTGCAGGAATGGATCATTTTAAACTCTGCAAAATTGTCCATTTCACAAACAAAAACACCATTGTTTAAAAGACACTCGCCTGAACAGGGACTTGAACCCTGGACCCTCAGATTAAAAGTCTGATGCTCTACCGACTGAGCTATCCAGGCTCTGAGCAGTGAAGTTGCCATATTGGAAACAGCTCGAAATATATAAAACATGACAATTTGCTGTGCAATTACAAAAAATGTGGAAAAATATATGTGTTACTGCAATCATGAACTGAAAGACTTGGCTTGTAGGGTATCTTGATGAAATATATTTTAGTTTCCTCTGTGTTTAAGTTGTAAATCCTTAGATGCTTTAAGTATCACCTCACTTCAATAATCACATTCAATTATTTTTGTCAAAGAGGATTGATTTATTACTTGTCTAATTTAATCACTGTGTGCCTATCAAAGAAGGATGGATTTGAGTTCCTGATGAAACAAAGTCTTTAGAACTGACATGTAGTGATACTACTTTGTGATGACTATAGTACTAGATGCCAATAATGTGTGCCTATTGAAGAGTGATAAAGTCCATTCTTAATATTCTACAGAATCTTTCCAATCTATACACCTTCCCATTGATTAATGAACATAATCAGCATCAACAATTAAAAGATGGCTGCCTACAGGAATGGATAATTTTAAACTCTGCAAAATTATCAATTTCACAAACAAAAACATTATTGTTTAAAAGACACTCGCATGAACAGGGACTTGAACCCTTGACCCTCAGATTAAAAGTCTGATGCTCTACCGACTGAGCTATCCAGGCTCTGAGTGCTGTAGTTGCCATATTGGAAACTGCTCAAAATATATAAAACATGACAATTTGCTGTGCAATTACAAAAAATGTGGAAAAATATATATGTGTTACTGCAATCATGAACTGAAAGACTTGGCTTGTAGGGTCTCTTGATGAAATATATTTTAGTTTCCTCTGTGTTTAAGATGTAAATCCTTAGATGCTTAAAGTATCACCTCACTTCAATAATCACATTCAATTATTTTTGTCAAAGAGGTTTGATTTATTACTTGTCTAATTTAATCACTGTGTGCCTATCAAAGAAGGATGGATTTGAGTTCCTGATGAAATAAAGTCTTTAGAACTGACATGTAGCGATACTACTTTGTGATGATTATATTACTAGATGCCAATAATGTGTGCCTATTGAAGAGTGATAAAGTCCATTCTTAATATTCTACAAAATCTTTCCAATCTATTTACCTTCCCATTGAATAATGAACATAATCAGCATCAACAATTAAAAGATGGCTGCCTACAGGAATGGATAATTTTAAACTCTGCAAAATTGTCCATTTCACAAACAAAAACACCATTGTTTAAAATACACTCGCATGAACAGGGACTTGAACCCAGGACCCTCAGATTAAAAGTCTGATGCTCTACCGGCTGAGCTATCCAGGCTCTGAACACCAAAGTTGCCATATTGGAAACTGCTCAAATATATAAAACATGACAATTTGCTGTGCAATTACAAAAAATGTGGAAAAATATATGTGTTACTGCAATCATGAACTGAAAGACTTGGCTTGTAGGGTCTCTTGATGAAATATATTTTAGTTTCCTCTGTGTTTAAGTTGTAAATCCTTAGATGCTTTAAGTATCACCTCACTTCAATAATCACATTCAATTTTTTTTGTCAAAGAGGTTTGATTTATTACTTGTCTAATTTAATCACTGTGTGCCTATCAAAGAAGGATGGATTTGAGTTCCTGATGAAACAAAGTCTTTAGAACTGACATGTAGTGATAATACTTTGTGATGACTATATTACTAGATGCCAATAATGTGTGCCTATTGAAGAGTGATAAAGTCCATTCTTAATATTCTAAAGAATCTCTCCAATCTATACACCTTCCCATTGAATAATGAACATAATCAGCATCAACAATTAAAAGATGGCTGCCTACAGGAATGGATAATTTTAAACTCTGCAAAATTGTCCATTTCACAAACAAAAACACCATTGTTTAAAATACACTCGCATGAACGGGGACTTGAACCCAGGACCCTCAGATTAAAAGTCTGATGCTCTACCGGCTGAGCTATCCAGGCTCTGAACACCAAAGTTGCCATATTGGAAACTGCTCAAATATATAAAACATGACAATTTGCTGTGCAATTACAAAAAATGTGGAAAAATATATGTGTTACTGCAATCATGAACTGAAAGACTTGGCTTGTAGGGTCTCTTGATGAAATATATTTTAGTTTCCTCTGTGTTTAAGTTGTAAATCCTTAGATGCTTTAAGTATCACCTCACTTCAATAATCACATTCAATTTTTTTTGTCAAAGAGGTTTGATTTATTACTTGTCTAATTTAATCACTGTGTGCCTATCAAAGAAGGATGGATTTGAGTTCCTGATGAAACAAAGTCTTTAGAACTGACATGTAGTGATAATACTTTGTGATGACTATATTACTAGATGCCAATAATGTGTGCCTATTGAAGAGTGATAAAGTCCATTCTTAATATTCTAAAGAATCTCTCCAATCTATACACCTTCCCATTGAATAATGAACATAATCAGCATCAACAATTAAAAGATGGCTGCCTGCAGGAATGGATGATTTTAAACTCTGCAAAATTGTCCATTTCACAAACAAAAACACCATTGTTTAAAATACACTCACATGAACAGGGACTTGAACCCTGGACCCTCAGATTAAAAGTCTGATGCTCTACCGACTGAGCTATCCAGGCTCTGAGCAGTGAAGTTGCCATATTGGAAACTGCTCGAAATATATAAAACATGACAATTTGCTGTGCAATTACAAAAAATGTGGAAAAATATGTGTGTTACTGCTATCATGAACTAAAAGACTTGGCTTGTAGGGTCTCTTGATGAAATATATTTTAGTTTCCTCTGTGTTTAAGATGTAAATCCTTAGATTCGTTAAGTATCACCTTACTTCAATAATCACATTCAATTATTTTTGTCAAAGAGGTTTGATTTATTACTTGTCTAATTTAATCACTGTGTGCCTATCAAAGAAGGATGGATTTGAGTTCCTGATGAAATAAAGTCTTTAGAACTGACATGTAGCGATACTACTTTGTGATGATTATATTACTAGATGCCAATAATGTGTGCCTATTGAAGAGTGATAAAGTCCATTCTTAATATTCTACAGAATCTTTCCAATCTATACACCTTCCCATTGATTAATGAACATAATCAGCATCAACAATTAAAAGATGGC
Source organism: Pseudophryne corroboree (assembly GCF_028390025.1). Lineage (NCBI taxonomy): Eukaryota > Metazoa > Chordata > Amphibia > Anura > Myobatrachidae > Pseudophryne > Pseudophryne corroboree. The sequence continues at coordinate 886,811,326 of NC_086444.1, read as the reverse complement.
TGCCTACAGGAATGGATAATTTTAAACTCTGCAAAATTATCAATTTCACAAACAAAAACATTATTGTTTAAAAGACACTCGCATGAACAGGGACTTGAACCCTTGACCCTCAGATTAAAAGTCTGATGCTCTACCGACTGAGCTATCCAGGCTCTGAGTGCTGTAGTTGCCATATTGGAAACTGCTCAAAATATATAAAACATGACAATTTGCTGTGCAATTACAAAAAATGTGGAAAAATATATATGTGTTACTGCAATCATGAACTGAAAGACTTGGCTTGTAGGGTCTCTTGATTAAATATATTTTAGTTTCCTCTGTGTTTAAGTTGTAAATCCTTAGATGCTTTAAGTATCACCTCACTTCAATAATCACATTCAATTATTTTTGTCAAAGAGGTTTGATTTATTACTTGTCTAATTTAATCACTGTGTGCCTATCAAAGAAGGATGGATTTGAGTTCCTGATGAAACAAAGTCTTTAGAACTGACATGTAGTGATACTACTTTGTGATGACTATATTACTAGATGCCAATAATGTGTGCCTATTGAAGAGTGATAAAGTCCATTCTTAATATTCTAAAGAATCTCTCCAATCTATACACCTTTCCATTGAATAATGAACATAATCAGCATCAACAATTAAAAGATGGCTGCCTGCAGGAATGGATAATTTTAAACTCTGCAAAATTGTCCACTTCACAAACAAAAACACCATTGTTTAAAAGACACTCGCCTGAACAGGGACTTGAACCCTGGACCCTCAGATTAAAAGTCTGATGCTCTACCGACTGAGCTATCCAGGCTCTGAGCACTGAAGTTGCCATATTGGAAACTGCTCGAAATATATAAAACATGACAATTTGCTGTGCAATTACAAAAAATGTGGAAAAATATATGTGTTACTGCTATCATGAACTAAAAGACTTGGCTTGTAGGGTCTCTTGATGAAATATATTTTAGTTTCCTCTGTGTTTAAGATGTAAATCCTTAGATTCGTTAAGTATCACCTTACTTCAATAATCACATTCAATTATTTTTGTCAAAGAGGTTTGATTTATTACTTGTCTAATTTAATCACTGTGTGCCTATCAAAGAAGGATGGATTTGAGTTCCTGATGAAATAAAGTCTTTAGAACTGACATGTAGCGATACTACTTTGTGATGATTATATTACTAGATGCCAATAATGTGTGCCTATTGAAGAGTGATAAAGTCCATTCTTAATATTCTACAGAATCTTTCCAATCTATTCACCTTCCCATTGAATAATGAACATAATCAGCATCAACAATTAATAGATGGCTGTCTGCAGGAATGGATAATTTTAAACTCTGCAAAATTGTCCATTTCACAAACAAGAACACCATTGTTTAAAAGACACTCGCCTGAACAGGGACTTGAACCCTGGACACTCCGATTAAAAGTCTGATGCTCTACCGACTGAGCTATCCAGGCTCTGAGTGCTGAAGTTGCCATATTGGAAACTGCTTGAAATATATAAAACATGACAATTTGCTGTGCAAATACAAAAAATGTGGATAAATATATGTGTTACTGCAATCATGAACTGAAAGACTTGGCTTGTAGGGTCTCTTGATGAAATATATTTTAGTTTCCTCTGTGTTTAAGATGTAAATCCTTAGATTCGTTAAGTATCACCTCACTTAAATAATCACATTCAATTATTTTTGTCAAAGAGGATTGATTTATTACTTGTCTAATTTAATCACTGTGTGCCTATCAAAGAAGGATGGATTTGAGTTCCTGATGAAATAAAGTATTTAGAACTGACATGTAGCGATACTACTTTGTGATGATTATATTACTAGATGCCAATAATGTGTGCCTATTGAAGAGTGATAAAGTCCATTCTTAATATTCTACAGAATCTTTCCAATCTATACACCTTCCCATTGAATAATGAAAATAATCAGCATCAACAATTAAAAGATGGCTGCCTACAGGAATGGATAATTTTAAACTCTGCAAAATTGTCCATTTCACAAACAAAAACACCATTGTTTAAAAGACACTCGCCTGAACAGGGACTTGAACCCTGGACCCTCAGATTAAAAGTCTGATGCTCTACCGACTGAGTTATCCTGGCTCTGAGTGCTGAAGTTGCCATATTGGAAACTGCTCGAAATATATAAAACATGACAATTTGCTGTGCAATTACAAAAAATGTGGAAAAATATATGTGTTACTGCAATCATGAACTGAAAGACTTGGCTTGTAGGGTCTCTTGATGAAATATATTTTAGTTTACTCTGTGTTTAAGATGTAAATCCTTAGATTCGTTAAGTATCACCTTACTTCAATAATCACATTCAATTATTTTTGTCAAAGAGGTTTGATTTATTACTTGTCTAATTTAATCACTGTGTGCCTATCAAAGAAGGATGGATTTGAGTTGCTGATGAAATAAAGTCTTTAGAACTGACATGTAGCGATACTACTTTGTGATGATTATATTACTAGATGCCAATAATGTGTGCCTATTGAAGAGTGATAAAGTCCATTCTTAATATTCTACAGAATCTTTCCAATCTATTCACCTTCCCATTGATTAATGAACATAATCAGCATCAACAATTAAAAGATGGCTGCCTACAGGAATGGATAATTTTAAACTCTGCAAAATTGTCCATTTCACAAACAAAAACACCATTGTTTAAAAGACACTCGCATGAACAGGGACTTGAACCCTGGACCCTCAGATTAAAAGTCTGATGCTCTTCCGACTGAGCTATCCAGGCTCTGAGTGCTGTAGTTGCCATATTGGAAACTGCTCAAATATATAAAACATGACAATTTGCTGTGCAATTACAAAAAATGTGGAAAAATATATGTGTTACTGCAATCATGAACTGAAAGACTTGGCTTGTAGGGTCTCTTGATGAAATATATTTTAGTTTCCTCTGTGTTTAAGTTGTAAATCCTTAGATGCTTTAAGTATCACCTCACTTCAATAATCACATTCAATTATTTTTGTCAAAGAGGTTTGATTTATTACTTGTCTAATTTAATCACTGTGTGCCTATCAAAGAAGGATGGATTTGAGTTCCTGATGAAATAAAGTCTTTAGAACTGACATGTAGCGATACTACTTTGTGATGATTATATTACTAGATGCCAATAATGTGTGCCTATTGAAGAGTGATAAAGTCCATTCTTAATATTCTACAGAATCTTTCCAATCTATTCACCTTCCCATTGAATAATGAACATAATCAGCATCAACAATTAATAGATGGCTGCCTGCAGGAATGGATAATTTTAAACTCTGCAAAATTGTCCATTTCACAAACAAAAACACCATTGTTTAAAAGACACTCGCCTGAACAGGGACTTGAACCCTGGACCCTCCGATTAAAAGTCTGATGCTCTACCGACTGAGCTATCCAGGCGCTGAGTGCTGAAGTTGCCATATTGGAAACTGCTTGAAATATATAAAACATGACAATTTGCTGTGCAAATACAAAAAATGTGGATAAATATATGTGTTACTGCAATCATGAACTGAAAGACTTGGCTTGTAGGGTCTCTTGATGAAATATATTTTAGTTTCCTCTGTGTTTAAGATGTAAATCCTTAGATTCGTTAAGTATCACCTTACTTCAATAATCACATTCAATTATTTTTGTCAAAGAGGTTTGATTTATTACTTGTCTAATTTAATCACTGTGTGCCTATCAAAGAAGGATGGATTTGAGTTCCTGATGAAATAAAGTCTTTAGAACTGACATGTAGCGATACTACTTTGTGATGATTATATTACTAGATGCCAATAATGTGTGCCTATTGAAGAGTGATAAAGTCCATTCTTAATATTCTACAGAATCTTTCCAATCTATTCACCTTCCCATTGAATAATGAACATAATCAGCATCAACAATTAATAGATGGCTGCCTGCAGGAATGGATAATTTTAAACTCTGCAAAATTGTCCATTTCACAAACAAAAACACCATTGTTTAAAAGACACTCGCCTGAACAGGGACTTGAACCCTGGACCCTCAGATTAAAAGTCTGCTGCTTTACCGACTGAGCTATCCAGGCTCTGAGTGCTGAAGTTGCCATATTGGAAACTGCTTGAAATATATAAAACATGACAATTTGCTGTGCAAATACAAAAAATGTGGATAAATATATGTGTTACTGCAATCATGAACTGAAAGACTTGGCTTGTAGGGTCTCTTGATGAAATATATTTTAGTTTCCTCTGTGTTTAAGTTGTAAATCCTTAGATGCTTTAAGTATCACCTCACTTCAATAATCACATTCAATTATTTTTGTCAAAGAGGATTGATTTATTACTTGTCTAATTTAATCACTGTGTGCCTATCAAAGAAGGATGGATTTGAGTTCCTGATGAAATAAAGTCTTTAGAACTGACATGTAGCGATACTACTTTGTGATGACTATATTACTAGATGCCAATAATGTGTGCCTATTGAAGAGTGGTAAAGTCCATTCTTAATATTCTAAAGAATCTCTCCAATCTATACACCTTCCCATTGAATAATGAACATAATCAGCATCAACAATTAAAAGATGGCTGCCTGCAGGTATGGATAATTTTAAACTCTGCAAAATTGTCCATTTCACAAACAAAAACACCATTGTTTAAAAGACACTCGCCTGAACAGGGACTTGGACCCTGGACCCTCAGATTAAAAGTCTGATGCTCTACCGACTGAGCTATCCAGGCTCTGAGCACTGAAATTGCCATATTGGAAACTGCTCAAATATATAAAACATGACAATTTGCTGTGCAATTACAAAAAACGTGGAAAAATATATGTGTTACTGCAATCATGAACTGAAAGACTTGGCTTGTAGGGTCTCTTGATGAAATATATTTTAGTTTCCTCTGTGTTTAAGATGTAAATCCTTAGATTCGTTAAGTATCACCTTACTTCAATAATCACATTCAATTATTTTTGTCAAAGAGGTTTGATTTATTACTTGTCTAATTTAAACACTGTGTGCCTATCAAAGAAGGATGGATTTGAGTAACTGATGAAATAAAGTCTTTAGAACTGACATGTAGCGATACTACTGTGTGATGATTATATTACTAGATGCCAATAATGTGTGCCTATTGAAGAGTGATAAAGTCCATTCTTAATATTCTACATAATCTTTCCAATCTATACACCTTCCCATTGAATAATGAACATAATCAGCATCAACAATTAAAAGATGGCTGCCTGCAGGAATGGATGATTTTAAACTCTGCAAAATTGTCCATTTCACAAACAAAAACACCATTGTTTAAAAGACACTCGCCTGAATAGGGACTTGAACCCTGGACCCTCAGATTAAAAGTCTGATGTTCTACCGACTGAGCTATCCAGGCTCTGAGTGCTAAAGTTGCCATATTGGAAACTGCTCGAAATATATAAAACATGACAATTTGCTGTGCAATTACAAAAAATGTGGAAACATATATGTGTTACTGCAATCATGAACTGAAAGACTTGGCTTGTAGGGTCTCTTGGTGAAATATATTTTAGTATCCTCTGTGTTTAAGTTGTAAATCCTTAGATGCTTTAAGTATCACCTCACTTCAATAATCACATTCAATTATTTTTGTCAAAGAGGTTTGATTTATTACTTGTCTTATTTAATCACTGTGTGCCTATCAAAGAAGGATGGATTTGAGTTCCTGATGAAACAAAGTCTTTAGAACTGACATGTAGTGATACTACTTTGTGATGACTATATTACTAGATGCCAATAATGTGTGCCTATTAAAGAGTGATAAAGTCCATTCTTAATATTCTAAAGAATCTCTCCAATCTATACACCTTCCCATTGAATAATGAACATAATCAGCATCAACAATTAAAAGATGGCTGCCTGCAGGAATGGATGATTTTAAACTCTGCAAAATTGTCCATTTCACAAACAATAACACCATTGTTTAAAATACACTCGCCTGAACAGGGACTTGAACCCTAGACCCTCAGATTAAAAGTTTGATGCTCTACCGACTGAGCTATCCAGGCTCTGAGCACTGAAGTTGCCATATTGGAAACTGCTCGAAATATATAAAACATGACAATTTGCTGTGCAATTACAAAAAATGTGGAAAAATATATGTGTTACTGCTATCATGAACTAAAAGACTTGGCTTGTAGGGTCTCTTGATGAAATATATTTTAGTTTCCTCTGTGTTTAAGATGTAAATCCTTAGATTCGTTAAGTATCACCTTACTTCAATAATCACATTCAATTATTTTTGTCAAAGAGGTTTGATTTATTACTTGTCTAATTTAATCACTGTGTGCCTATCAAAGAAGGATGGATTTGAGTTCCTGATGAAATAAAGTCTTTAGAACTGACATGTAGCGATACTACTTTGTGATGATTATATTACTAGATGCCAATAATGTGTGCCTATTGAAGAGTGATAAAGTCCATTCTTAATATTCTACAGAATCTTTCCAATCTATTCACCTTCCCATTGAATAATGAACATAATCAGCATCAACAATTAATAGATGGCTGTCTGCAGGAATGGATAATTTTAAACTCTGCAAAATTGTCCATTTCACAAACAAAAACACCATTGTTTAAAAGACACTCGCCTGAACAGGGACTTGAACCCTGGACCCTCCGATTAAAAGTCTGATGCTCTACCGACTGAGCTATCCAGGCTCTGAGTGCTGAAGTTGCCATATTGGAAACTGCTTGAAATATATAAAACATGACAATTTGCTGTGCAAATACAAAAAATGTGGATAAATATATGTGTTACTGCAATCATGAACTGAAAGACTTGGCTTGTAGGGTCTCTTGATGAAATATATTTTAGTTTCCTCTGTGTTTAAGATGTAAATCCTTAGATTCGTTAAGTATCACCTCACTTAAATAATCACATTCAATTATTTTTGTCAAAGAGGATTGATTTATTACTTGTCTAATTTAATCACTGTGTGCCTATCAAAGAAGGATGGATTTGAGTTCCTGATGAAATAAAGTATTTAGAACTGACATGTAGCGATACTACTTTGTGATGATTATATTACTAGATGCCAATAATGTGTGCCTATTGAAGAGTGATAAAGTCCATTCTTAATATTCTACAGAATCTTTCCAATCTATTCACCTTCCCATTGATTAATGAACATAATCAGCATCAACAATTAAAAGATGGCTGCCTACAGGAATGGATAATTTTAAACTCTGCAAAATTGTCCATTTCACAAACAAAAACACCATTGTTTAAAAGACACTCGCATGAACAGGGACTTGAACCCTGGACCCTCAGATTAAAAGTCTGATGCTCTTCCGACTGAGCTATCCAGGCTCTGAGTGCTGTAGCTGCCATATTGGAAACTGCTCAAATATATAAAACATGACAATTTGCTGTGCAATTACAAAAAATGTGGAAAAATATATGTGTTACTGCAATCATGAACTGAAAGACTTGGCTTGTAGGGTCTCTTGATGAAATATATTTTAGTTTCCTCTGTGTTTAAGTTGTAAATCCTTAGATGCTTTAAGTATCACCTCACTTCAATAATCACATTCAATTATTTTTGTCAAAGAGGTTTGATTTATTACTTGTCTAATTTAATCACTGTGTGCCTATCAAAGAAGGATGGATTTGAGTTCCTGATGAAATAAAGTCTTTAGAACTGACATGTAGCGATACTACTTTGTGATGATTATATTACTAGATGCCAATAATGTGTGCCTATTGAAGAGTGATAAAGTCCATTCTTAATATTCTACAGAATCTTTCCAATCTATTCACCTTCCCATTGAATAATGAACATAATCAGCATCAACAATTAAAAGATGGCTGCCTGCAGGAATGGATAATTTTAAACTCTGCAAAATTGTCCATTTCACAAACAAAAACACCATTGTTTAAAAGACACTCGCCTGAACAGGGACTTGAACCCTGGACCCTCCGATTAAAAGTCTGATGCTCTACCGACTGAGCTATCCAGGCGCTGAGTGCTGAAGTTGCCATATTGGAAACTGCTTGAAATATATAAAACATGACAATTTGCTGTGCAAATACAAAAAATGTGGATAAATATATGTGTTACTGCAATCATGAACTGAAAGACTTGGCTTGTAGGGTCTCTTGATGAAATATATTTTAGTTTCCTCTGTGTTTAAGATGTAAATCCTTAGATTCGTTAAGTATCACCTTACTTCAATAATCACATTCAATTATTTTTGTCAAAGAGGTTTGATTTATTACTTGTCTAATTTAATCACTGTGTGCCTATCAAAGAAGGATGGATTTGAGTTCCTGATGAAATAAAGTCTTTAGAACTGACATGTAGCGATACTACTTTGTGATGATTATATTACTAGATGCCAATAATGTGTGCCTATTGAAGAGTGATAAAGTCCATTCTTAATATTCTACAGAATCTTTCCAATCTATTCACCTTCCCATTGATTAATGAACATAATCAGCATCAACAATTAAAAGATGGCTGCCTACAGGAATGGATAATTTTAAACTCTGCAAAATTATCCATTTCACAAACAAAAACATTATTGTTTAAAAGACACTCGCATGAACAGGGACTTGAACCCTGGACCCTTAGATTAAAAGTCTGATGCTCTTCTGACTGAGCTATCCAGGATCTGAGTGCTGTAGGTGCCATATTGGAAACTGCTCAAATATATAAAACATGACAATTTGCTGTGCAATTACAAAAAATGTGGAAAAATATATGTGTTACTGCAATCATGAACTGAAAGACTTGGCTTGTAGGGTCTCTTGATGAAATATATTTTAGTTTCCTCTGTGTTTAAGTTGTAAATCCTTAGATGCTTTAAGTATCACCTCACTTCAATAATCACATTCAATTATTTTTGTCAAAAAGGATTGATTTATTACTTGTCTAATTTAATCACTGTGTGCCTATCAAAGAAGGATGGATTTGAGTTCCTGATGAAACAAAGTCTTTAGAACTGACATGTAGTGATACTACTTTGTGATGACTATATTACTAGATGCCAATAATGTGTGCCTATTGAAGAGTGATAAAGTCCATTCTTAATATTCTACAGAATCTTTCCAATCTATTCACCTTCCCATTGAATAATGAACATAATCAGCATCAACAATTAAAAGATGGCTGCCTGCAGAAATGGATCATTTTAAACTCTGCAAAATTGTCCACTTCACAAACAAAAACACCATTGTTTAAAAGACACTCGCCTGAACAGGGACTTGAAACCTGGACCCTCAGATTAAAAGTCTGATGCTCTACCGACTGAGCTATCCAGGCTCTCAGCGCTGAACTTGCCATATTGGAAACTGCTCGAAATATATAATACATGACAATTTGCTGTGCAATTACAAAAAATGTGGAAAAATATATGTGTTACTGCTATCATGAACTGAAGGACTTGGCTTGTAGGGTCTCTTGATGAAATATATTTTAGTTTCCTCTGTGTTTAAGATGTAAATCCTTAGATTCGTTAAGTATCACCTTACTTTAATAATCACATTCAATTATTTTTGTCAAAGAGGTTTGATTTATTACTTGTCTAATTTAATCACTGTGTGCCTATCAAAGAAGGATGGATTTGAGTTCCTGATGAAATAAAGTCTTTAGAACTGACATGTAGCGATACTACTTTGTGATGATTATAGTACTACATGCCAATAATGTGTGCCTATTGAAGAGTGATAAAGTCCATTCTTAATATTCTACAGAATCTTTCCAATCTATACACCTTCCCATTGATTAATGAACATAATCAGCATCAACAATTAAAAGATGGCTGCCTACAGGAATGGATAATTTTAAACTCTGCAAAATTATCCATTTCACAAACAAAAACATTATTGTTTAAAAGACACTCGCATGAACAGGGACTTGAACCCTGGACCCTCAGATTAAAAGTCTGATGCTCTACCGACTGAGCTATCCAGGCTCTGAGTGCTGTAGTTGCCATATTGGAAACTGCTCAAAATATATAAAACATGACAATTTGCTGTGCAATTACAAAAAATGTGGAAAAATATATATGTGTTACTGCAATCATGAACTGAAAGACTTGGCTTGTAGGGTCTCTTGATTAAATATATTTTAGTTTCCTCTGTGTTTAAGTTGTAAATCCTTAGATGCTTTAAGTATCACCTCACTTCAATAATCACATTCAATTATTTTTGTCAAAGAGGTTTGATTTATTACTTGTCTAATTTAATCACTGTGTGCCTATCAAAGAAGGATGGATTTGAGTTCCTGATGAAACAAAGTCTTTAGAACTGACATGTAGTGATACTACTTTGTGATGACTATATTACTAGATGCCAATAATGTGTGCCTATTGAAGAGTGATAAAGTCCATTCTTAATATTCTAAAGAATCTCTCCAATCTATACACCTTCCCATTGAATAATGAACATAATCAGCATCAACAATTAAAAGATGGCTGCCTGCAGGAATGGATAATTTTAAACTCTGCAAAATTGTCCACTTCACAAACAAAAACACCATTGTTTAAAAGACACTCGCCTGAACAGGGACTTGAACCCTGGACCCTCAGATTAAAAGTCTGATGCTCTACCGACTGAGCTATCCAGGCTCTGAGCGCTGAAGTTGCCATATTGGAAACTGCTCAAATATATAAAACATGACAATTTGCTGTGCAATTACAAAAAATGTGGAAAAATATATGTGTTACTGCAATCATGAACTGAAAGACTTGGCTTGTAGGGTCTCTTGATGAAATATATTTTAGTTTCCTCTGTGTTTAAGATGTAAATCCTTAGATTCGTTAAGTATCACCTAACTTCAATAATCACATTCAATTATTTTTGTCAAAGAGGTTTGATTTATTACTTGTCTAATTTAATCACTGTGTGCCTATCAAAGAAGGATGGATTTGAGTTCCTGATGAAATAAAGTCTTTAGAACGGACATGTAGCGATACTACTTTGTGATGATTATATTACTAGATGCCAATAATGTGTGCCTATTGAAGAGTGATAAAGTCCATTCTTAATTTTCTACAGAATCTTTCCAATCTATTCACCTTCCCATTGAATAATGAACATAATCAGCATCAACAATTAATAGATGGCTGCCTGCAGGAATGGATAATTTTAAACTCTGCAAAATTGTCCATTTCACAAACAAAAACACCATTGTTTAAAAGACACTCGCCTGAACAGGGATTTGAAACCTGGACCCTCCGATTAAAAGTCTGATGCTCTACCGACTGAGCTATCCAGGCTCGGAGTGCTGTAGTTGCCATATTGGAAACTGCTCAAAATATATAAAACATGACAATTTGCTGTGCAATTACAAAAAATGTGGAAAAATATATATGTGTTACTGCAATCATGAACTGAAAGACTTGGCTTGTAGGGTCTCTTGATTAAATATATTTTAGTTTCCTCTGTGTTTAAGTTGTAAATCCTTAGATGCTTTAAGCATCACCTCACTTCAATAATCACATTCAATTATTTTTGTCAAAGAGGTTTGATTTATTACTTGTCTAATTTAATCACTGTGTGCCTATCAAAGAAGGATGGATTTGAGTTCCTGATGAAACAAAGTCTTTAGAACTGACATGTAGTGATACTACTTTGTGATGACTATATTACTAGATGCCAATAATGTGTGCCTATTGAAGAGTGATAAAGTCCATTCTTAATATTCTAAAGAATCTCTCCAATCTATACACCTTCCCATTGAATAATGAACATAATCAGCATCAACAATTAAAAGATGGCTGCCTGCAGGAATGGATAATTTTAAACTCTGCAAAATTGTCCACTTCACAAACAAAAACACCATTGTTTAAAAGACACTCGCCTGAACAGGGACTTGAACCCTGGACCCTCAGATTAAAAGTCTGATGCGCTACCGACTGAGCTATCCAGGCTCTGAGCACTGAAGTTGCATTAGTGGAAACTGCTCAAATATATAAAACATGACAATTTGCTGTGCAATTACAAAAAATGTGGAAAAATATATGTGTTACTGCAATCATGAACTGAAAGACTTGGCTTGTAGGGTCTCTTGATGAAATATATTTTAGTTTCCTCTGTGTTTAAGATGTAAATCCTTAGATTCGTTAAGTATCACCTAACTTCAATAATCACATTCAATTATTTTTGTCAAAGAGGTTTGATTTATTACTTGTCTAATTTAATCACTGTGTGCCTATCAAAGAAGGATGGATTTGAGTTCCTGATGAAATAAAGTCTTTAGAACTGACATGTAGCGATACTACTTTGTGATGATTATATTACTAGATGCCAATAATGTGTGCCTATTGAAGAGTGATAAAGTCCATTCTTAATATTCTACAGAATCTTTCCAATCTATTCACCTTCCCATTGAATAATGAACATAATCAGCATCAACAATTAATAGATGGCTGCCTGCAGGAATGGATAATTTTAAACTCTGCAAAATTGTCCATTTCACAAACAAAAACACCATTGTTTAAAAGACACTCGCCTGAACAGGGATTTGAACCCTGGACCCTCCGATTAAAAGTCTGATGTTCTACCGACTGAGCTATCCAGGCTCTGAGTGCTGAAGTTGCCATATTGGAAACTGCTTGAAATATATAAAACATGACAATTTGCTGTGCAAATACAAAAAATGTGGATAAATATATGTGTTACTGCAATCATGAACTGAAAGACTTGGCTTGTAGGGTCTCTTGATGAAATATATTTTAGTTTCCTCTGTGTTTAAGATGTAAATCCTTAGATTCGTTAAGTATCACCTCACTTAAATAATCACATTCAATTATTTTTGTCAAAGAGGATTGATTTATTACTTGTCTAATTTAATCACTGTGTGCCTATCAAAGAAGGATGGATTTGAGTTCCTGATGAAATAAAGTATTTAGAACTGACATGTAGCGATACTACTTTGTGATGATTATATTACTAGATGCCAATAATGTGTGCCTATTGAAGAGTGATAAAGTCCATTCTTAATATTCTACAGAATCTTTCCAATCTATTCACCTTCCCATTGATTAATGAACATAATCAGCATCAACAATTAAAAGATGGCTGCCTACAGGAATGGATAATTTTAAACTCTGCAAAATTGTCCATTTCACAAACAAAAACACCATTGTTTAAAAGACACTCGCATGAACAGGGACTTGAACCCTGGACCCTCAGATTAAAAGTCTGATGCTCTTCCGACTGAGCTATCCAGGCTCTGAGTGCTGTAGTTGCCATATTGGAAACTGCTCAAATATATAAAACATGACAATTTGCTGTGCAATTACAAAAAATGTGGAAAAATATATGTGTTACTGCAATCATGAACTGAAAGACTTGGCTTGTAGGGTCTCTTGATGAAATATATTTTAGTTTCCTCTGTGTTTAAGTTGTAAATCCTTAGATGCTTTAAGTATCACCTCACTTCAATAATCACATTCAATTATTTTTGTCAAAGAGGTTTGATTTATTACTTGTCTAATTTAATCACTGTGTGCCTATCAAAGAAGGATGGATTTGAGTTCCTGATTAAATAAAGTCTTTAGAACTGACATGTAGCGATACTACTTTGTGATGATTATATTACTAGATGCCAATAATGTGTGCCTATTGAAGAGTGATAAAGTCCATTCTTAATATTCTACAGAATCTTTCCAATCTATTCACCTTCCCATTGAATAATGAACATAATCAGCATCAACAATTAATAGATGGCTGCCTGCAGGAATGGATAATTTTAAACTCTGCAAAATTGTCCATTTCACAAACAAAAACACCATTGTTTAAAAGACACTCGCCTGAACAGGGACTTGAACCCTGGACCCTCCGATTAAAAGTCTGATGCTCTACCGACTGAGCTATCCAGGCGCTGAGTGCTGAAGTTGCCATATTGGAAACTGCTTGAAATATATAAAACATGACAATTTGCTGTGCAAATACAAAAAATGTGGATAAATATATGTGTTACTGCAATCATGAACTGAAAGACTTGGCTTGTAGGGTCTCTTGATGAAATATATTTTAGTTTCCTCTGTGTTTAAGATGTAAATCCTTAGATTCGTTAAGTATCACCTTACTTCAATAATCACATTCAATTATTTTTGTCAAAGAGGTTTGATTTATTACTTGTCTAATTTAATCACTGTGTGCCTATCAAAGAAGGATGGATTTGAGTTCCTGATGAAATAAAGTCTTTAGAACTGACATGTAGCGATACTACTTTGTGATGATTATATTACTAGATGCCAATAATGTGTGCCTATTGAAGAGTGATAAAGTCCATTCTTAATATTCTACAGAATCTTTCCAATCTATTCACCTTCCCATTGATTAATGAACATAATCAGCATCAACAATTAAAAGATGGCTGCCTACAGGAATGGATAATTTTAAACTCTGCAAAATTATCCATTTCACAAACAAAAACATTATTGTTTAAAAGACACTCGCATGAACAGGGACTTGAACCCTGGACCCTTAGATTAAAAGTCTGATGCTCTTCTGACTGAGCTATCCAGGATCTGAGTGCTGTAGGTGCCATATTGGAAACTGCTCAAATATATAAAACATGACAATTTGCTGTGCAATTACAAAAAATGTGGAAAAATATATGTGTTACTGCAATCATGAACTGAAAGACTTGGCTTGTAGGGTCTCTTGATGAAATATATTTTAGTTTCCTCTGTGTTTAAGTTGTAAATCCTTAGATGCTTTAAGTATCACCTCACTTCAATAATCACATTCAATTATTTTTGTCAAAAAGGTTTGATTTATTACTTGTCTAATTTAATCACTGTGTGCCTATCAAAGAAGGATGGATTTGAGTTCCTGATGAAACAAAGTCTTTAGAACTGACATGTAGTGATACTACTTTGTGATGACTATATTACTAGATGCCAATAATGTGTGCCTATTGAAGAGTGATAAAGTCCATTCTTAATATTCTACAGAATCTTTCCAATCTATTCACCTTCCCATTGAATAATGAACATAATCAGCATCAACAATTAAAAGATGGCTGCCTGCAGAAATGGATCATTTTAAACTCTGCAAAATTGTCCATTTCACAAACAAAAACACCATTGTTTAAAAGACACTCGCCTGAACAGGGACTTGAACCCTGGACCCTCAGATTAAAAGTCTGATGCTCTACCGACTGAGCTATCCAGGCTCTGAGCAGTGAAGTTGCCATATTGGAAACTGCTCGAAATATATAAAACATGACAATTTGCTGTGCAATTACAAAAAATGTGGAAAAATATATGTGTTACTGCAATCATGAACTGAAAGACTTGGCTTGTAGGGTATCTTGATGAAATATATTTTAGTTTCCTCTGTGTTTAAGTTGTAAATCCTTAGATGCTTTAAGTATCACCTCACTTCAATAATCGCATTCAATTATTTTTGTCAAAGAGGATTGATTTATTACTTGTCTAATTTAATCACTGTGTGCCTATCAAAGAAGGATGGATTTGAGTTCCTGATGAAACAAAGTCTTTAGAACTGACATGTAGTGATACTACTTTGTGATGACTATATTACTAGATGCCAATAATGTGTGCCTATTGAAGAGTGATAAAGTCCATTCTTAAAATTCTAAAGAATCTCTCCAATCTATACACCTTCCCATTGAATAATGAACATAATCAGCGTCAACAATTAAAAGATGGCTGCCTGCAGGAATGGATGATTTTAAACTCTGCAAAATTGTCCACTTCACAAACAAAAACACCATTGTTTAAAAGACACTCGCCTGAACAGGGACTTGAAACCTGGACCCTCAGATTAAAAGTCTGATGCTCTACCGACTGAGCTATCCAGGCTCTGAGCGCTGAAGTTGCCATATTGGAAACTGCTCGAAATATATAATACATGACAATTTGCTGTGCAATTACAAAAAATGTGGAAAAATATATGTGTTACTGCTATCATGAACTGAAGGACTTGGCTTGTAGGGTCTCTTGATGAAATATATTTTAGTTTCCTCTGTGTTTAAGATGTAAATCCTTAGATTCGTTAAGTATCACCTTACTTTAATAATCACATTCAATTATTTTTGTCAAAGAGGTTTGATTTATTACTTGTCTAATTTAATCACTGTGTGCCTATCAAAGAAGGATGGATTTGAGTTCCTGATGAAATAAAGTCTTTAGAACTGACATGTAGCGATACTACTTTGTGATGATTATAGTACTACATGCCAATAATGTGTGCCTATTGAAGAGTGATAAAGTCCATTCTTAATATTCTACAGAATCTTTCCAATCTATACACCTTCCCATTGATTAATGAACATAATCAGCATCAACAATTAAAAGATGGCTGCCTACAGGAATGGATAATTTTAAACTCTGCAAAATTATCCATTTCACAAACAAAAACATTATTGTTTAAAAGACACTCGCATGAACAGGGACTTGAACCCTGGACCCTCAGATTAAAAGTCTGATGCTCTACCGACTGAGCTATCCAGGCTCTGAGTGCTGTAGTTGCCATATTGGAAACTGCTCAAAATATATAAAACATGACAATTTGCTGTGCAATTACAAAAAATGTGGAAAAATATATATGTGTTACTGCAATCATGAACTGAAAGACTTGGCTTGTAGGGTCTCTTGATTAAATATATTTTAGTTTCCTCTGTGTTTAAGTTGTAAATCCTTAGATGCTTTAAGTATCACCTCACTTCAATAATCACATTCAATTATTTTTGTCAAAGAGGTTTGATTTATTACTTGTCTAATTTAATCACTGTGTGCCTATCAAAGAAGGATGGATTTGAGTTCCTGATGAAACAAAGTCTTTAGAACTGACATGTAGTGATACTACTTTGTGATGACTATATTACTAGATGCCAATAATGTGTGCCTATTGAAGAGTGATAAAGTCCATTCTTAATATTCTAAAGAATCTCTCCAATCTATACACCTTCCCATTGAATAATGAACATAATCAGCATCAACAATTAAAAGATGGCTGCCTGCAGGAATGGATAATTTTAAACTCTGCAAAATTGTCCACTTCACAAACAAAAACACCATTGTTTAAAAGACACTCGCCTGAACAGGGACTTGAACCATGGACCCTCAGATTAAAAGTCTGATGCTCTACCGACTGCGCTATCCAGGCTCTGAGCGCTGAAGTTGCCATATTGGAAACTGCTCAAATATATAAAACATGACAATTTGCTGTGCAATTACAAAAAATGTGGAAAAATATATGTGTTACTGCAATCATGAACTGAAAGACTTGGCTTGTAGGGTCTCTTGATGAAATATATTTTAGTTTCCTCTGTGTTTAAGATGTAAATCCTTAGATTCGTTAAGTATCACCTAACTTCAATAATCACATTCAATTATTTTTGTCAAAGAGGTTTGATTTATTATTTGTCTAATTTAATCACTGTGTGCCTATCAATAAAGGATGGATTTGAGTTCCTGATGAAATAAAGTCTTTAGAACTGACATGTAGCGATACTACTTTGTGATGATTATATTACTAGATGCCAATAATGTGTGCCTATTGAAGAGTGATAAAGTCCATTCTTAATATTCTACAGAATCTTTCCAATCTATTCACCTTCCCATTGAATAATGAACATAATCAGCATCAACAATTAATAGATGGCTGCCTGCAGGAATGGATAATTTTAAACTCTGCAAAATTGTCCATTTCACAAACAAAAACACCATTGTTTAAAAGACACTCGCCTGAACAGGGATTTGAACCCTGGACCCTCCGATTAAAAGTCTGATGCTCTACCGACTGAGCTATCCAGGCTCTGAGCGCTGAAGTTGCCATATTGGAAACTGCTCAAATATATAAAACATGACAATTTGCTGTGCAATTACAAAAAATGTGGAAAAATATATGTGTTACTGCAATCATGAACTGAAAGACTTGGCTTGTAGGGTCTCTTGATGAAATATATTTTAGTTTCCTCTGTGTTTAAGTTGTAAATCCTTAGATGCTTTAAGTATCACCTCACTTCAATAATCACATTCAATTATTTTTGTCAAAGAGGATTGATTTATTACTTGTCTAATTTAATCACTGTGTGCCTATCAAAGAAGGATGGATTTGAGTTCCTGATGAAACAAAGTCTTTAGAACTGACATGTAGTGATACTACTTTGTGATGACTATATTACTAGATGCCAATAATGTGTGCCTATTGAAGAGTGATAAAGTCCATTCTTAATATTCTAAAGAATCTCTCCAATCTATACACCTTCCCATTGAATAATGAACATAATCAGCGTCAACAATTAAAAGATGGCTGCCTGCAGGAATGGATGATTTTAAACTCTGCAAAATTGTCCACTTCACAAACAAAAACACCATTGTTTAATAGACACTCGC
This sequence comes from Pseudophryne corroboree, assembly GCF_028390025.1. NCBI lineage: Eukaryota > Metazoa > Chordata > Amphibia > Anura > Myobatrachidae > Pseudophryne > Pseudophryne corroboree. The sequence continues at coordinate 886,792,990 of NC_086444.1, read as the reverse complement.
CTGAATAGGGACTTGAAACCTGGACCCTCAGATTAAAGGTCTGATGCTCTACCGACTGAGCTATCCAGCCTCTGAGCACTGAAGTTGCCATATTGGAAACTGCTCGAAATATATAATACATGACAATTTGCTGTGCAATTACAAAAAATGTGGAAAAATATATGTGTTACTGCTATCATGAACTGAAGGACTTGGCTTGTAGGGTCTCTTGATGAAATATATTTTAGTTTCCTCTGTGTTTAAGATGTAAATCCTTAGATGCTTTAAGTATCACCTTACTTTAATAATCACATTCAATTATTTTTGTCAAAGAGGTTTGATTTATTACTTGTCTAATTTAATCACTGTGTGCCTATCAAAGAAGGATGGATTTGAGTTCCTGATGAAATAAAGTCTTTAGAACTGACATGTAGCGATACTACTTTGTGATGATTATAGTACTAGATGCCAATAATATGTGCCTATTGAAGAGTGATAAAGTCCATTCTTAATATTCTACAGAATCTTTCCAATCTATACACCTTCCCATTGATTAATGAACATAATCAGCATCAACAATTAAAAGATGGCTGCCTACAGGAATGGATAATTTTAAACTCTGCAAAATTATCCATTTCACAAACAAAAACATTATTGTTTAAAAGACACTCGCATGAACAGGGACTTGAACCCTGGACCCTCAGATTAAAAGTCTGATGCTTTACCGACTGAGCTATCCAGGCTCGGAGTGCTGTAGTTGCCATATTGGAAACTGCTCAAAATATATAAAACATGACAATTTGCTGTGCAATTACAAAAAATGTGGAAAAATATATATGTGTTACTGCAATCATGAACTGAAAGACTTGGCTTGTAGGGTCTCTTGATTAAATATATTTTAGTTTCCTCTGTGTTTAAGTTGTAAATCCTTAGATGCTTTAAGTATCACCTCACTTCAATAATCACATTCAATTATTTTTGTCAAAGAGGTTTGATTTATTACTTGTCTAATTTAATCACTGTGTGCCTATCAAAGAAGGATGGATTTGAGTTCCTGATGAAACAAAGTCTTTAGAACTGACATGTAGTGATACTACTTTGTGATGACTATATTACTAGATGCCAATAATGTGTGCCTATTGAAGAGTGATAAAGTCCATTCTTAATATTCTAAAGAATCTCTCCAATCTATACACCTTCCCATTGAATAATGAACATAATCAGCATCAACAATTAAAAGATGGCTGCCTGCAGGAATGGATAATTTTAAACTCTGCAAAATTGTCCACTTCACAAACAAAAACACCATTGTTTAAAAGACACTCGCCTGAACAGGGACTTGAACCCTGGACCCTCAGATTAAAAGTCTGATGCTCTACCGACTGAGCTATCCAGGCTCTGAGCGCTGAAGTTGCAATAGTGGAAACTGCTCAAATATATAAAACATGACAATTTGCTGTGCAATTACAAAAAATGTGGAAAAATATATGTGTTACTGCAATCATGAACTGAAAGACTTGGCTTGTAGGGTCTCTTGATGAAATATATTTTAGTTTCCTCTGTGTTTAAGATGTAAATCCTTAGATTCGTTAAGTATCACCTAACTTCAATAATCACATTCAATTATTTTTGTCAAAGAGGTTTGATTTATTACTTGTCTAATTTAATCACTGTGTGCCTATCAAAGAAGGATGGATTTGAGTTCCTGATGAAATAAAGTCTTTAGAACTGACATGTAGCGATACTACTTTGTGATGATTATATTACTAGATGCCAATAATGTGTGCCTATTGAAGAGTGATAAAGTCCATTCTTAATATTCTACAGAATCTTTCCAATCTATTCACCTTCCCATTGAATAATGAACATAATCAGCATCAACAATTAATAGATGGCTGCCTGCAGGAATGGATAATTTTAAACTCTGCAAAATTGTCCATTTCACAAACAAAAACACCATTGTTTAAAAGACACTCGCCTGAACAGGGATTTGAACCCTGGACCCTCCGATTAAAAGTCTGATGCTCTACCGACTGAGCTATCCAGGCTCTGAGTGCTGAAGTTGCCATATTGGAAACTGCTTGAAATATATAAAACATGACAATTTGCTGTGCAAATACAAAAAATGTGGATAAATATATGTGTTACTGCAATCATGAACTGAAAGACTTGGCTTGTAGGGTCTCTTGATGAAATATATTTTAGTTTCCTCTGTGTTTAAGATGTAAATCCTTAGATTCGTTAAGTATCACCTCACTTCAATAATCACATTCAATTATTTTTGTCAAAGAGGATTTATTTATTACTTGTCTAATTTAATCACTGTGTGCCTATCAAAGAAGGATGGATTTGAGTTCCTGATGAAACAAAGTCTTTAGAACTGACATGTAGTGATACTACTTTGTGATGACTATATTACTAGATGCCAATAATGTGTGCCTATTGAAGAGTGATAAAGTCCATTCTTAAAATTCTAAAGAATCTCTCCAATCTATACACCTTCCCATTGAATAATGAACATAATCAGCGTCAACAATTAAAAGATGGCTGCCTGCAGGAATGGATGATTTTAAACTCTGCAAAATTGTCCACTTCACAAACAAAAACACCATTGTTTAAAAGACACTCGCCTGAACAGGGACTTGAAACCTGGACCCTCAGATTAAAAGTCTGATGCTCTACCGACTGAGCTATCCAGGCTCTGAGCGCTGAAGTTGCCATATTGGAAACTGCTCGAAATATATAATACATGACAATTTGCTGTGCAATTACAAAAAATGTGGAAAAATATATGTGTTACTGCTATCATGAACTGAAGGACTTGGCTTGTAGGGTCTCTTGATGAAATATATTTTAGTTTCCTCTGTGTTTAAGATGTAAATCCTTAGATTCGTTAAGTATCACCTTACTTTAATAATCACATTCAATTATTTTTGTCAAAGAGGTTTGATTTATTACTTGTCTAATTTAATCACTGTGTGCCTATCAAAGAAGGATGGATTTGAGTTCCTGATGAAATAAAGTCTTTAGAACTGACATGTAGCGATACTACTTTGTGATGATTATAGTACTACATGCCAATAATGTGTGCCTATTGAAGAGTGATAAAGTCCATTCTTAATATTCTACAGAATCTTTCCAATCTATACACCTTCCCATTGATTAATGAACATAATCAGCATCAACAATTAAAAGATGGCTGCCTACAGGAATGGATAATTTTAAACTCTGCAAAATTATCCATTTCACAAACAAAAACATTATTGTTTAAAAGACACTCGCATGAACAGGGACTTGAACCCTGGACCCTCAGATTAAAAGTCTGATGCTCTACCGACTGAGCTATCCAGGCTCTGAGTGCTGTAGTTGCCATATTGGAAACTGCTCAAAATATATAAAACATGACAATTTGCTGTGCAATTACAAAAAATGTGGAAAAATATATATGTGTTACTGCAATCATGAACTGAAAGACTTGGCTTGTAGGGTCTCTTGATTAAATATATTTTAGTTTCCTCTGTGTTTAAGTTGTAAATCCTTAGATGCTTTAAGTATCACCTCACTTCAATAATCACATTCAATTATTTTTGTCAAAGAGGTTTGATTTATTACTTGTCTAATTTAATCACTGTGTGCCTATCAAAGAAGGATGGATTTGAGTTCCTGATGAAACAAAGTCTTTAGAACTGACATGTAGTGATACTACTTTGTGATGACTATATTACTAGATGCCAATAATGTGTGCCTATTGAAGAGTGATAAAGTCCATTCTTAATATTCTAAAGAATCTCTCCAATCTATACACCATCCCATTGAATAATGAACATAATCAGCATCAACAATTAAAAGATGGCTGCCTGCAGGAATGGATAATTTTAAACTCTGCAAAATTGTCCACTTCACAAACAAAAACACCATTGTTTAAAAGACACTCGCCTGAACAGGGACTTGAACCATGGACCCTCAGATTAAAAGTCTGATGCTCTACCGACTGCGCTATCCAGGCTCTGAGCGCTGAAGTTGCCATATTGGAAACTGCTCAAATATATAAAACATGACAATTTGCTGTGCAATTACAAAAAATGTGGAAAAATATATGTGTTACTGCAATCATGAACTGAAAGACTTGGCTTGTAGGGTCTCTTGATGAAATATATTTTAGTTTCCTCTGTGTTTAAGATGTAAATCCTTAGATTCGTTAAGTATCACCTAACTTCAATAATCACATTCAATTATTTTTGTCAAAGAGGTTTGATTTATTACTTGTCTAATTTAATCACTGTGTGCCTATCAAAGAAGGATGGATTTGAGTTCCTGATGAAATAAAGTCTTTAGAACTGACATGTAGCGATACTACTTTGTGATGATTATATTACTAGATGCCAATAATGTGTGCCTATTGAAGAGTGATAAAGTCCATTCTTAATATTCTACAGAATCTTTCCAATCTATTCACCTTCCCATTGAATAATGAACATAATCAGCATCAACAATTAATAGATGGCTGCCTGCAGGAATGGATAATTTTAAACTCTGCAAAATTGTCCATTTCACAAACAAAAACACCATTGTTTAAAAGACACTCGCCTGAACAGGGATTTGAACCCTGGACCCTCCGATTAAAAGTCTGATGCTCTACCGACTGAGCTATCCAGGCTCTGAGCGCTGAAGTTGCCATATTGGAAACTGCTCAAATATATAAAACATGACAATTTGCTGTGCAATTACAAAAAATGTGGAAAAATATATGTGTTACTGCAATCATGAACTGAAAGACTTGGCTTGTAGGGTCTCTTGATGAAATATATTTTAGTTTCCTCTGTGTTTAAGTTGTAAATCCTTAGATGCTTTAAGTATCACCTCACTTCAATAATCACATTCAATTATTTTTGTCAAAGAGGATTGATTTATTACTTGTCTAATTTAATCACTGTGTGCCTATCAAAGAAGGATGGATTTGAGTTCCTGATGAAACAAAGTCTTTAGAACTGACATGTAGTGATACTACTTTGTGATGACTATATTACTAGATGCCAATAATGTGTGCCTATTGAAGAGTGATAAAGTCCATTCTTAATATTCTAAAGAATCTCTCCAATCTATACACCTTCCCATTGAATAATGAACATAATCAGCGTCAACAATTAAAAGATGGCTGCCTGCAGGAATGGATGATTTTAAACTCTGCAAAATTGTCCACTTCACAAACAAAAACACCATTGTTTAATAGACACTCGCCTGAATAGGGACTTGAAACCTGGACCCTCAGATTAAAAGTCTGATGCTCTACCGACTGAGCTATCCAGGCTCTGAGCACTGAAGTTGCCATATTGGAAACTGCTCGAAATATATAATACATGACAATTTGCTGTGCAATTACAAAAAATGTGGAAAAATATATGTGTTACTGCTATCATGAACTGAAGGACTTGGCTTGTAGGGTCTCTTGATGAAATATATTTTAGTTTCCTCTGTGTTTAAGATGTAAATCATTAGATTCGTTAAGTATCACCTAACTTTAATAATCACATTCAATTATTTTTGTCAAAGAGGTTTGATTTATTACTTGTCTAATTTAATCACTGTGTGCCTATCAAAGAAGGATGGATTTGAGTTCCTGATGAAATAAAGTCTTTAGAACTGACATGTAGCGATACTACTTTGTGATGATTATAGTACTAGATGCCAATAATATGTGCCTATTGAAGAGTGATAAAGTCCATTCTTAATATTCTACAGAATCTTTCCAATCTATACACCTTCCCATTGATTAATGAACATAATCAGCATCAACAATTAAAAGATGGCTGCCTACAGGAATGGATAATTTTAAACTCTGCAAAATTATCCATTTCACAAACAAAAACATTATTGTTTAAAAGACACTCGCATGAACAGGGACTTGAACCCTGGACCCTCAGATTAAAAGTCTGATGCTTTACCGACTGAGCTATCCAGGCTCGGAGTGCTGTAGATGCCATATTGGAAACTGCTCAAAATATATAAAACATGACAATTTGCTGTGCAATTACAAAAAATGTGGAAAAATATATATGTGTTACTGCAATCATGAACTGAAAGACTTGGCTTGTAGGGTCTCTTGATTAAATATATTTTAGTTTCCGCTGTGTTTAAGTTGTAAATCCTTAGATGCTTTAAGTATCACCTCACTTCAATAATCACATTCAATTATTTTTGTCAAAGAGGTTTGATTTATTACTTGTCTAATTTAATCACTGTGTGCCTATCAAAGAAGGATGGATTTGAGTTCCTGATGAAACAAAGTCTTTAGAACTGACATGTAGTGATACTACTTTGTGATGACTATATTACTAGATGCCAATAATGTGTGCCTATTGAAGAGTGATAAAGTCCATTCTTAATATTCTAAAGAATCTCTCCAATCTATACACCTTCCCATTGAATAATGAACATAATCAGCATCAACAATTAAAAGATGGCTGCCTGCAGGAATGGATAATTTTAAACTCTGCAAAATTGTCCACTTCACAAACAAAAACACCATTGTTTAAAAGACACTCGCCTGAACAGGGACTTGAACCCTGGACCCTCAGATTAAAAGTCTGATGCTCTACCGACTGAGCTATCCAGGCTCTGAGCGCTGAAGTTGCAATAGTGGAAACTGCTCAAATATATAAAACATGACAATTTGCTGTGCAATTACAAAAAATGTGGAAAAATATATGTGTTACTGCAATCATGAACTGAAAGACTTGGCTTGTAGGGTCTCTTGATGAAATATATTTTAGTTTCCTCTGTGTTTAAGATGTAAATCCTTAGATTCGTTAAGTATCACCTAACTTCAATAATCACATTCAATTATTTTTGTCAAAGAGGTTTGATTTATTACTTGTCTAATTTAATCACTGTGTGCCTATCAAAGAAGGATGGATTTGAGTTCCTGATGAAATAAAGTCTTTAGAACTGACATGTAGCGATACTACTTTGTGATGATTATATTACTAGATGCCAATAATGTGTGCCTATTGAAGAGTGATAAAGTCCATTCTTAATATTCTACAGAATCTTTCCAATCTATTCACCTTCCCATTGAATAATGAACATAATCAGCATCAACAATTAATAGATGGCTGCCTGCAGGAATGGATAATTTTAAACTCTGCAAAATTGTCCATTTCACAAACAAAAACACCATTGTTTAAAAGACACTCGCCTGAACAGGGATTTGAACCCTGGACCCTCCGATTAAAAGTCTGATGCTCTACCGACTGAGCTATCCAGGCTCTGAGTGCTGAAGTTGCCATATTGGAAACTGCTTGAAATATATAAAACATGACAATTTGCTGTGCAAATACAAAAAATGTGGATAAATATATGTGTTACTGCAATCATGAACTGAAAGACTTGGCTTGTAGGGTCTCTTGATGAAATATATTTTAGTTTCCTCTGTGTTTAAGATGTAAATCCTTAGATTCGTTAAGTATCACCTCACTTCAATAATCACATTCAATTATTTTTGTCAAAGAGGATTGATTTATTACTTGTCTAATTTAATCACTGTGTGCCTATCAAAGAAGGATGGATTTGAGTTCCTGATGAAATAAAGTCTTTAAAACTGACATGTAGCGATACTACTTTGTGATGATTATATTACTAGATGCCAATAATGTGTGCCTATTGAAGAGTGAGAAAGTCCATTCTTAATATTCTACAGAATCTTTCCAATCTATACACCTTCCCATTGAATAATGAAAATAATCAGCATCAACAATTAAAAGATGGCTGCCTGCAGGAATGGATAATTTTAAACTCTGCAAAATTGTCCATTTCACAAACAAAAACACCATTGTTTAAAAGACACTCGCCTAAACAGGGACTTGAACCCTGGACCCTCCGATTAAAAGTCTGATGCTCTACCGACTGAGCTATCCAGGCTCTGAGCGCTGAAGTTGCCATATTGGAAACTGCTCAAATATATAAAACATGACAATTTGCTGTGCAATTACAAAAAATGTGGAAAAATATATGTGTTACTGCAATCATGAACTGAAAGACTTGGCTTGTAGGGTCTCTTGATGAAATATATTTTAGTTTCCTCTGTGTTTAAGTTGTAAATCCTTAGATGCTTTAAGTATCACCTCACTTCAATAATCACATTCAATTATTTTTGTCAAAGAGGATTGATTTATTACTTGTCTAATTTAATCACTGTGTGCCTATCAAAGAAGGATGGATTTGAGTTCCTGATGAAACAAAGTCTTTAGAACTGACATGTAGTGATACTACTTTGTGATGACTATATTACTAGATGCCAATAATGTGTGCCTATTGAAGAGTGATAAAGTCCATTCTTAATATTCTAAAGAATCTCTCCAATCTATACACCTTCCCATTGAATAATGAACATAATCAGCGTCAACAATTAAAAGATGGCTGCCTGCAGGAATGGATGATTTTAAACTCTGCAAAATTGTCCACTTCACAAACAAAAACACCATTGTTTAATAGACACTCGCCTGAATAGGGACTTGAAACCTGGACCCTCAGATTAAAAGTCTGATGCTCTACCGACTGAGCTATCCAGGCTCTGAGCACTGAAGTTGCCATATTGGAAACTGCTCGAAATATATAATACATGACAATTTGCTGTGCAATTACAAAAAATGTGGAAAAATATATGTGTTACTGCTATCATGAACTGAAGGACTTGGCTTGTAGGGTCTCTTGATGAAATATATTTTAGTTTCCTCTGTGTTTAAGATGTAAATCATTAGATTCGTTAAGTATCACCTAACTTTAATAATCACATTCAATTATTTTTGTCAAAGAGGTTTGATTTATTACTTGTCTAATTTAATCACTGTGTGCCTATCAAAGAAGGATGGATTTGAGTTCCTGATGAAATAAAGTCTTTAGAACTGACATGTAGCGATACTACTTTGTGATGATTATAGTACTAGATGCCAATAATATGTGCCTATTGAAGAGTGATAAAGTCCATTCTTAATATTCTACAGAATCTTTCCAATCTATACACCTTCCCATTGATTAATGAACATAATCAGCATCAACAATTAAAAGATGGCTGCCTACAGGAATGGATAATTTTAAACTCTGCAAAATTATCCATTTCACAAACAAAAACATTATTGTTTAAAAGACACTCGCATGAACAGGGACTTGAACCCTGGACCCTCAGATTAAAAGTCTGATGCTTTACCGACTGAGCTATCCAGCCTCGGAGTGCTGTAGATGCCATATTGGAAACTGCTCAAAATATATAAAACATGACAATTTGCTGTGCAATTACAAAAAATGTGGAAAAATATATATGTGTTACTGCAATCATGAACTGAAAGACTTGGCTTGTAGGGTCTCTTGATTAAATATATTTTAGTTTCCGCTGTGTTTAAGTTGTAAATCCTTAGATGCTTTAAGTATCACCTCACTTCAATAATCACATTCAATTATTTTTGTCAAAGAGGTTTGATTTATTACTTGTCTAATTTAATCACTGTGTGCCTATCAAAGAAGGATGGATTTGAGTTCCTGATGAAACAAAGTCTTTAGAACTGACATGTAGTGATACTACTTTGTGATGACTATATTACTAGATGCCAATAATGTGTGCCTATTGAAGAGTGATAAAGTCCATTCTTAATATTCTAAAGAATCTCTCCAATCTATACACCTTCCCATTGAATAATGAACATAATCAGCATCAACAATTAAAAGATGGCTGCCTGCAGGAATGGATAATTTTAAACTCTGCAAAATTGTCCACTTCACAAACAAAAACACCATTGTTTAAAAGACACTCGCCTGAACAGGGACTTGAACCCTGGACCCTCAGATTAAAAGTCTGATGCTCTACCGACTGAGCTATCCAGGCTCTGAGCGCTGAAGTTGCAATAGTGGAAACTGCTCAAATATATAAAACATGACAATTTGCTGTGCAATTACAAAAAATGTGGAAAAATATATGTGTTACTGCAATCATGAACTGAAAGACTTGGCTTGTAGGGTCTCTTGATGAAATATATTTTAGTTTCCTCTGTGTTTAAGATGTAAATCCTTAGATTCGTTAAGTATCACCTAACTTCAATAATCACATTCAATTATTTTTGTCAAAGAGGTTTGATTTATTACTTGTCTAATTTAATCACTGTGTGCCTATCAAAGAAGGATGGATTTGAGTTCCTGATGAAATAAAGTCTTTAGAACTGACATGTAGCGATACTACTTTGTGATGATTATATTACTAGATGCCAATAATGTGTGCCTATTGAAGAGTGATAAAGTCCATTCTTAATATTCTACAGAATCTTTCCAATCTATTCACCTTCCCATTGAATAATGAACATAATCAGCATCAACAATTAATAGATGGCTGCCTGCAGGAATGGATAATTTTAAACTCTGCAAAATTGTCCATTTCACAAACAAAAACACCATTGTTTAAAAGACACTCGCCTGAACAGGGATTTGAACCCTGGACCCTCCGATTAAAAGTCTGATGCTCTACCGACTGAGCTATCCAGGCTCTGAGTGCTGAAGTTGCCATATTGGAAACTGCTTGAAATATATAAAACATGACAATTTGCTGTGCAAATACAAAAAATGTGGATAAATATATGTGTTACTGCAATCATGAACTGAAAGACTTGGCTTGTAGGGTCTCTTGATGAAATATATTTTAGTTTCCTCTGTGTTTAAGATGTAAATCCTTAGATTCGTTAAGTATCACCTCACTTCAATAATCACATTCAATTATTTTTGTCAAAGAGGATTGATTTATTACTTGTCTAATTTAATCACTGTGTGCCTATCAAAGAAGGATGGATTTGAGTTCCTGATGAAATAAAGTCTTTAAAACTGACATGTAGCGATACTACTTTGTGATGATTATATTACTAGATGCCAATAATGTGTGCCTATTGAAGAGTGAGAAAGTCCATTCTTAATATTCTACAGAATCTTTCCAATCTATACACCTTCCCATTGAATAATGAAAATAATCAGCATCAACAATTAAAAGATGGCTGCCTGCAGGAATGGATAATTTTAAACTCTGCAAAATTGTCCATTTCACAAACAAAAACACCATTGTTTAAAAGACACTCGCCTGAACAGGGACTTGAACCCTGGACCCTCAGATTAAAAGTCTGATGCTCTACCGACTGAGTTATCCTGGCTCTGAGTGCTGAAGTTGCCATATTGGAAACTGCTCGAAATATATAAAACATGACAATTTGCTGTGCAATTACAAAAAATGTGGAAAAATATATGTGTTACTGCAATCATGAACTGAAAGACTTGGCTTGTAGGGTCTCTTGATGAAATATATTTTAGTTTACTCTGTGTTTAAGATGTAAATCCTTAGATTCGTTAAGTATTACCTTACTTCAATAATCACATTCAATTATTTTTGTCAAAGAGGTTTGATTTATTACTTGTCTAATTTAATCACTGTGTGCCTATCAAAGAAGGATGGATTTGAGTTCCTGATGAAATAAAGTCTTTAGAACTGACATGTAGCGATACTACTTTGTGATGATTATATTACTAGATGCCAATAATGTGTGCCTATTGAAGAGTGATAAAGTCCATTCTTAATATTCTACAGAATCTTTCCAATCTATTCACCTTCCCATTGATTAATGAACATAATCAGCATCAACAATTAAAAGATGGCTGCCTACAGGAATGGATAATTTTAAACTCTGCAAAATTGTCCATTTCACAAACAAAAACACCATTGTTTAAAAGACACTCGCATGAACAGGGACTTGAACCCTGGACCCTCAGATTAAAAGTCTGATGCTCTTCCGACTGAGCTATCCAGGCTCTGAGTGCTGTAGTTGCCATATTGGAAACTGCTCAAATATATAAAACATGACAATTTGCTGTGCAATTACAAAAAATGTGGAAAAATATATGTGTTACTGCAATCATGAACTGAAAGACTTGGCTTGTAGGGTCTCTTGATGAAATATATTTTAGTTTCCTCTGTGTTTAAGTTGTAAATCCTTAGATGCTTTAAGTATCACCTCACTTCAATAATCACATTCAATTATTTTTGTCAAAGAGGTTTGATTTATTACTTGTCTAATTTAATCACTGTGTGCCTATCAAAGAAGGATGGATTTGAGTTCCTGATGAAATAAAGTCTTTAGAACTGACATGTAGCGATACTACTTTGTGATGATTATATTACTAGATGCCAATAATGTGTGCCTATTGAAGAGTGATAAAGTCCATTCTTAATATTCTACAGAATCTTTCCAATCTATTCACCTTCCCATTGAATAATGAACATAATCAGCATCAACAATTAATAGATGGCTGCCTGCAGGAATGGATAATTTTAAACTCTGCAAAATTGTCCATTTCACAAACAAAAACACCATTGTTTAAAAGACACTCGCCTGAACAGGGACTTGAACCCTGGACCCTCCGATTAAAAGTCTGATGCTCTACCGACTAAGCTATCCAGGCGCTGAGTGCTGAAGTTGCCATATTGGAAACTGCTTGAAATATATAAAACATGACAATTTGCTGTGCAAATACAAAAAATGTGGATAAATATATGTGTTACTGCAATCATGAACTGAAAGACTTGGCTTGTAGGATCTCTTGATGAAATATATTTTAGTTTCCTCTGTGTTTAAGATGTAAATCCTTAGATTCGTTAAGTATCACCTCACTTAAATAATCACATTCAATTATTTTTGTCAAAGAGGATTGATTTATTACTTGTCTAATTTAATCACTGTGTGCCTATCAAAGAAGGATGGATTTGAGTTCCTGATGAAATAAAGTATTTAGAACTGACATGTAGCGATACTACTTTGTGATGATTATATTACTAGATGCCAATAATGTGTGCCTATTGAAGAGTGATAAAGTCCATTCTTAATATTCTACAGAATCTTTCCAATCTATTCACCTTCCCATTGATTAATGAACATAATCAGCATCAACAATTAAAAGATGGCTGCCTACAGGAATGGATAATTTTAAACTCTGCAAAATTGTCCATTTCACAAACAAAAACACCATTGTTTAAAAGACACTCGCATGAACAGGGACTTGAACCCTGGACCCTCAGATTAAAAGTCTGATGCTCTTCCGACTGAGCTATCCAGGCTCTGAGTGCTGTAGTTGCCATATTGGAAACTGCTCAAATATATAAAACATGACAATTTGCTGTGCAATTACAAAAAATGTGGAAAAATATATGTGTTACTGCAATCATGAACTGAAAGACTTGGCTTGTAGGGTCTCTTGATGAAATATATTTTAGTTTCCTCTGTGTTTAAGTTGTAAATCCTTAGATGCTTTAAGTATCACCTCACTTCAATAATCACATTCAATTATTTTTGTCAAAGAGGTTTGATTTATTACTTGTCTAATTTAATCACTGTGTGCCTATCAAAGAAGGATGGATTTGAGTTCCTGATGAAATAAAGTCTTTAGAACTGACATGTAGCGATACTACTTTGTGATGATTATATTACTAGATGCCAATAATGTGTGCCTATTGAAGAGTGATAAAGTCCATTCTTAATATTCTACAGAATCTTTCCAATCTATTCACCTTCCCATTGAATAATGAACATAATCAGCATCAACAATTAATAGATGGCTGCCTGCAGGAATGGATAATTTTAAACTCTGCAAAATTGTCCATTTCACAAACAAAAACACCATTGTTTAAAAGACACTCGCCTGAACAGGGACTTGAACCCTGGACCCTCCGATTAAAAGTCTGATGCTCTACCGACTGAGCTATCCAGGCGCTGAGTGCTGAAGTTGCCATATTGGAAACTGCTTGAAATATATAAAACATGACAATTTGCTGTGCAAATACAAAAAATGTGGATAAATATATGTGTTACTGCAATCATGAACTGAAAGACTTGGCTTGTAGGGTCTCTTGATGAAATATATTTTAGTTTCCTCTGTGTTTAAGATGTAAATCCTTAGATTCGTTAAGTATCACCTTACTTCAATAATCACATTCAATTATTTTTGTCAAAGAGGTTTGATTTATTACTTGTCTAATTTAATCACTGTGTGCCTATCAAAGAAGGATGGATTTGAGTTCCTGATGAAATAAAGTCTTTAGAACTGACATGTAGCGATACTACTTTGTGATGATTATATTACTAGATGCCAATAATGTGTGCCTATTGAAGAGTGATAAAGTCCATTCTTAATATTCTACAGAATCTTTCCAATCTATTCACCTTCCCATTGATTAATGAACATAATCAGCATCAACAATTAAAAGATGGCTGCCTACAGGAATGGATAATTTTAAACTCTGCAAAATTATCCATTTCACAAACAAAAACATTATTGTTTAAAAGACACTCGCATGAACAGGGACTTGAACCCTGGACCCTTAGATTAAAAGTCTGATGCTCTTCTGACTGAGCTATCCAGGATCTGAGTGCTGTAGGTGCCATATTGGAAACTGCTCAAATATATAAAACATGACAATTTGCTGTGCAATTACAAAAAATGTGGAAAAATATATGTGTTACTGCAATCATGAACTGAAAGACTTGGCTTGTAGGGTCTCTTGATGAAATATATTTTAGTTTCCTCTGTGTTTAAGTTGTAAATCCTTAGATGCTTTAAGTATCACCTCACTTCAATAATCACATTCAATTATTTTTGTCAAAAAGGTTTGATTTATTACTTGTCTAATTTAATCACTGTGTGCCTATCAAAGAAGGATGGATTTGAGTTCCTGATGAAACAAAGTCTTTAGAACTGACATGTAGTGATACTACTTTGTGATGACTATATTACTAGATGCCAATAATGTGTGCCTATTGAAGAGTGATAAAGTCCATTCTTAATATTCTACAGAATCTTTCCAATCTATTCACCTTCCCATTGAATAATGAACATAATCAGCATCAACAATTAAAAGATGGCTGCCTGCAGAAATGGATCATTTTAAACTCTGCAAAATTGTCCATTTCACAAACAAAAACACCATTGTTTAAAAGACACTCGCCTGAACAGGGACTTGAACCCTGGACCCTCAGATTAAAAGTCTGATGCTGTACCGAATGAGCTATCCAGGCTCTGAGCAGTGAAGTTGCCATATTGGAAACTGCTCGAAATATATAAAACATGACAATTTGCTGTGCAATTACAAAAAATGTGGAAAAATATATGTGTTACTGCAATCATGAACTGAAAGACTTGGCTTGTAGGGTATCTTGATGAAATATATTTTAGTTTCCTCTGTGTTTAAGTTGTAAATCCTTAGATGCTTTAAGTATCACCTCACTTCAATAATCACATTCAATTATTTTTGTCAAAGAGGATTGATTTATTACTTGTCTAATTTAATCACTGTGTGCCTATCAAAGAAGGATGGATTTGAGTTCCTGATGAAACAAAGTCTTTAGAACTGACATGTAGTGATACTACTTTGTGATGACTATATTACTAGATGCCAATAATGTGTGCCTATTGAAGAGTGATAAAGTCCATTCTTAAAATTCTAAAGAATCTCTCCAATCTATACACCTTCCCATTGAATAATGAACATAATCAGCGTCAACAATTAAAAGATGGCTGCCTGCAGGAATGGATGATTTTAAACTCTGCAAAATTGTCCACTTCACAAACAAAAACACCATTGTTTAAAAGACACTCGCCTGAACAGGGACTTGAAACCTGGACCCTCAGATTAAAAGTCTGATGCTCTACCGACTGAGCTATCCAGGCTCTGAGCGCTGAAGTTGCCATATTGGAAACTGCTCGAAATATATAATACATGACAATTTGCTGTGCAATTACAAAAAATGTGGAAAAATATATGTGTTACTGCTATCATGAACTGAAGGACTTGGCTTGTAGGGTCTCTTGATGAAATATATTTTAGTTTCCTCTGTGTTTAAGATGTAAATCCTTAGATTCGTTAAGTATCACCTTACTTTAATAATCACATTCAATTATTTTTGTCAAAGAGGTTTGATTTATTACTTGTCTAATTTAATCACTGTGTGCCTATCAAAGAAGGATGGATTTGAGTTCCTGATGAAATAAAGTCTTTAGAACTGACATGTAGCGATACTACTTTGTGATGATTATAGTACTAGATGCCAATAATATGTGCCTATTGAAGAGTGATAAAGTCCATTCTTAATATTCTACAGAATCTTTCCAATCTATACACCTTCCCATTGATTACTGAACATAATCAGCATCAACAATTAAAAGATGGCTGCCTACAGGAATGGATAATTTTAAACTCTGCAAAATTATCCATTTCACAAACAAAAACATTATTGTTTAAAAGACACTCGCATGAACAGGGACTTGAACCCTGGACCCTCAGATTAAAAGTCTGATGCTCTACCGACTGAGCTATCCAGGCTCTGAGTGCTGTGGTTGCCATATTGGAAACTGCTCAAAATATATAAAACATGACAATTTGCTGTGCAATTACAAAAAATGTGGAAAAATATATATGTGTTACTGCAATCATGAACTGAAAGACTTGGCTTGTAGGGTCTCTTGATTAAATATATTTTAGTTTCCTCTGTGTTTAAGTTGTAAATCCTTAGATGCTTTAAGTATCACCTCACTTCAATAATCACATTCAATTATTTTTGTCAAAGAGGTTTGATTTATTACTTGTCTAATTTAATCACTGTGTGCCTATCAAAGAAGGATGGATTTGAGTTCCTGATGAAACAAAGTCTTTAGAACTGACATGTAGTGATACTACTTTGTGATGACTATATTACTAGATGCCAATAATGTGTGCCTATTGAAGAGTGATAAAGTCCATTCTTAATATTCTAAAGAATCTCTCCAATCTATACACCTTCCCATTGAATAATGAACATAATCAGCATCAACAATTAAAAGATGGCTGCCTGCAGGAATGGATAATTTTAAACTCTGCAAAATTGTCCACTTCACAAACAAAAACACCATTGTTTAAAAGACACTCGCCTGAACAGGGACTTGAACCCTGGACCCTCAGATTAAAAGTCTGATGCTCTACCGACTGAGCTATCCAGGCTCTGAGCGCTGAAGTTGCAATAGTGGAAACTGCTCAAATATATAAAACATGACAATTTGCTGTGCAATTACAAAAAATGTGGAAAAATATATGTGTTACTGCAATCATGAACTGAAAGACTTGGCTTGTAGGGTCTCTTGATGAAATATATTTTAGTTTCCTCTGTGTTTAAGATGTAAATCCTTAGATTCGTTAAGTATCACCTAACTTCAATAATCACATTCAATTATTTTTGTCAAAGAGGTTTGATTTATTACTTGTCTAATTTAATCACTGTGTGCCTATCAAAGAAGGATGGATTTGAGTTCCTGATGAAATAAAGTCTTTAGAACTGACATGTAGCGATACTACTTTGTGATGATTATATTACTAGATGCCAATAATGTGTGCCTATTGAAGAGTGATAAAGTCCATTCTTAATATTCTACAGAATCTTTCCAATCTATTCACCTTCCCATTGAATAATGAACATAATCAGCATCAACAATTAATAGATGGCTGCCTGCAGGAATGGATAATTTTAAACTCTGCAAAATTGTCCATTTCACAAACAAAAACACCATTGTTTAAAAGACACTCGCCTGAACAGGGATTTGAACCCTGGACCCTCCGATTAAAAGTCTGATGCTCTACCGACTGAGCTATCCAGGCTCTGAGTGTTGAAGTTGCCATATTGGAAACTGCTTGAAATATATAAAACATGACAATTTGCTGTGCAAATACAAAAAATGTGGATAAATATATGTGTTACTGCAATCATGAACTGAAAGACTTGGCTTGTAGGGTCTCTTGATGAAATATATTTTAGTTTCCTCTGTGTTTAAGATGTAAATCCTTAGATTCGTTAAGTATCACCTCACTTCAATAATCACATTCAATTATTTTTGTCAAAGAGGATTGATTTATTACTTGTCTAATTTAATCACTGTGTGCCTATCAAAGAAGGATGGATTTGAGTTCCTGATGAAATAAAGTCTTTAAAACTGACATGTAGCGATACTACTTTGTGATGATTATATTACTAGATGCCAATAATGTGTGCCTATTGAAGAGTGAGAAAGTCCATTCTTAATATTCTACAGAATCTTTCCAATCTATACACCTTCCCATTGAATAATGAAAATAATCAGCATCAACAATTAAAAGATGGCTGCCTGCAGGAATGGATAATTTTAAACTCTGCAAAATTGTCCATTTCACAAACAAAAACACCATTGTTTAAAAGACACTCGCCTGAACAGGGACTTGAACCCTGGACCCTCAGATTAAAAGTCTGATGCTCTACCGACTGAGTTATCCTGGCTCTGAGTGCTGAAGTTGCCATATTGGAAACTGCTCGAAATATATAAAACATGACAATTTGCTGTGCAATTACAAAAAATGTGGAAAAATATATGTGTTACTGCAATCATGAACTGAAAGACTTGGCTTGTAGGGTCTCTTGATGAAATATATTTTAGTTTACTCTGTGTTTAAGATGTAAATCCTTAGATTCGTTAAGTATTACCTTACTTCAATAATCACATTCAATTATTTTTGTCAAAGAGGTTTGATTTATTACTTGTCTAATTTAATCACTGTGTGCCTATCAAAGAAGGATGGATTTGAGTTCCTGATGAAATAAAGTCTTTAGAACTGACATGTAGCGATACTACTTTGTGATGATTATATTACTAGATGCCAATAATGTGTGCCTATTGAAGAGTGATAAAGTCCATTCTTAATATTCTACAGAATCTTTCCAATCTATTCACCTTCCCATTGATTAATGAACATAATCAGCATCAACAATTAAAAGATGGCTGCCTACAGGAATGGATAATTTTAAACTTTGCAAAATTGTCCATTTCACAAACAAAAACACCATTGTTTAAAAGACACTCGCATGAACAGGGACTTGAACCCTGGACCCTCATATTAAAAGTCTGATGCTCTACCGACTGAGCTATCCAGGCTCTGAGCGCTGAAGTTGCCATATTGGAAACTGCTCAAATATATAAAACATGACAATTTGCTGTGCAATTACAAAAAATGTGGAAAAATATATGTGTTACTGCAATCATGAACTGAAAGACTTGGCTTGTAGGGTATCTTGATGAAATATATTTTAGTTTCCTCTGTGTTTAAGTTGTAAATCCTTAGATGCTTTAAGTATCACCTCACTTCAATAATCACATTCAATTATTTTTGTCAAAGAGGATTGATTTATTACTTGTCTAATTTAATCACTGTGTGCCTATCAAAGAAGGATGGATTTGAGTTCCTGATGAAACAAAGTCTTTAGAACTGACATGTAGTGATACTACTTTGTGATGACTATATTACTAGATGCCAATAATGTGTGCCTATTGAAGAGTGATAAAGTCCATTCTTAATATTCTAAAGAATCTCTCCAATCTATACACCTTCCCATTGAATAATGAACATAATCAGCGTCAACAATTAAAAGATGGCTGCCTGCAGGAATGGATGATTTTAAACTCTGCAAAATTGTCCACTTCACAAACAAAAACACCATTGTTTAAAAGACACTCGCCTGAACAGGGACTTGAAACCTGGACCCTCAGATTAAAAGTCTGATGCTCTACCGACTGAGCTATCCAGGCTCTGAGCACTGAAATTGCCATATTGGAAAGTGCTCGAAATATATAATACATGACAATTTGCTGTGCAATTACAAAAAATGTGGAAAAATATATGTGTTACTGCTATCATGAACTGAAGGACTTGGCTTGTAGGGTCTCTTGATGAAATATATTTTAGTTTCCTCTGTGTTTAAGATGTAAATCCTTAGATTCATTAAGTATCACCTTACTTTAATAATCACATTCAATTATTTTTGTCAAAGAGGTTTGATTTATTACTTGTCTAATTTAATCACTGTGTGCCTATCAAAGAAGGATGGATTTGAGTTCCTGATGAAATAAAGTCTTTAGAACTGACATGTAGCGATACTACTTTGTGATGATTATAGTACTAGATGCCAATAATGTGTGCCTATTGAAGAGTGATAAAGTCCATTCTTAATATTCTATAGAATCTTTCCAATCTATACACCTTCCCATTGATTAATGAACATAATCAGCATCAACAATTAAAAGATGGCTGCCTGCAGGAATGGATAATTTTAAACTATGCAAAATTGTCCATTTCACAAACAAAAACACCATTGTTTAAAAGACACTCGCCTGAACAGGGACTTGAACCCTGGACCCTCAGATTAAAAGTCTGATGCTCTACCGACTGAGTTATCCTGGCTCTGAGTGCTGAAGTTGCCATATTGGAAACTGCTCGAAATATATAAAACATGACAATTTGCTGTGCAGTTACAAAAAATGTGGAAAAATATATGTGTTACTGCAATCATGAACTGAAAGACTTGGCTTGTAGGGTCTCTTGATGAAATATATTTTAGTTTACTCTGTGTTTAAGATGTAAATCCTTAGATTCGTTAAGTATCACCTTACTTCAATAATCACATTCAATTATTTTTGTCAAAGAGGTTTGATTTATTACTTGTCTAATTTAATCACTGTGTGCCTATCAAAGAAGGATGGATTTGAGTTCCTGATGAAATAAAGTCTTTAGAACTGACATGTAGCGATACTACTTTGTGATGATTATATTACTAGATGCCAATAATGTGTGCCTATTGAAGAGTGATAAAGTCCATTCTTAATATTCTACAGAATCTTTCCAATCTATTCACCTTCCCATTGATTAATGAACATAATCAGCATCAACAATTAAAAGATGGCTGCCTACAGGAATGGATAATTTTAAACTCTGCAAAATTGTCCATTTCACAAACAAAAACACCATTGTTTAAAAGACACTCGCCTTAACAGGGACTTGAACCCTGGACCCTCAGATTAAAAGTCTGATGCTCTACCGACTGAGCTATCCAGGCTCTGAGCAGTGAAGTTGCCATATTGGAAACTGCTCGAAATATATAAAACATGACAATTTGCTGTGCAATTACAAAAAATGTGGAAAAATATATGTGTTACTGCAATCATGAACTGAAAGACTTGGCTTGTAGGGTATCTTGATGAAATATATTTTAGTTTCCTCTGTGTTTAAGTTGTAAATCCTTAGATGCTTTAAGTATCACCTCACTTCAATAATCACATTCAATTATTTTTGTCAAAGAGGATTGATTTATTACTTGTCTAATTTAATCACTGTGTGCCTATCAAAGAAGGATGGATTTGAGTTCCTGATGAAACAAAGTCTTTAGAACTGACATGTAGTGATACTACTTTGTGATGACTATATTACTAGATGCCAATAATGTGTGCCTATTGAATAGTGATAAAGTCCATTCTTAATATTCTAAAGAATCTCTCCAATCTATACACCTTCCCATTGAATAATGAACATAATCAGCGTCAACAATTAAAAGATGGCTGCCTGCAGGAATGGATGATTTTAAACTCTGCAAAATTGTCCACTTCACAAACAAAAACACCATTGTTTAAAAGACACTCGCCTGAACAGGGACTTGAAACCTGGACCCTCAGATTAAAAGTCTGATGCTCTACCGACTGAGCTATCCAGGCTCTGAGCACTGAAGTTGCCATATTGGAAACTGCTCGAAATATATAATACATGACAATTTGCTGTGCAATTACAAAAAATGTGGAAAAATATATGTGTTACTGCTATCATGAACTGAAGGACTTGGCTTGTAGGGTCTCTTGATGAAATATATTTTAGTTTCCTCTGTGTTTAAGATGTAAATCCTTTGATTCGTTAAGTATCACCTTACTTTAATAATCACATTCAATTATTTTTGTCAAAGAGGTTTGATTTATTACTTGTCTAATTTAATCACTGTGTGCCTATCAAAGAAGGATGGATTTGAGTTCCTGATGAAATAAAGTCTTTAGAACTGACATGTAGCGATACTACTTTGTGATGATTATAGTACTAGATGCCAATAATGTGTGCCTATTGAAGAGTGATAAAGTCCATTCTTAATATTCTACAGAATCTTTCCAATCTATACACCTTCCCATTGATTAATGAACATAATCAGCATCAACAATTAAAAGATGGCTGCCTACAGGAATGGATAATTTTAAACTCTGCAAAATTATCCATTTCACAAACAAAAACATTATTGTTTAAAAGACACTTGCATGAACAGGGACTTGAACCCTGGACCATCAGATTAAAAGTCTGATGCTCTACCGACTGAGCTATCCAGGCTCTGAGTGCTGTAGTTGCCATATTGGAAACTGCTCAAAATATATAAAACATGACAATTTGCTGTGCAATTACAAAAAATGTGGAAAAATATATATGTTTTACTGCAATCATGAACTGAAAGACTTGGCTTGTAGGGTCTCTTGATTAAATATATTTTAGTTTCCTCTGTGTTTAAGTTGTAAATCCTTAGATGCTTTAAGTATCACCTCACTTCAATAATCACATTCAATTATTTTTGTCAAAGAGGTTTGATTTATTACTTGTCTAATTTAATCACTGTGTGCCTATCAAAGAAGGATGGATTTGAGTTCCTGATGAAACAAAGTCTTTAGAACTGACATGTAGTGATACTACTTTGTGATGACTATATTACTAGATGCCAATAATGTGTGCCTATTGAAGAGTGATAAAGTCCATTCTTAATATTCTAAAGAATCTCTCCAATCTATACACCTTCCCATTGAATAATGAACATAATCAGCATCAACAATTAAAAGATGGCTGCCTACAGGAATGGATAATTTTAAACTCTGCAAAATTATCCATTTCACAAACAAAAACATTATTGTTTAAAAGACACTCGCATGAACAGGGACTTGAACCCTGGACCCTCAGATTAAAAGTCTGATGCTCTACCGACTGAGCTATCCAGGATCGGAGTGCTGTAGTTGCCATATTGGAAACTGCTCAAATATATAAAACATGACAATTTGCTGTGCAATTACAAAAAATGTGGAAAAATATATGTGTTACTGCAATCATGAACTGAAAGACTTGGCTTGTAGGGTCTCTTGATGAAATATATTTTAGTTTCCTCTGTGTTTAAGATGTAAATCCTTAGATTCGTTAAGTATCACCTAACTTCAATAATCACATTCAATTATTTTTGTCAAAGAGGTTTGATTTATTACTTGTCTAATTTAATCACTGTGTGCCTATCAAAGAAGGATGGATTTGAGTTCCTGATGAAACAAAGTCTTTAGAACTGACATGTAGTGATACTACTTTGTGATGACTATATTACTAGATGCCAATAATGTGTGCCTATTGAAGAGTGATAAAGTCCATTCTTAATATTCTACAGAATCTTTCCAATCTATTCACCTTCCCATTGAATAATGAACATAATCAGCATCAACAATTAAAAGATGGCTGCCTGCAGAAATGGATCATTTTAAACTCTGCAAAATTGTCCATTTCACAAACAAAAACACCATTGTTTAAAAGACACTCGCCTGAATAGGGACTTGAACCCTGGACCCTCAGATTAAAAGTCTGATGCTCTACCGACTGAGCTATCCAGGCTCTGAGCAGTGAAGTTGCCATATTGGAAACTGCTCGAAATATATAAAACATGACAATTTGCTGTGCAATTACAAAAAATGTGGAAAAATATATGTGTTACTGCAATCATGAACTGAAAGACTTGGCTTGTAGGGTATCTTGATGAAATATATTTTAGTTTCCTCTGTGTTTAAGTTGTAAATCCTTAGATGCTTTAAGTATCACCTCACTTCAATAATCACATTCAATTATTTTTGTCAAAGAGGATTGATTTATTACTTGTCTAATTTAATCACTGTGTGCCTATCAAAGAAGGATGGATTTGAGTTCCTGATGAAACAAAGTCTTTAGAACTGACATGTAGTGATACTACTTTGTGA
This sequence comes from Pseudophryne corroboree, assembly GCF_028390025.1. Lineage (NCBI taxonomy): Eukaryota > Metazoa > Chordata > Amphibia > Anura > Myobatrachidae > Pseudophryne > Pseudophryne corroboree. The sequence continues at coordinate 886,769,089 of NC_086444.1, read as the reverse complement.
TGACTATATTACTAGATGCCAATAATGTGTGCCTATTGAATAGTGATAAAGTCCATTCTTAATATTCTAAAGAATCTCTCCAATCTATACACCTTCCCATTGAATAATGAACATAATCAGCGTCAACAATTAAAAGATGGCTGCCTGCAGGAATGGATGATTTTAAACTCTGCAAAATTGTCCACTTCACAAACAAAAACACCATTGTTTAAAAGACACTCGCCTGAACAGGGACTTGAAACCTGGACCCTCAGATTAAAAGTCTGATGCTCTACCGACTGAGCTATCCAGGTTCTGAGCACTGAAGTTGCCATATTGGAAACTGCTCGAAATATATAATACATGACAATTTGCTGTGCAATTACAAAAAATGTGGAAAAATATATGTGTTACTGCTATCATGAACTGAAGGACTTGGCTTGTAGGGTCTCTTGATGAAATATATTTTAGTTTCCTCTGTGTTTAAGATGTAAATCCTTTGATTCGTTAAGTATCACCTTACTTTAATAATCACATTCAATTATTTTTGTCAAAGAGGTTTGATTTATTACTTGTCTAATTTAATCACTGTGTGCCTATCAAAGAAGGATGGATTTGAGTTCCTGATGAAATAAAGTCTTTAGAACTGACATGTAGCGATACTACTTTGTGATGATTATAGTACTAGATGCCAATAATGTGTGCCTATTGAAGAGTGATAAAGTCCATTCTTAATATTCTACAGAATCTTTCCAATCTATACACCTTCCCATTGATTAATGAACATAATCAGCATCAACAATTAAAAGATGGCTGCCTACAGGAATGGATAATTTTAAACTCTGCAAAATTATCCATTTCACAAACAAAAACATTATTGTTTAAAAGACACTTGCATGAACAGGGACTTGAACCCTGGACCATCAGATTAAAAGTCTGATGCTCTACCGACTGAGCTATCCAGGCTCTGAGTGCTGTAGTTGCCATATTGGAAACTGCTCCAAATATATAAAACATGACAATTTGCTGTGCAATTACAAAAAATGTGGAAAAATATATATGTTTTACTGCAATCATGAACTGAAAGACTTGGCTTGTAGGGTCTCTTGATTAAATATATTTTAGTTTCCTCTGTGTTTAAGTTGTAAATCCTTAGATGCTTTAAGTATCACCTCACTTCAATAATCACATTCAATTATTTTTGTCAAAGAGGTTTGATTTATTACTTGTCTAATTTAATCACTGTGTGCCTATCAAAGAAGGATGGATTTGAGTTCCTGATGAAACAAAGTCTTTAGAACTGACATGTAGTGATACTACTTTGTGATGACTATATTACTAGATGCCAATAATGTGTGCCTATTGAAGAGTGATAAAGTCCATTCTTAATATTCTAAAGAATCTCTCCAATCTATACACCTTCCCATTGAATAATGAACATAATCAGCATCAACAATTAAAAGATGGCTGCCTACAGGAATGGATAATTTTAAACTCTGCAAAATTATCCATTTCACAAACAAAAACATTATTGTTTAAAAGACACTCGCATGAACAGGGACTTGAACCCTGGACCCTCAGATTAAAAGTCTGATGCTCTACCGACTGAGCTATCCAGGATCGGAGTGCTGTAGTTGCCATATTGGAAACTGCTCAAATATATAAAACATGACAATTTGCTGTGCAATTACAAAAAATGTGGAAAAATATATGTGTTACTGCAATCATGAACTGAAAGACTTGGCTTGTAGGGTCTCTTGATGAAATATATTTTAGTTTCCTCTGTGTTTAAGATGTAAATCCTTAGATTCGTTAAGTATCACCTAACTTCAATAATCACATTCAATTATTTTTGTCAAAGAGGTTTGATTTATTACTTGTCTAATTTAATCACTGTGTGCCTATCAAAGAAGGATGGATTTGAGTTCCTGATGAAACAAAGTCTTTAGAACTGACATGTAGTGATACTACTTTGTGATGACTATATTACTAGATGCCAATAATGTGTGCCTATTGAAGAGTGATAAAGTCCATTCTTAATATTCTACAGAATCTTTCCAATCTATTCACCTTCCCATTGAATAATGAACATAATCAGCATCAACAATTAAAAGATGGCTGCCTGCAGAAATGGATCATTTTAAACTCTGCAAAATTGTCCATTTCACAAACAAAAACACCATTGTTTAAAAGACACTCGCCTGAATAGGGACTTGAACCCTGGACCCTCAGATTAAAAGTCTGATGCTCTACCGACTGAGCTATCCAGGCTCTGAGCAGTGAAGTTGCCATATTGGAAACTGCTCGAAATATATAAAACATGACAATTTGCTGTGCAATTACAAAAAATGTGGAAAAATATATGTGTTACTGCAATCATGAACTGAAAGACTTGGCTTGTAGGGTATCTTGATGAAATATATTTTAGTTTCCTCTGTGTTTAAGTTGTAAATCCTTAGATGCTTTAAGTATCACCTCACTTCAATAATCACATTCAATTATTTTTGTCAAAGAGGATTGATTTATTACTTGTCTAATTTAATCACTGTGTGCCTATCAAAGAAGGATGGATTTGAGTTCCTGATGAAACAAAGTCTTTAGAACTGACATGTAGTGATACTACTTTGTGATGACTATATTATTAGATGCCAATAATGTGTGCCTATTGAATAGTGATAAAGTCCATTCTTAATATTCTAAAGAATCTCTCCAATCTATACACCTTCCCATTGAATAATGAACATAATCAGCGTCAACAATTAAAAGATGGCTGCCTGCAGGAATGGATGATTTTAAACTCTGCAAAATTGTCCACTTCACAAACAAAAACACCATTGTTTAAAAGACACTCGCCTGAACAGGGACTTGAAACCTGGACCCTCAGATTAAAAGTCTGATGCTCTACCGACTGAGCTATCCAGGCTCTGAGCACTGAAGTTGCCATATTGGAAACTGCTCGAAATATATAATACATGACAATTTGCTGTGCAATTACAAAAAATGTGGAAAAATATATGTGTTACTGCTATCATGAACTGAAGGACTTGGCTTGTAGGGTCTCTTGATGAAATATATTTTAGTTTCCTCTGTGTTTAAGATGTAAATCCTTAGATTCGTTAAGTATCACCTTACTTTAATAATCACATTCAATTATTTTTGTCAAAGAGGTTTGATTTATTACTTGTCTAATTTAATCACTGTGTGCCTATCAAAGAAGGATGGATTTGAGTTCCTGATGAAATAAAGTCTTTAGAACTGACATGTAGCGATACTACTTTGTGATGATTATAGTACTAGATGCCAATAATGTGTGCCTATTGAAGAGTGATAAAGTCCATTCTTAATATTCTACAGAATCTTTCCAATCTATACACCTTCCCATTGATTAATGAACATAATCAGCATCAACAATTAAAAGATGGCTGCCTACAGGAATGGATAATTTTAAACTCTGCAAAATTATCCATTTCACAAACAAAAACATTATTGTTTAAAAGACACTTGCATGAACAGGGACTTGAACCCTGGACCATCAGATTAAAAGTCTGATGCTCTACCGACTGAGCTATCCAGGCTCTGAGTGCTGTAGTTGCCATATTGGAAACTGCTCAAAATATATAAAACATGACAATTTGCTGTGCAATTACAAAAAATGTGGAAAAATATATATGTGTTACTGCAATCATGAACTGAAAGACTTGGCTTGTAGGGTCTCTTGATTAAATATATTTTAGTTTCCTCTGTGTTTAAGTTGTAAATCCTTAGATGCTTTAAGTATCACCTCACTTCAATAATCACATTCAATTATTTTTGTCAAAGAGGTTTGATTTATTACTTGTCTAATTTAATCACTGTGTGCCTATCAAAGAAGGATGGATTTGAGTTCCTGATGAAACAAAGTCTTTAGAACTGACATGTAGTGATACTACTTTGTGATGACTATATTACTAGATGCCAATAATGTGTGCCTATTGAAGAGTGATAAAGTCCATTCTTAATATTCTAAAGAATCTCTCCAATCTATACACCTTCCCATTGAATAATGAACATAATCAGCATCAACAATTAAAAGATGGCTGCCTACAGGAATGGATAATTTTAAACTCTGCAAAATTATCCATTTCACAAACAAAAACATTATTGTTTAAAAGACACTCGCATGAACAGGGACTTGAACCCTGGACCCTCAGATTAAAAGTCTGATGCTCTACCGACTGAGCTATCCAGGATCGGAGTGCTGTAGTTGCCATATTGGAAACTGCTCAAATATATAAAACATGACAATTTGCTGTGCAATTACAAAAAATGTGGAAAAATATATGTGTTACTGCAATCATGAACTGAAAGACTTGGCTTGTAGGGTCTCTTGATGAAATATATTTTTAGTTTCCTCTGTGTTTAAGATGTAAATCCTTAGATTCGTTAAGTATCACCTAACTTCAATAATCACATTCAATTATTTTTGTCAAAGAGGTTTGATTTATTACTTGTCTAATTTAATCACTGTGTGCCTATCAAAGAAGGATGGATTTGAGTTCCTGATGAAATAAAGTCTTTAGAACTGACATGTAGCGATACTACTTTGTGATGATTATATTACTAGATGCCAATAATGTGTGCCTATTGAAGAGTGATAAAGTCCATTCTTAATATTCTACAGAATCTTTCCAATCTATTCACCTTCCCATTGATTAATGAACATAATCAGCATCAACAATTAAAAGATGGCTGCCTACAGGAATGGATAATTTTAAACTCTGCAAAATTGTCCATTTCACAAACAAAAACACCATTGTTTAAAAGACACTCGCATGAACAGGGACTTGAACCCTGGACCCTCAGATTAAAAGTCTGATGCTCTTCCGACTGAGCTATCCAGGCTCTGAGTGCTGTAGGTGCCATATTGGAAACTGCTCAAATATATAAAACATGACAATTTGCTGTGCAATTACAAAAAATGTGGAAAAATATATGCGTTACTGCAATCATGAACTGAAAGACTTGGCTTGTAGGGTCTCTTGATGAAATATATTTTAGTTTCCTCTGTGTTTAAGTTGTAAATCCTTAGATGCTTTAAGTATCACCTCACTTCAATAATCACATTCAATTATTTTTGTCAAAGAGGTTTGATTTATTACTTGTCTAATTTAATCACTGTGTGCCTATCAAAGAAGGATGGATTTGAGTTCCTGATGAAACAAAGTCTTTAGAACTGACATGTAGTGATACTACTTTGTGATGACTATATTACTAGATGCCAATAATGTGTGCCTATTGAAGAGTGATAAAGTCCATTCTTAATATTCTACAGAATCTTTCCAATCTATTCACCTTCCCATTGAATAATGAACATAATCAGCATCAACAATTAAAAGATGGCTGCCTGCAGAAATGGATCATTTTAAACTCTGCAAAATTGTCCATTTCACAAACAAAAACACCATTGTTTAAAAGACACTCGCCTGAACAGGGACTTGAACCCTGGACCCTCAGATTAAAAGTCTGATGCTCTACCGACTGAGCTATCCAGGCTCTGAGCAGTGAAGTTGCCATATTGGAAACTGCTCGAAATATATAAAACATGACAATTTGCTGTGCAATTACAAAAAATGTGGAAAAATATATGTGTTACTGCAATCATGAACTGAAAGACTTGGCTTGTAGGGTATCTTGATGAAATATATTTTAGTTTCCTCTGTGTTTAAGTTGTAAATCCTTAGATGCTTTAAGTATCACCTCACTTCAATAATCACATTCAATTATTTTTGTCAAAGAGGATTGATTTATTACTTGTCTAATTTAATCACTGTGTGCCTATCAAAGAAGGATGGATTTGAGTTCCTGATGAAACAAAGTCTTTAGAACTGACATGTAGTGATACTACTTTGTGATGACTATATTACTAGATGCCAATAATGTGTGCCTATTGAATAGTGATAAAGTCCATTCTTAATATTCTAAAGAATCTCTCCAATCTATACACCTTCCCATTGAATAATGAACATAATCAGCGTCAACAATTAAAAGATGGCTGCCTGCAGGAATGGATGATTTTAAACTCTGCAAAATTGTCCACTTCACAAACAAAAACACCATTGTTTAAAAGACACTCGCCTGAACAGGGACTTGAAACCTGGACCCTCAGATTAAAAGTCTGATGCTCTACCGACTGAGCTATCCAGGCTCTGAGCACTGAAGTTGCCATATTGGAAACTGCTCGAAATATATAATACATGACAATTTGCTGTGCAATTACAAAAAATGTGGAAAAATATATGTGTTACTGCTATCATGAACTGAAGGACTTGGCTTGTAGGGTCTCTTGATGAAATATATTTTAGTTTCCTCTGTGTTTAAGATGTAAATCCTTAGATTCGTTAAGTATCACCTTACTTTAATAATCACATTCAATTATTTTTGTCAAAGAGGTTTGATTTATTACTTGTCTAATTTAATCACTGTGTGCCTATCAAAGAAGGATGGATTTGAGTTCCTGATGAAATAAAGTCTTTAGAACTGACATGTAGCGATACTACTTTGTGATGATTATAGTACTAGATGCCAATAATGTGTGCCTATTGAAGAGTGATAAAGTCCATTCTTAATATTCTACAGAATCTTTCCAATCTATACACCTTCCCATTGATTAATGAACATAATCAGCATCAACAATTAAAAGATGGCTGCCTACAGGAATGGATAATTTTAAACTCTGCAAAATTATCCATTTCACAAACAAAAACATTATTGTTTAAAAGACACTTGCATGAACAGGGACTTGAACCCTGGACCATCAGATTAAAAGTCTGATGCTCTACCGACTGAGCTATCCAGGCTCTGAGTGCTGTAGTTGCCATATTGGAAACTGCTCAAAATATATAAAACATGACAATTTGCTGTGCAATTACAAAAAATGTGGAAAAATATATATGTGTTACTGCAATCATGAACTGAAAGACTTGGCTTGTAGGGTCTCTTGATTAAATATATTTTAGTTTCCTCTGTGTTTAAGTTGTAAATCCTTAGATGCTTTAAGTATCACCTCACTTCAATAATCACATTCAATTATTTTTGTCAAAGAGGTTTGATTTATTACTTGTCTAATTTAATCACTGTGTGCCTATCAAAGAAGGATGGATTTGAGTTCCTGATGAAACAAAGTCTTTAGAACTGACATGTAGTGATACTACTTTGTGATGACTATATTACTAGATGCCAATAATGTGTGCCTATTGAAGAGTGATAAAGTCCATTCTTAATATTCTAAAGAATCTCTCCAATCTATACACCTTCCCATTGAATAATGAACATAATCAGCATCAACAATTAAAAGATGGCTGCCTACAGGAATGGATAATTTTAAACTCTGCAAAATTATCCATTTCACAAACAAAAACATTATTGTTTAAAAGACACTCGCATGAACAAGGACTTGAACCCTGGACCCTCAGATTAAAAGTCTGATGCTCTACCGACTGAGCTATCCAGGATTGGAGTGCTGTAGTTGCCATATTGGAAACTGCTCAAATATATAAAACATGACAATTTGCTGTGCAATTACAAAAAATGTGGAAAAATATATGTGTTACTGCAATCATGAACTGAAAGACTTGGCTTGTAGGGTCTCTTGATGAAATATATTTTAGTTTCCTCTGTGTTTAAGATGTAAATCCTTAGATTCGTTAAGTATCACCTAACTTCAATAATCACATTCAATTATTTTTGTCAAAGAGGTTTGATTTATTACTTGTCTAATTTAATCACTGTGTGCCTATCAAAGAAGGATGGATTTGAGTTCCTGATGAAATAAAGTCTTTAGAACTGACATGTAGCGATACTACTTTGTGATGATTATATTACTAGATGCCAATAATGTGTGCCTATTGAAGAGTGATAAAGTCCATTCTTAATATTCTACAGAATCTTTCCAATCTATTCACCTTCCCATTGATTAATGAACATAATCAGCATCAACAATTAAAAGATGGCTGCCTACAGGAATGGATAATTTTAAACTCTGCAAAATTGTCCATTTCACAAACAAAAACACCATTGTTTAAAAGACACTCGCATGAACAGGGACTTGAACCCTGGACCCTCAGATTAAAAGTCTGATGCTCTTCCGACTGAGCTATCCAGGCTCTGAGTGCTGTAGGTGCCATATTGGAAACTGCTCAAATATATAAACCATGACAATTTGCTGTGCAATTACAAAAAATGTGGAAAAATATATGCGTTACTGCAATCATGAACTGAAAGACTTGGCTTGTAGGGTCTCTTGATGAAATATATTTTAGTTTCCTCTGTGTTTAAGTTGTAAATCCTTAGATGCTTTAAGTATCACCTCACTTCAATAATCACATTCAATTATTTTTGTCAAAGAGGTTTGATTTATTACTTGTCTAATTTAATCACTGTGTGCCTATCAAAGAAGGATGGATTTGAGTTCCTGATGAAACAAAGTCTTTAGAACTGACATGTAGTGATACTACTTTGTGATGACTATATTACTAGATGCCAATAATGTGTGCCTATTGAAGAGTGATAAAGTCCATTCTTAATATTCTACAGAATCTTTCCAATCTATTCACCTTCCCATTGAATAATGAACATAATCAGCGTCAACAATTAAAAGATGGCTGCCTGCAGGAATGGATGATTTTAAACTCTGCAAAATTGTCCACTTCACAAACAAAAACACCATTGTTTAAAAGACACTCGCCTGAACAGGGACTTGAAACCTGGACCCTCAGAATAAAAGTCTGATGCTCTACCGACTGAGCTATCCAGGCTCTGAGCACTGAAGTTGCCATATTGGAAACTGCTCGAAATATATAATACATGACAATTTGCTGTGCAATTACAAAAAATGTGGAAAAATATATGTGTTACTGCTATCATGAACTGAAGGACTTGGCTTGTAGGGTCTCTTGATGAAATATATTTTAGTTTCCTCTGTGTTTAAGATGTAAATCCTTAGATTCGTTAAGTATCACCTTACTTTAATAATCACATTCAATTATTTTTGTCAAAGAGGTTTGATTTATTACTTGTCTAATTTAATCACTGTGTGCCTATCAAAGAAGGATGGATTTGAGTTCCTGATGAAATAAAGTCTTTAGAACTGACATGTAGCGATACTACTTTGTGATGATTATAGTACTAGATGCCAATAATGTGTGCCTATTGAAGAGTGATAAAGTCCATTCTTAATATTCTACAGAATCTTTCCAATCTATACACCTTCCCATTGATTAATGAACATAATCAGCATCAACAATTAAAAGACGGCTGCCTACAGGAATGGATAATTTTAAACTCTGCAAAATTATCCATTTCACAAACAAAAACATTATTGTTTAAAAGACACTTGCATGAACAGGGACTTGAACCCTGGACCATCAGATTAAAAGTCTGATGCTCTACCGACTGAGCTATCCAGGCTCTGAGTGCTGTAGTTGCCATATTGGAAACTGCTCAAAATATATAAAACATGACAATTTGCTGTGCAATTACAAAAAATGTGGAAAAATATATATGTGTTACTGCAATCATGAACTGAAAGACTTGGCTTGTAGGGTCTCTTGATTAAATATATTTTAGTTTCCTCTGTGTTTAAGTTGTAAATCCTTAGATGCTTTAAGTATCACCTCACTTCAATAATCACATTCAATTATTTTTGTCAAAGAGGTTTGATTTATTACTTGTCTAATTTAATCACTGTGTGCCTATCAAAGAAGGATGGATTTGAGTTCCTGATGAAACAAAGTCTTTAGAACTGACATGTAGTGATACTACTTTGTGATGACTATATTACTAGATGCCAATAATGTGTGCCTATTGAAGAGTGATAAAGTCCATTCTTAATATTCTAAAGAATCTCTCCAATCTATACACCTTCCCATTGAATAATGAACATAATCAGCATCAACAATTAAAAGATGGCTGCCTACAGGAATGGATAATTTTAAACTCTGCAAAATTATCCATTTCACAAACAAAAACATTATTGTTTAAAAGACACTCGCATGAACAGGGACTTGAACCCTGGACCCTCAGATTAAAAGTCTGATGCTCTACCGACTGAGCTATCCAGGATTGGAGTGCTGTAGTTGCCATATTGGAAACTGCTCAAATATATAAAACATGACAATTTGCTGTGCAATTACAAAAAATGTGGAAAAATATATGTGTTACTGCAATCATGAACTGAAAGACTTGGCTTGTAGGGTCTCTTGATGAAATATATTTTAGTTTCCTCTGTGTTTAAGTTGTAAATCCTTAGATTCGTTAAGTATCACCTAACTTCAATAATCACATTCAATTATTTTTGTCAAAGAGGTTTGATTTATTACTTGTCTAATTTAATCACTGTGTGCCTATCAAAGAAGGATGGATTTGAGTTCCTGATGAAATAAAGTCTTTAGAACTGACATGTAGCGATACTACTTTGTGATGATTATATTACTAGATGCCAATAATGTGTGCCTATTGAAGAGTGATAAAGTCCATTCTTAATATTCTACAGAATCTTTCCAATCTATTCACCTTCCCATTGATTAATGAACATAATCAGCATCAACAATTAAAAGATGGCTGCCTACAGGAATGGATAATTTTAAACTCTGCAAAATTGTCCATTTCACAAACAAAAACACCATTGTTTAAAAGACACTCGCATGAACAGGGACTTGAACCCTGGACCCTCAGATTAAAAGTCTGATGCTCTTCCGACTGAGCTATCCAGGCTCTGAGTGCTGTAGGTGCCATATTGGAAACTGCTCAAATATATAAAACATGACAATTTGCTGTGCAATTACAAAAAATGTGGAAAAATATATGCGTTACTGCAATCATGAACTGAAAGACTTGGCTTGTAGGGTCTCTTGATGAAATATATTTTAGTTTCCTCTGTGTTTAAGTTGTAAATCCTTAGATGCTTTAAGTATCACCTCACTTCAATAATCACATTCAATTATTTTTGTCAAAGAGGTTTGATTTATTACTTGTCTAATTTAATCACTGTGTGCCTATCAAAGAAGGATGGATTTGAGTTCCTGATGAAACAAAGTCTTTAGAACTGACATGTAGTGATACTACTTTGTGATGACTATATTACTAGATGCCAATAATGTGTGCCTATTGAAGAGTGATAAAGTCCATTCTTAATATTCTACAGAATCTTTCCAATCTATTCACCTTCCCATTGAATAATGAACATAATCAGCGTCAACAATTAAAAGATGGCTGCCTGCAGGAATGGATGATTTTAAACTCTGCAAAATTGTCCACTTCACAAACAAAAACACCATTGTTTAAAAGACACTCGCCTGAACAGGGACTTGAAACCTGGACCCTCAGATTAAAAGTCTGATGCTCTACCGACTGAGCTATCCAGGCTCTGAGCACTGAAGTTGCCATATTGGAAACTGCTCGAAATATATAATACATGACAATTTGCTGTGCAATTACAAAAAATGTGGAAAAATATATGTGTTACTGCTATCATGAACTGAAGGACTTGGCTTGTAGGGTCTCTTGATGAAATATATTTTAGTTTCCTCTGTGTTTAAGATGTAAATCCTTAGATTCGTTAAGTATCACCTTACTTTAATAATCACATTCAATTATTTTTGTCAAAGAGGTTTGATTTATTACTTGTCTAATTTAATCACTGTGTGCCTATCAAAGAAGGATGGATTTGAGTTCCTGATGAAATAAAGTCTTTAGAACTGACATGTAGCGATACTACTTTGTGATGATTATAGTACTAGATGCCAATAATGTGTGCCTATTGAAGAGTGATAAAGTCCATTCTTAATATTCTACAGAATCTTTCCAATCTATACACCTTCCCATTGATTAATGAACATAATCAGCATCAACAATTAAAAGATGGCTGCCTACAGGAATGGATAATTTTAAACTCTGCAAAATTATCCATTTCACAAACAAAAACATTATTGTTTAAAAGACACTTGCATGAACAGGGACTTGAACCCTGGACCATCAGATTAAAAGTCTGATGCTCTACCGACTGAGCTATCCAGGCTCTGAGTGCTGTAGTTGCCATATTGGAAACTGCTCAAAATATATAAAACATGACAATTTGCTGTGCAATTACAAAAAATGTGGAAAAATATATATGTGTTACTGCAATCATGAACTGAAAGACTTGGCTTGTAGGGTCTCTTGATTAAATATATTTTAGTTTCCTCTGTGTTTAAGTTGTAAATCCTTAGATGCTTTAAGTATCACCTCACTTCAATAATCACATTCAATTATTTTTGTCAAAGAGGTTTGATTTATTACTTGTCTAATTTAATCACTGTGTGCCTATCAAAGAAGGATGGATTTGAGTTCCTGATGAAACAAAGTCTTTAGAACTGACATGTAGTGATACTACTTTGTGATGACTATATTACTAGATGCCAATAATGTGTGCCTATTGAAGAGTGATAAAGTCCATTCTTAATATTCTAAAGAATCTCTCCAATCTATACACCTTCCCATTGAATAATGAACATAATCAGCATCAACAATTAAAAGATGGCTGCCTACAGGAATGGATAATTTTAAACTCTGCAAAATTATCCATTTCACAAACAAAAACATTATTGTTTAAAAGACACTCGCATGAACAGGGACTTGAACCCTGGACCCTCAGATTAAAAGTCTGATGCTCTACCGACTGAGCTATCCAGGATCGGAGTGCTGTAGTTGCCATATTGGAAACTGCTCAAATATATAAAACATGACAATTTGCTGTGCAATTACAAAAAATGTGGAAAAATATATGTGTTACTGCAATCATGAACTGAAAGACTTGGCTTGTAGGGTCTCTTGATGAAATATATTTTAGTTTCCTCTGTGTTTAAGATGTAAATCCTTAGATTCGTTAAGTATCACCTAACTTCAATAATCACATTCAATTATTTTTGTCAAAGAGGTTTGATTTATTACTTGTCTAATTTAATCACTGTGTGCCTATCAAAGAAGGATGGATTTGAGTTCCTGATGAAATAAAGTCTTTAGAACTGACATGTAGCGATACTACTTTGTGATGATTATATTACTAGATGCCAATAATGTGTGCCTATTGAAGAGTGATAAAGTCCATTCTTAATATTCTACAGAATCTTTCCAATCTATTCACCTTCCCATTGATTAATGAACATAATCAGCATCAACAATTAAAAGATGGCTGCCTACAGGAATGGATAATTTTAAACTCTGCAAAATTGTCCATTTCACAAACAAAAACACCATTGTTTAAAAGACACTCGCATGAACAGGGACTTGAACCCTGGACCCTCAGATTAAAAGTCTGATGCTCTTCCGACTGAGCTATCCAGGCTCTGAGTGCTGTAGGTGCCATATTGGAAACTGCTCAAATATATAAAACATGACAATTTGCTGTGCAATTACAAAAAATGTGGAAAAATATATGCGTTACTGCAATCATGAACTGAAAGACTTGGCTTGTAGGGTCTCTTGATGAAATATATTTTAGTTTCCTCTGTGTTTAAGTTGTAAATCCTTAGATGCTTTAAGTATCACCTCACTTCAATAATCACATTCAATTATTTTTGTCAAAGAGGTTTGATTTATTACTTGTCTAATTTAATCACTGTGTGCCTATCAAAGAAGGATGGATTTGAGTTCCTGATGAAACAAAGTCTTTAGAACTGACATGTAGTGATACTACTTTGTGATGACTATATTACTAGATGCCAATAATGTGTGCCTATTGAAGAGTGATAAAGTCCATTCTTAATATTCTACAGAATCTTTCCAATCTATTCACCTTCCCATTGAATAATGAACATAATCAGCATCAACAATTAAAAGATGGCTGCCTGCAGAAATGGATCATTTTAAACTCTGCAAAATTGTCCATTTCACAAACAAAAACACCATTGTTTAAAAGACACTCGCCTGAACAGGGACTTGAACCCTGGACCCTCAGATTAAAAGTCTGATGCTCTACCGACTGAGCTATCCAGGCTCTGAGCAGTGAAGTTGCCATATTGGAAACTGCTCAAAATATATAAAACATGACAATTTGCTGTGCAATTACAAAAAATGTGGAAAAATATATGTGTTACTGCAATCATGAACTGAAAGACTTGGCTTGTAGGGTATCTTGATGAAATATATTTTAGTTTCCTCTGTGTTTAAGTTGTAAATCCTTAGATGCTTTAAGTATCACCTCACTTCAATAATCACATTCAATTATTTTTGTCAAAGAGGATTGATTTATTACTTGTCTAATTTAATCACTGTGTGCCTATCAAAGAAGGATGGATTTGAGTTCCTGATGAAACAAAGTCTTTAGAACTGACATGTAGTGATACTACTTTGTGATGACTATATTACTAGATGCCAATAATGTGTGCCTATTGAATAGTGATAAAGTCCATTCTTAATATTCTAAAGAATCTCTCCAATCTATACACCTTCCCATTGAATAATGAACATAATCAGCGTCAACAATTAAAAGATGGCTGCCTGCAGGAATGGATGATTTTAAACTCTGCAAAATTGTCCACTTCACAAACAAAAACACCATTGTTTAAAAGACACTCGCCTGAACAGGGACTTGAAACCTGGACCCTCAGATTAAAAGTCTGATGCTCTACCGACTGAGCTATCCAGGCTCTGAGCACTGAAGTTGCCATATTGGAAACTGCTCGAAATATATAATACATGACAATTTGCTGTGCAATTACAAAAAATGTGGAAAAATATATGTGTTACTGCTATCATGAACTGAAGGACTTGGCTTGTAGGGTCTCTTGATGAAATATATTTTAGTTTCCTCTGTGTTTAAGATGTAAATCCTTAGATTCGTTAAGTATCACCTTACTTTAATAATCACATTCAATTATTTTTGTCAAAGAGGTTTGATTTATTACTTGTCTAATTTAATCACTGTGTGCCTATCAAAGAAGGATGGATTTGAGTTCCTGATGAAATAAAGTCTTTAGAACTGACATGTAGCGATACTACTTTGTGATGATTATAGTACTAGATGCCAATAATGTGTGCCTATTGAAGAGTGATAAAGTCCATTCTTAATATTCTACAGAATCTTTCCAATCTATACACCTTCCCATTGATTAATGAACATAATCAGCATCAACAATTAAAAGATGGCTGCCTACAGGAATGGATAATTTTAAACTCTGCAAAATTATCCATTTCACAAACAAAAACATTATTGTTTAAAAGACACTTGCATGAACAGGGACTTGAACCCTGGACCATCAGATTAAAAGTCTGATGCTCTACCGACTGAGCTATCCAGGCTCTGAGTGCTGTAGTTGCCATATTGGAAACTGCTCAAAATATATAAAACATGACAATTTGCTGTGCAATTACAAAAAATGTGGAAAAATATATATGTGTTACTGCAATCATGAACTGAAAGACTTGGCTTGTAGGGTCTCTTGATTAAATATATTTTAGTTTCCTCTGTGTTTAAGTTGTAAATCCTTAGATGCTTTAAGTATCACCTCACTTCAATAATCACATTCAATTATTTTTGTCAAAGAGGTTTGATTTATTACTTGTCTAATTTAATCACTGTGTGCCTATCAAAGAAGGATGGATTTGAGTTCCTGATGAAACAAAGTCTTTAGAACTGACATGTAGTGATACTACTTTGTGATGACTATATTACTAGATGCCAATAATGTGTGCCTATTGAAGAGTGATAAAGTCCATTCTTAATATTCTAAAGAATCTCTCCAATCTATACACCTTCCCATTGAATAATGAACATAATCAGCATCAACAATTAAAAGATGGCTGCCTGCAAGAATGGATAATTTTAAACTCTGCAAAATTGTCCACTTCACAAACAAAAACACCATTGTTTAAAAGAGACTCGCCTGAACAGGGACTTGAACCCTGGACCCTCAGATTAAAAGTCTGATGCTCTACCGACTGAGCTATCCAGGCTCTGAGCGCTGAAGTTGCCATATTGGAAACTGCTCAAATATATAAAACATGACAATTTGCTGTGCAATTACAAAAAATGTGGAAAAATATATGTGTTACTGCAATCATGAACTGAAAGACTTGGCTTGTAGGGTCTCTTGATGAAATATATTTTAGTTTCCTCTGTGTTTAAGATGTAAATCCTTAGACTCGTTAAGTATCACCTCACTTCAATAATCACATTCAATTATTTTTGTCAGAGGTTTGATTTATTACTTGTCTAATTTAATCACTGTGTGCCTATCAAAGAAGGATGGATTTGAGTTCCTGATGAAATAAAGTCTTTAGAACTGACATGTAGCGATACTACTTTGTGATGATTATATTACTAGATGCCAATAATGTGTGCCTATTGAAGAGTGATAAAGTCCATTCTTAATATTCTACAGAATCTTTCCAATCTATTCACCTTCCCATTGAATAATGGACATAATCAGCATCAACAATTAATAGATGGCTGCCTGCAGGAATGGATAATTTTAAACTCTGCAAAATTGTCCATTTCACAAACAAAAACACCATTGTTTAAAAGACACTCGCCTGAACAGGGACTTGAACCCTGGACCCTCCGATTAAAAGTCTGATGCTCTACCGACTGAGCTATCCAGGCTCTGAGTGCTGAAGTTGCCATATTGGAAACTGCTTGAAATATATAAAACATGACAATTTGCTGTGCAAATACAAAAAATGTGGATAAATATATGTGTTACTGCAATCATGAACTGAAAGACTTGGCTTGTAGGGTCTCTTGATGAAATATATTTTAGTTTCCTCTGTGTTTAAGATGTAAATCCTTAGATTCGTTAAGTATCACCTCACTTCAATAATCACATTGAATTATTTTTGTCAAAGAGGATTGATTTATTACTTGTCTAATTTAATCACTGTGTGCCTATCAAAGAAGGATGGATTGAGTTCCTGATGAAATAAAGTCTTTAGAACTGACATGTAGCGATACTACTTTGTGATGATTATATTACTAGATGCCAATAATGTGTGACTATTGAAGAGTGATAAAGTCCATTCTTAATATTCTACAGAATCTTTCCAATCTATACACCTTCCCATTGAATAATGAAAATAATCAGCATCAACAATTAAAAGATGGCTGCCTGCAGGAATGGATAATTTTAAACTCTGCAAAATTGTCCATTTCACAAACAAAAACACCATTGTTTAAAAGACACTCGCCTGAACAGGGACTTGAACCCTGGACCCTCAGATTAAAAGTCTGATGCTCTACCGACTGAGTTATCCTGGCTCTGAGTGCTGAAGTTGCCATATTGGAAACTGCTCGAAATATATAAAACATGACAATTTGCTGTGCAATTAAAAAAAATGTGGAAAAATATATGTGTTACTGCAATCATGAACTGAAAGACTTGGCTTGTAGGGTCTCTTGATGAAATATATTTTAGTTTACTCTGTGTTTAAGATGTAAATCCTTAGATTCGTTAAGTATCACCTTACTTCAATAATCACATTCAATTATTTTTGTCAAAGAGGTTTGATTTATTACTTGTCTAATTTAATCACTGTGTGCCTATCAAAGAAGGATGGATTTGAGTTCCTGATGAAATAAAGTCTTTAGAACTGACATGTAGCGATACTACTTTGTGATGATTATATTACTAGATGCCAATAATGTGTACCTATTGAAGAGTGATAAAGTCCATTCTTAATATTCTACAGAATCTTTCCAATCTATTCACCTTCCCATTGATTAATGAACATAATCAGCATCAACAATTAAAAGATGGCTGCCTACAGGAATGGATAATTTTAAACTCTGCAAAATTGTCTATTTCACAAACAAAAACACCATTGTTTAAAAGACACTCGCATGAACAGGGACTTGAACCCTGGACCCTCAGATTAAAAGTCTGATGCTCTTCCGACTGAGCTATCCAGGCTCTGAGTGCTGTTGTTGCCATATTGGAAACTGCTCAAATATATAAAACATGACAATTTGCTGTGCAATTACAAAAAATGTGGAAAAATATATGTGTTACTGCAATCATGAACTGAAAGACTTGGCTTGTAGGGTCTCTTGATGAAATATATTTTAGTTTCCTCTGTGTTTAAGTTGTAAATCCTTAGATGCTTTAAGTATCACCTCACTTCAATAATCACATTCAATTATTTTTGTCAAAGAGGTTTGATTTATTACTTGTCTAATTTAATCACTGTGTGCCTATCAAAGAAGGATGGATTTGAGTTCCTGATGAAACAAAGTCTTTAGAACTGACATGTAGTGATACTACTTTGTGATGACTATATTACTAGATGCCAATAATGTGTGCCTATTGAAGAGTGATAAAGTCCATTCTTAATATTCTACAGAATCTTTCCAATCTATTCACCTTCCCATTGAATAATGAACATAATCAGCATCAACAATTAAAAGATGGCTGCCTGCAGGAATGGATCATTTTAAACTCTGCAAAATTGTCCATTTCACAAACAAAAACACCATTGTTTAAAAGACACTCGCCTGAACAGGGACTTGAACCCTGGACCCTCAGATTAAAAGTCTGATGCTCTACCGACTGAGCTATCCAGGATCTGAGCAGTGAAGTTGCCATATTGGAAACTGCTCGAAATATATAAAACATGACAATTTGCTGTGCAATTACAAAAAATGTGGAAAAATATATGTGTTACTGCAATCATGAACTGAAAGACTTGGCATGTAGAGTATCTTGATGAAATATATTTTAGTTTCCTCTGTGTTTAAGTTTTAAATCCTTAGATGCTTTAAGTATCAACTCACTTCAATAATCACATTCAATTATTTTTGTCAAAGAGGATTGATTTATAACTTGTCTAATTTAATCACTGTGTGCCTATCAAAGAAGGATGGATTTGAGTTCCTGATGAAAAAAAGTCTTTAGAACTGACATGTAGTGATACTACTTTGTGATGACTATATTGCTAGATGCCAATAATGTGTGCCTATTGAAGAGTGATAAAGTCCATTCTTAATATTCTAAAGAATCTCTCCAATCTATACACCTTCCCATTGAATAATGAACATAATCAGCATCAACAATTAAAAGATGGCTGCCTGCAGGAATGGATGATTTTAAACTCTGCAAAATTGTCCACTTCACAAACAAAAACACCATTGTTTAAAAGACACTCGCCTGAACAGGGACTTGAACCCTGGACCCTCAGATTAAAAGTCTGATGCTCTACCGACTGAGCTATCCAGGATCTGAGCGCTGAAGTTGCCATATTGGAAACTGCTCAAATATATAAAACATGACAATTTGCTGTGCAATTACAAAAAATGTGGAAAAATATATGTGTTACTGCAATCATGAACTGAAAGACTTGGCTTGTAGGGTCTCTTGATGAAATATATTTTAGTTTCCTCTGTGTTTAAGATGTAAATCCTTAGATTCGTTAAGTATCACCTAACTTCAATAATCACATTCAATTATTTTTGTCAAAGAGGTTTGATTTATTACTTGTCTAATTTAATCACTGTGTGCCTATCAAAGAAGGATGGATTTGAGTTCCTGATGAAATAAAGTCTTTAGAACTGACATGTAGCGATACTACTTTGTGATGATTATATTACTAGATGCCAATAATGTGTGCCTATTGAAGAGTGATAAAGTCCATTCTTAATATTCTACAGAATCTTTCCAATCTATTCACCTTCCCATTGAATAATGAACATAATCAGCATCAACAATTAATAGATGGCTGCCTGCAGGAATGGATAATTTTAAACTCTGCAAAATTGTCCATTTCACAAACAAAAACACCATTGTTTAAAAGACACTCGCCTGAACAGGGACTTGAACCCTGGACCCTCCGATTAAAAGTCTGATGCTCTACCGACTGAGCTATCCAGGCTCTGAGTGCTGAAGTTGCCATATTGGAAACTGCTTGAAATATATAAAACATGACAATTTGCTGTGCAAATACAAAAAATGTGGATAAATATATGTGTTACTGCAATCATGAACTGAAAGACTTGGCTTGTAGGGTCTCTTGATGAAATATATTTTAGTTTCCTCTGTGTTTAAGATGTAAATCCTTAGATTCGTTAAGTATCACCTCACTTCAATAATCACATTCAATTATTTTTGTCAAAGAGGATTGATTTATTACTTGTCTAATTTAATCACTGTGTGCCTATCAAAGAAGGATGGATTTGAGTTCCTGATGAAATAAAGTCTTTAGAACTGACATGTAGCGATACTACTGTGTGATGATTATATTACTAGATGCCAATAATGTGTGCCTATTGAAGAGTGATAAAGTCCATTCTTAATATTCTACAGAATCTTTCCAATCTATACACCTTCCCATTGAATAATGAAAATAATCAGCATCAACAATTAAAAGATGGCTGCCTGCAGGAATGGATAATTTTAAACTCTGCAAAATTGTCCATTTCACAAACAAAAACACCATTGTTTAAAAGACACTCGCCTGAACAGGGACTTGAACCCTGGACCCTCAGATTAAAAGTCTGATGCTCTACCGACTGAGTTATCCTGGCTCTGAGTGCTGAAGTTGCCATATTGGAAACTGCTCGAAATATATAAAACATGACAATTTGCTGTGCAATTACAAAAAATGTGGAAAAATATATGTGTTACTGCAATCATGAACTGAAAGACTTGGCTTGTAGGGTCTCTTGATGAAATATATTTTAGTTTACTCTGTGTTTAAGATGTAAATCCTTAGATTCGTTAAGTATCACCTTACTTCAATAATCACATTCAATTATTTTTGTCAAAGAGGTTTGATTTATTACTTGTCTAATTTAATCACTGTGTGCCTATCAAAGAAGGATGGATTTGAGTTCCTGATGAAATAAAGTCTTTAGAACTGACATGTAGCGATACTACTTTGTGATGATTATATTACTAGATGCCAATAATGTGTGCCTATTGAAGAGTGATAAAGTCCATTCTTAATATTCTACAGAATCTTTCCAATCTATTCACCTTCCCATTGATTAATGAACATAATCAGCATCAACAATTAAAAGATGGCTGCCTACAGGAATGGATAATTTTAAACTCTGCAAAATTGTCCATTTCACAAACAAAAACACCATTGTTTAAAAGACACTCGCATGAACAGGGACTTGAACCCTGGACCCTCAGATTAAAAGTCTGATGCTCTTCCGACTGAGCTATCCAGGCTCTGAGTGCTGTAGTTGCCATATTGGAAACTGCTCAAATATATAAAACATGACAATTTGCTGTGCAATTACAAAAAATGTGGAAAAATATATGTGTTACTGCAATCATGAACTGAAAGACTTGGCTTGTAGGGTCTCTTGATGAAATATATTTTAGTTTCCTCTGTGTTTAAGTTGTAAATCCTTAGATGCTTTAAGTATCACCTCACTTCAATAATCACATTCAATTATTTTTGTCAAAGAGGTTTGATTTATTACTTGTCTAATGTAATCACTGTGTGCCTATCAAAGAAGGATGGATTTGAGTTCCTGATGAAACAAAGTCTTTAGAACTGACATGTAGTGATACTACTTTGTGATGACTATATTACTAGATGCCAATAATGTGTGCCTATTGAAGAGTGATAAAGTCCATTCTTAATATTCTACAGAATCTTTCCAATCTATTCACCTTCCCATTGATTAATGAACATAATCAGCATCAACAATTAAAAGATGGCTGCCTACAGGAATGGATAATTTTAAACTCTGCAAAATTGTCCATTTCACAAACAAAAACACCATTGTTTAAAAGACACTCGCATGAACAGGGACTTGAACCCTGGACCCTCAGATTAAAAGTCTGATGCTCTTCCGACTGAGCTATCCAGGCTCTGAGTGCTGTAGTTGCCATATTGGAAACTGCTCAAATATATAAAACATGACAATTTGCTGTGCAATTACAAAAAATGTGGAAAAATATATGTGTTACTGCAATCATGAACTGAAAGACTTGGCTTGTAGGGTCTCTTGATGAAATATATTTTAGTTTCCTCTGTGTTTAAGTTGTAAATCCTTAGATGCTTTAAGTATCACCTCACTTCAATAATCACATTCAATTATTTTTGTCAAAGAGGTTTGATTTATTACTTGTCTAATGTAATCACTGTGTGCCTATCAAAGAAGGATGGATTTGAGTTCCTGATGAAACAAAGTCTTTAGAACTGACATGTAGTGATACTACTTTGTGATGACTATATTACTAGATGCCAATAATGTGTGCCTATTGAAGAGTGATAAAGTCCATTCTTAATATTCTACAGAATCTTTCCAATCTATTCACCTTCCCATTGAATAATGAACATAATCAGCATCAACAATTAAAAGATGGCTGCCTGCAGGAATGGATCATTTTAAACTCTGCAAAATTGTCCATTTCACAAACAAAAACACCATTGTTTAAAAGACACTCGCCTGAACAGGGACTTGAACCCTGGACCCTCAGATTAAAAGTCTGATGCTCTACCGACTGAGCTATCCAGGCTCTGAGCAGTGAAGTTGCCATATTGGAAACTGCTCGAAATATATAAAACATGACAATTTGCTGTGCAATTACAAAAAATGTGGAAAAATATATGTGTTACTGCAATCATGAACTGAAAGACTTGGCTTGTAGGGTATCTTGATGAAATATATTTTAGTTTCCTCTGTGTTTAAGTTGTAAATCCTTAGATGCTTTAAGTATCACCTCACTTCAATAATCACATTTAATTATTTTTGTCAAAGAGGATTGATTTATTACTTGTCTAATTTTATCACTGTGTGCCTATCAAAGAAGGATGGATTTGAGTTCCTGATGAAACAAAGTCTTTAGAACTGACATGTAGTGATACTACTTTGTGATGACTATATTACTAGATGCCAATAATGTGTGCCTATTGAAGAGTGATAAAGTCCATTCTTAATATTCTAAAGAATCTCTCCAATCTATACACCTTCCCATTGAATAATGAACATAATCAGCATCAACAATTAAAAGATGGCTGCCTGCAGGAATGGATGATTTTAAACTCTGCAAAATTGTCCACTTCACAAACAAAAACACCATTGTTTAAAAGACACTCGCCTGAACAGGGACTTGAAACCTGGATCCTCAGATTAAAAGTCTGATGCTCTACCGACTGAGCTATCCAGGCTCTGAGCACTGAAGTTGCCATATTGGAAACTGCTCGAAATATATAATACATGACAATTTGCTGTGCAATTACAAAAAATGTGGAAAAATATATGTGTTACTGCTATCATGAACTGAAGGACTTGGCTTGTAGGGTCTCTTGATGAAATATATTTTAGTTTCCTCTGTGTTTAAGATGTAAATCCTTAGATTCGTTAAGTATCACCTTACTTTAATAATCACATTCAATTATTTTTGTCAAAGAGGTTTGATTTATTACTTGTCTAATTTAATCACTGTGTGCCTATCAAAGAAGGATGGATTTGAGTTCCTGATGAAATAAAGTCTTTAGAACTGACATGTAGCGATACTACTTTGTGATGATTATAGTACTAGATGCCAATAATGTGTGCCTATTGAAGAGTGATAAAGTCCATTCTTAATATTCTACAGAATCTTTCCAATCTATACACCTTCCCATTGATTAATGAACATAATCAGCATCAACAATTAAAAGATGGCTGCCTACAGGAATGGATAATTTTAAACTCTGCAAAATTATCCATTTCACAAACAAAAACATTATTGTTTAAAAGACACTCGCATGAACAGGGACTTGAACCCTGGACCCTCAGATTAAAAGTCTGATGCTCTACCGACTGAGCTATCCAGGCTCTGAGTGCTGTAGTTGCCATATTGGAAACTGCTCAAAATATATAAAACATGACAATTTGCTGTGCAATTACAAAAAATGTGGAAAAATATATATGTGTTACTGCAATCATGAACTGAAAGACTTGGCTTGTAGGGTCTCTTGATTAAATATATTTTAGTTTCCTCTGTGTTTAAGTTGTAAATCCTTAGATGCTTTAAGTATCACCTCACTTCAACAATCACATTCAATTATTTTTGTCAAAGAGGTTTGATTTATTACTTGTCTAATTTAATCACTGTGTGCCTATCAAAGAAGGATGGATTTGAGTTCCTGATGAAACAAAGTCTTTAGAACTGACATGTAGTGATACTACTTTGTGATGACTATATTACTAGATGCCAATAATGTGTGCCTATTGAAGAGTGATAAAGTCCATTCTTAATATTCTAAAGAATCTCTCCAATCTATACACCTTCCCATTGAATAATGAACATAATCAGCATCAACAATTAAAAGATGGCTGCCTGCAGGAATGGATAATTTTAAACTCTGCAAAATTGTCCACTTCACAAACAAAAACACCATTGTTTAAAAGACACTCGCCTGAACAGGGACTTGAACCCTGGACCCTCAGATTAAAAGTCTGATGCTCTACCGACTGAGCTATACAGGCTCTGAGCGCTGAAGTTGCTATTTTGGAAACTGCTCAAATATATAAAACATGACAATTTGCTGTGCAATTACAAAAAATGTGGAAAAATATATGTGTTACTGCAATCATGAACTGAAAGACTTGGCTTGTAGGGTCTCTTGATGAAATATATTTTAGTTTCCTCTGTGTTTAAGATGTAAATCCTTAGATTCGTTAAGTATCACCTAACTTCAATAATCACATTCAATTATTTTTGTCAAAGAGGTTTGATTTATTACTTGTCTAATTTAATCACTGTGTGCCTATCAAAGAAGGATGGATTTGAGTTCCTGATGAAATAAAGTCTTTAGAACTGACATGTAGCGATACTACTTTGTGATGATTATATTACTAGATGCCAATAATGTGTGCCTATTGAAGAGTGATAAAGTCCATTCTTAATATTCTACAGAATCTTTCCAATCTATTCACCTTCCCATTGAATAATGAACATAATCAGCATCAACAATTAATAGATGGCTGCCTGCAGGAATGGATAATTTTAAACTCTGCAAAATTGTCCATTTCACAAACAAAAACACCATTGTTTAAAAGACACTCGCCTGAACAGGGACTTGAACCCTGGACCCTCCGATTAAAAGTCTGATGCTCTACCGACTGAGTTATCCTGGCTCTGAGTGCTGAAGTTGCCATATTGGAAACGGCTCGAAATATATAAAACATGACAATTTGCTGTGCAATTACAAAAAATGTGGAAAAATATATGTGTTACTGCAATCATGAACTGAAAGACTTGGCTTGTAGGGTATCTTGATGAAATATATTTTAGTTTCCTCTGTGTTTAAGTTGTAAATCCTTAGATTCGTTAAGTATCACCTTACTTTAATAATCACATTCAATTATTTTTGTCAAAGAGGTTTGATTTATTACTTGTCTAATTTAATCACTGTGTGCCTATCAAAGAAGGATGGATTTGAGTTCCTGATGAAATAAAGTCTTTAGAACTGACATGTAGCGATACTACTTTGTGATGATTATAGTACTAGATGCCAATAATGTGTGCCTATTGAAGAGTGATAAAGTCCATTCTTAATATTCTACAGAATCTTTCCAATCTATACACCTTCCCATTGATTAATGAACATAATCAGCATCAACAATTAAAAGATGGCTGCCTACAGGAATGGATAATTTTAAACTCTGCAAAATTATCCATTTCACAAACAAAAACATTATTGTTTAAAAGACACTCGCATGAACAGGGACTTGAACCCTGGACCCTCAGATTAAAAGTCTGATGCTCTACCGACTGAGCTATCCATGCTCTGAGTGCTGTAGTTGCCATATTGGAAACTGCTCAAAATATATAAAACATGACAATTTGCTGTGCAATTACAAAAAATGTGGAAAAATATATATGTGTTACTGCAATCATGAACTGAAAGACTTGGCTTGTAGGGTCTCTTGATTAAATATATTTTAGTTTCCTCTGTGTTTAAGTTGTAAATCCTTAGATGCTTTAAGTATCACCTCACTTCAATAATCACATTCAATTATTTTTGTCAAAGAGGTTTGATTTATTACTTGTCTAATTTAATCACTGTGTGCCTATCAAAGAAGGATGGATTTGAGTTCCTGATGAAACAAAGTCTTTAGAACTGACATGTAGTGATACTACTTTGTGATGACTATATTACTAGATGCCAATAATGTGTGCCTATTGAAGAGTGATAAAGTCCATTCTTAATATTCTAAAGAATCTCTCCAATCTATACACCTTCCCATTGAATAATGAACATAATCAGCATCAACAATTAAAAGATGGCTGCCTGCAGGAATGGATAATTTTAAACTCTGCAAAATTGTCCACTTCACAAACAAAAACACCATTGTTTAAAAGACACTCGCCTGAACAGGGACTTGAACCCTGGACCCTCCGATTAAAAGTCTGATGCTCTACCGACTGAGCTATCCAGGCTCTGAGTGCTGAAGTTGCCATATTGGAAACTGCTCAAATATATAAAACATGACAATTTGCTGTGCAATTACAAAAAAATGTGGAAAAATATATGTGTTACTGCAATCATGAACTGAAAGACTTGGCTTGTAGGGTCTCTTGATGAAATATATTTTAGTTTCCTCTGTGTTTAAGATGTAAATCCTTAGATTCGTTAAGTATCACCTCACTTCAATAATCACATTCAATTATTTTTGTCAAAGAGGATTGATTTATTACTTGTCTAATTTAATCACTGTGTGCCTATCAAAGAAGGATGGATTTGAGTTCCTGATGAAATAAAGTCTTTAGAACTGACATGTAGCAATACTACTTTGTGATGATTATATTACTAGATGCCAATAATGTGTGCCTATTGAAGAGTGATAAAGTCCATTCTTAATATTCTAAAGAATCTCTCCAATCTATACACCTTCCCATTGAATAATGAACATAATCAGCATCAACAATTAAAAGATGGCTGCCTGCAGGAATGGATAATTTTAAACTCTGCAAAATTGTCCACTTCACAAACAAAAACACCATTGTTTAAAAGACACTCGCCTGAACAGGGACTTGAATCCTGGACCCTCAGATTAAAAGTCTGATGCTCTACCGACTGAGCTATCCAGGATCTGAGCGCTGAAGTTGTCATATTGGAAACTGCTCAAATATATAAAACATGACAATTTGCAGTGCAATTACAAAAAATGTGGAAACATATATGTGTTACTGCAATCATGAACTGAAAGACTTGGCTTGTAGGGTCTCTTGATGAAATATATTTGTTTCCTCTGTGTTTAAGATGTAAATCCTTAGATTTGTTAAGTATCACCTAACTTCAATAATCACATTCAATTCTTTTTGTCAAAGAGGTTTGATTTATTACTTGTCTAATTTAATCACTGTGTGCCTATCAAAGAAGGATGGATTTGAGTTCCTGATGAAAAAAAGTCTTTAGAACTGACATGTAGCGATACTACTGTGTGATGATTATATTACTAGATGCCAATAATGTGTGCCTATTGAAGAGTGATAAAGTCCATTCTTAATATTCTACAGAATCTTTCCAATCTATACACCTTCCCATTGAATAATGAACATAATCAGCATCAACAATTAAAAGATGGCTGCCTGCAGGAATGGATGATTTTAAACTCTGCAAAATTGTCCATTTCACAAACAAAAACACCATCGTTTAAAAGACACTCGCCTGAACAGGGACTTGAACCCTGGACCCTCAGATTAAAAGTCTGATGCTCTACCGACTGAGCTATCCAGGCTCTGAGCACTGAAGTTGCCATATTGGAAACTGCTCGAAATATATAAAACATGACAATTTGCTGTGCAATTACAAAAAATGTGGAAAAATATATGTGTTACTGCTATCATGAACTGAAAGACTTGGCTTGTAGGGTCTCTTGATGAAATATATTTTAGTTTCCTCTGTGTTTAAGATGTAAATCCTTAGATTCGTTAAGTATCACCTTACTTCAATAATCACATTCAATTATTTTTGTCAAAGAGGTTTGATTTATTACTTGTCTAATTTAATCACTGTGTGCCTATCAAAGAAGGATGGATTTGAGTTCCTGATGAAATAAAGTCTTTAGAACTGACATGTAGCGATACTACTTTGTGATGATTATATTACTAGATGCCAATAATGTGTGCCTATTAAAGAGTGATAAAGTCCATTCTTAATATTCTACAGAATCTTTCCAATCTATACACCTTCCCATTGAATAATGAACATAATCAGCATCAACAATTAAAAGATGGCTGCCTGCAGGAATGGATAATTTTAATCTCTGCAAAATTGTCCATTTCACAAACAAAAACACCATTGTTTAAAAGACACTCGCAAGAACAGGGACTTGAACCCTGGACCCTCAGATTAAAAGTCTGATGCTCTACCGACTGAGCTATCCAGGCTCTGAGTGCAGAAGTTGCCATATTGGAAACTGCTCGAAATATATAAAACATGACAATTTGCTGTGCAATTACAAAAAATGTGGAAAAATATATGTGTTACTGCAATCATGAACTGAAAGACTTGGCTTGTAGGGTCTCTTGATGAAATATATTTTAGTTTCCTCTGTGTTTAAGTTGTAAATCCTTAGATGCTTTAAGTATCACCTCACTTCAATAATCACATTAAATTATTTTTGTCAAAGAGGTTTGATTTATTACTTGTCTAATTTAATCACTGTGTGCCTATCAAAGAAGGATGGATTTGAGTTCCTGATGAAACAAAGTCTTTAGAACTGACATGTAGTGATACTACTTTGTGATGATTATATTACTAGATGCCAATAATGTGTGCCTATTGAAGAGTGATAAAGTCCATTCTTAATATTCTACAGAATCTTTCCAATCTATATACCTTCCCATTGATTAATGAACATAATCAGCATCAACAATTAATAGATGGCTGCCTGCAGGAATGGGTGATTTTAAACTCTGCAAAATTGTCCATTTCACAAACAAAAACAACATTGTTTAAAAGACAGTCGCCTGAACAGGGACTTGAACCCTGGACCCTCAGATTAAAAGTCTGATGCTCTACCGACTGAGCTATCCAGGCTCTGAGCACTGAAGTTGCCATATTGGAAACTGCTCAAATATATAAAACATGACAATTTGCTGTGCAATTACAAAAAAATGTGGAAAAATATATGTGTTACTGCAATCATGAACTGAAAGACTTGGCTTGTAGGGTTTCTTGATGAAATATATTTTAGTTTCCTCTGTGTTTAAGATGTAAATCCTTAGATTCGTTAAGTATCACCTAACTTCAATAATCACATTCAATTATTTTTGTCAAAGAGGTTTGATTTATTACTTGTCTAATTTAATCACTGTGTGCCTATCAAAGAAGGATGGATTTGAGTTCCTGATGAAATAAAGTCTTTAGAACTGACCTACTTTGTGATGATTATATTACTAGATGCCAATAATGTGTGCCTATTGAAGAGTGATAAAGTCCATTCTTAATATTCTACAGAATCTTTCCAATCTATTCACCTTCCCATTGAATAATGAACATAATCAGCATCAACAATTAACAGATGGCTGCCTGCAGGAATGGATAATTTTAAACTCTGCAAAATTGTCCACTTCACAAACAAAAACACCATTGTTTAAAAGACACTCGCCTGAACAGGGACTTGAACCCTGGACCCTCCGATTAAAAGTCTGATGCTCTACCGACTGAGCTATCCAGGCTCTTAGTGCTGAAATTGCCATATTGGAAACTGCTTGAAATATATAAAACATGACAATTTGCTGTGCAAATACAAAAAATGTGGATGAATATATGTGTTACTGCAATCATGAACTGAAAGACTTGGCTTGTAGGGTCTCTTGATGAAATATATTTTAGTTTCCTCTGTGTTTAAGATGTAAATCCTTAGATTCGTTAAGTATCACCTCACTTCAATAATCACATTCAATTATTTTTGTCAAAGAGGATTGATTTATTACTTGTCTAATTTAATCACTGTGTGCCTATCAAAGAAGGATGGATTTGAGTTCCTGATGAAATAAAGTCTTTAGAACTGACATGTAGTGATACTACTTTGTGATGACTATATTACTAGATGCCAATAATGTGTGCCTATTGAAGAGTGATAAAGTCCATTCTTAATATTCTACAGAATCTTTCCAATCTATATACCTTCCCATTGATTAATGAACATAATCAGCATCAACAATTAAAAGATGGCTACCTACAGGAATGGATAATTTTAAACTCTGCAAAATTATCCATTTCACAAACAAAAACATTATTGTTTAAAAGACACTCACATGAACAGGGACTTGAACCCTGGACCCTCAGATTAAAAGTCTGATGCTCTACCGACTGAGCTATCCAGGCTCTGAGTGCTGTGGTTGCCATATTGGAAACTGCTCAAAATATATAAAACATGACAATTTGCTGTGCAATTACAAAAAATGTGGAAAATATATATGTGTTACTGCAATCATGAACTGAAAGACTTGGCTTGTAGGGTCTCTTGATTAAATATATTTTAGTTTCCTCTGTGTTTAAGTTGTAAATCCTTAGATGCTTTAAGTATCACCTCACTTCAATAATCACATTCAATTATTTTTGTCAAAGAGGTTTGATTTATTACTTGTCTAATTTAATCACTGTGTGCCTATCAAAGAAGGATGGATTTGAGTTCCTGATGAAACAAAGTCTTTAGAACTGACATGTAGTGATACTACTTTGTGATGACTATATTACTAGATGCCAATAATGTGTGCCTATTGAAGAGTGATAAAGTCCATTCTTAATATTCTAAAGAATCTCTCCAATCTATACACCTTCCCATTGAATAATGAACATAATCAGCATCAACAATTAAAAGATGGCTGCCTGCAGGAATGGATAATTTTAAACTCTGCAAAATTGTCCACTTCACAAACAAAAACACCATTGTTTAAAAGACACTCGCCTGAACAGGGACTTGAACCCTGGACCCTCAGATTAAAAGTCTGATGCTCTACCGACTGAGCTATCCAGGCTCTGAGTGCTGAAGTAGCCATATTGGAAACTGCTCAAATATATAAAACATGACAATTTGCTGTGCAATTACAAAAAAATGTGGAAAAATATATGTGTTACTGCAATCATGAACTGAAAGACTTGGCTTGTAGGGTTTCTTGATGAAATATATTTTAGTTTCCTCTGTGTTTAAGATGTAAATCCTTAGATTCGTTAAGTATCACCTAACTTCAATAATCACATTCAATTATTTTTGTCAAAGAGGTTTGATTTATTACTTCTCTAAT
This sequence comes from Pseudophryne corroboree, assembly GCF_028390025.1. Lineage (NCBI taxonomy): Eukaryota > Metazoa > Chordata > Amphibia > Anura > Myobatrachidae > Pseudophryne > Pseudophryne corroboree. Next base: position 886,737,899 of record NC_086444.1, on the reverse strand, counting down.
TTAATCACTGTGTGCCTATCAAAGAAGGATGGATTTGAGTTCCTGATGAAATAAAGTCTTTAGAACTGACATGTAGCGATACTACTTAGTGATGATTATATTACTAGATGCCAATAATGTGTGCCTATTGAAGAGTGATAAAGTCCATTCTTAATATTCTACAGAATCTTTCCAATCTATTCACCTTCCCATTGAATAATGAACATAATCAGCATCTACGATTAATAGATGGCTGCCTGCAGGAATGGATAATTTTAAACTCTGCAAAATTGTCCATTTCACAAACAAAAACACCATTGTTTAAAAGACACTCGCCTGAACAGGGACTTGAACCCTGGACCCTCCGATTAAAAGTCTGATGCTCTACCGACTGAGCTATCCAGGCTCTGAGTCCTGAAATTGCCATATTGGAAACTGCTTGAAATATATAAAACATGACAATTTGCTGTGCAAATACAAAAAATGTGGATGAATATATGTGTTACTGCAATCATGAACTGAAAGACTTGGCTTGTAGGGTCTCTTGATGAAATATATTTTAGTTTCCTCTGTGTTTAAGATGTAAATCCTTAGATTCGTTAAGTATCACCTCACTTCAATAATCACATTCAATTATTTTTGTCAAAGAGGATTGATTTATTACTTGTCTAATTTAATCACTGTGTGCCTATCAAAGAAGGATGGATTTGAGTTCCTGATGAAATAAAGTCTTTAGAACTGACATGTAGCAATACTACTTTGTGATGATTATATTACTAGATGCCAATAATGTGTGCCTATTGAAGAGTGATAAAGTCCATTCTTAATATTCTAAAGAATCTCTCCAATCTATACACCTTCCCATTGAATAATGAACATATTCAGCATCAACAATTAAAAGATGGCTGCCTGCAGGAATGGATAATTTTAAACTCTGCAAAATTGTCCACTTCACAAACAAAAACACCATTGTTTAAAAGACACTCGCCTGAACAGGGACTTGAATCCTGGACCCTCAGATTAAAAGTCTGATGCTCTACCGACTGAGCTATCCAGGATCTGAGCGCTGAAGTTGTCATATTGGAAACTGCTCAAATATATAAAACATGACAATTTGCAGTGCAATTACAAAAAATGTGGAAAAATATATATGTGTTACTGCAATCATGAACTGAAAGACTTGGCTTGTAGGGTCTCTTGATTAAATATATTTTAGTTTCCTCTGTGTTTAAGTTGTAAATCCTTAGATGCTTTAAGTATCACCTCACTTCAATAACCACATTCAATTATTTTTGTCAAAGAGGTTTGATTTATTACTTGTCTAATTTAATCACTGTGTGCCTATCAAAGAAGGATGGATTTGAGTTCCTGATGAAACAAAGTCTTTAGAACTGACATGTAGTGATACTACTTTGTGATGATTATATTACTAGATGCCAATAATGTGTGCCTATTGAAGAGTGATAAAGTCCATTCTTAATATTCTAAAGAATCTCTCCAATCTATACACCTTCCCATTGAATAATGAACATAATCAGCATCAACAATTAAAAGATGGCTGCCTGCAGGAATGGATAATTTTAAACTCTGCAAAATTGTCCACTTCACAAACAAAAACACCATTGTTTAAAAGACAATCGCCTGAACAGGGACTTGAACCCTGGACCCTCAGATTAAAAGTCTGATGCTCTACCGACTGAGCTATCCAGGCTCTGAGCGCTGAAGTTGCCATATTGGAAACTGCTCAAATATATAAAACATGACAATTTGCTGTGCAGATACAAAAAAATGTGGAAAAATATATGTGTTACTGCAATCATGAACTGAAAGACTTGGCTTGTAGGGTCTCTTGATGAAATATATTTTAGTTTCCTCTGTGTTTAAGATGTAAATCCTTAGTTTCGTTAAGTATCACCTAACTTCAATAATCACATTCAATTATTTTTGTCAAAGAGGTTTGATTTATTACTTGTCTAATTTAATCACTGTGTGCCTATCAAAGAAGGATGGATTTGAGTTCCTGATGAAATAAAGTCTTTAGAACTGACATGTAGCGATACTACTTTGTGATGATTATATTACTAGATGCCAATAATGTGTGCCTATTGAAGAGTGATAAAGTCCATTCTTAATATTCTACAGAATCTTTCCAATCTATTCACCTTCCCATTGAATAATGAACATAATCAGCATCAACAATTAACAGATGGCTGCCTGCAGGAATGGATAATTTTAAACTCTGCAAAATTGTCCACTTCACAAACAAAAACACCATTGTTTAAAAGACACTCGCCTGATCAGGGACTTGAACCCTGGACCCTCCGATTAAAAGTCTGATGCTCTACCGACTGAGCTATCCAGGCTCTGAGTGCTGAAATTGCCATATTGGAAACTGCTTGAAATATATAAAACATGACAATTTGCTGTGCAAATACAAAAAATGTGGATGAATATATGTGTTACTGCAATCATGAACTGAAAGACTTGGCTTGTAGGGTCTCTTGATGAAATATATTTTAGTTTCCTCTGTGTTTAAGATGTAAATCCTTAGATTCGTTAAGTATCACCTCACTTCAATAATCACATTCAATTATTTTTGTCAAAGAGGATTGATTTATTACTTGTCTAATTTAATCACTGTGTGCCTATCAAAGAAGGATGGATTTGAGTTCCTGATGAAATAAAGTCTTTAGAACTGACATGTAGCAATACTACTTTGTGATGATTATATTACTAGATGCCAATAATGTGTGCCTATTGAAGAGTGATAAAGTCCATTCTTTATATTCTAAAGAATCTCTCCAATCTATACACCTTCCCATTGAATAATGAACATAATCAGCATCAACAATTAAAAGATGGCTGCCTGCAGGAATGGATAATTTTAAACTCTGCAAAATTGTCCACTTCACAAACAAAAACACCATTGTTTAAAAGACACTCGCCTGAACAGGGACTTGAATCCTGGACCCTCAGATTAAAAGTCTGATGCTCTACCGACTGAGCTATCCAGGATCTGAGCGCTGAAGTTGTCATATTGGAAACTGCTCAAATATATAAAACATGACAATTTGCTGTGCAATTACAAAAAATGTGGAAAAATATATGTGTTACTGCAATCATGAACTGAAAGACTTGGCTTGTAGGGTCTCTTGATGAAATATATTTTAGTTTCCTCTGTGTTTAAGATGTAAATCCTTAGATTTGTTAAGTATCACCTAACTTCAATAATCACATTCAATTCTTTTTGTCAAAGAGGTTTGATTTATTACTTGTCTAATTTAATCACTGTGTGCCTATCAAAGAAGGATGGATTTGAGTTCCTGATGAAAAAAAGTCTTTAGAACTGACATGTAGCGATACTACTGTGTGATGATTATATTACTAGATGCCAATAATGTGTGCCTATTGAAGAGTGATAAAGTCCATTCTTAATATTCTACAGAATCTTTCCAATCTATACACCTTCCCATTGAATAATGAACATAATCAGCATCAACAATTAAAAGATGGCTGCCTGCAGGAATGGATGATTTTAAACTCTGCAAAATTGTCCATTTCACAAACAAAAACACCATTGTTTAAAAGACACTCGCCTGAACAGGGACTTGAACCCTGGACCCTCAGATTAAAAGTCTGATGCTCTACCGACTGAGCTATCCAGGCTCTGAGTGCTGAAGTTGCCATATTGGAAACTGCTCGAAATATATAAAACATGACAATTTGCTGTGCAATTACAAAAATTGTGGAAAAATATATGTGTTACTGCTATCATGAACTGAAAGACTTGGCTTGTAGGGTCTCTTGATGAAATATATTTTAGTTTCCTCTGTGTTTAAGTTGTAAATCCTTAGATGCTTTAAGTATCACCTCACTTCAATAATCACATTCAATTATTTTTGTCAAAGAGGATTGATTTATTACTTGTCTAATTTAATCACTGTGTGCCTATCAAAGAAGGATGGATTTGAGTTCCTGATGAAACAAAGTCTTTAGAACTGACATGTAGTGATACTACTTTGTGATGACTATATTACTAGATGCCAATAATGTGTGCCTATTGAAGAGTGATAAAGTCCATTCTTAATATTCTACAGAATCTTTCCAATCTATATACCTTCCCATTGATTAATGAACATAATCAGCATCAACAATTAAAAGATGGCTACCTACAGGAATGGATAATTTTAAACTCTGCAAAATTATCCATTTCACAAACAAAAACATTATTGTTTAAAAGACACTCACATGAACAGGGACTTGAACCCTGGACCCTCAGATTAAAAGTCTGATGCTCTACCGACTGAGCTATCCAGGCTCTGAGTGCTGTGGTTGGCATATTGGAAACTGCTCAAAATATATAAAACATGACAATTTGCTGTGCAATTACAAAAAATGTGGAAAAATATATATGTGTTACTGCAATCATGAACTGAAAGACTTGGCTTGTAGGGTCTCTTGATTAAATATATTTTAGTTTCCTCTGTGTTTAAGTTGTAAATCCTTAGATGCTTTAAGTATCACCTCACTTCAATAATCACATTCAATTATTTTTGTCAAAGAGGTTTGATTTATTACTTGTCTAATTTAATCACTGTGTGCCTATCAAAGAAGGATGGATTTGAGTTCCTGATGAAACAAAGTCTTTAGAACTGACATGTAGTGATACTACTTTGTGATGACTATATTACTAGATGCCAATAATGTGTGCCTATTGAAGAGTGATAAAGTCCATTCTTAATATTCTAAAGAATCTCTCCATTCTATACACCTTCCCATTGAATAATGAACATAATCAGCATCAACAATTAAAAGATGGCTGCCTGCAGGAATGGATAATTTTAAACTCTGCAAAATTGTCCACTTCACAAACAAAAACACCATTGTTTAAAAGACACTCGCCTGAACAGGGACTTGAACCCTGGACCCTCAGATTAAAAGTCTGATGCTCTACCGACTGAGCTATCCAGGCTCTGAGCGCTGAAGTTGCCATATTGGAAACTGCTCAAATATATAAAACATGACAATTTGCTGTGCAATTACAAAAAAATGTGGAAAAATATATGTGTTACTGCAATCATGAACTGAAAGACTTGGCTTGTATGGTTTCTTGATGAAATATATTTTAGTTTCCTCTGTGTTTAAGATGTAAATCCTTAGATTCGTTAAGTATCACCTCACTTCAATAATCACATTCAATTATTTTTGTCAAAGAGGTTTGATTTATTACTTGTCTAATTTAATCACTGTGTGCCTATCAAAGAAGGATGGATTTGAGTTCCTGATGAAATAAAGTCTTTAGAACTGACATGTAGCGATACTACTTTGTGATGATTATATTACTAGATGCCAATAATGTGTGCCTATTGAAGAGTGATAAAGTCCATTCTTAATATTCTACAGAATCTTTCCAATCTATTCACCTTCCCATTGAATAATGAACATAATCAGCATCAACAATTAATAGATGGCTGCCTGCAGGAATGGATAATTTTAAACTCTGCAAAATTGTCCATTTCACAAATAAAAACACCATTGTTTAAAAGACACTCGCCTGAACAGGGACTTGAACCCTGGACCCTCCGATTAAAAGTCTGATGCTCTACCGACTGAGCTATCCAGGCTCTGAGTGCTGAAATTGCCATATTGGAAACTGCTTGAAATATATAAAACATGACAATTTGCTGTGCAAATACAAAAAATGTGGATGAATATATGTGTTACTGCAATCATGAACTGAAAGACTTGGCTTGTAGGGTCTCTTGATGAAATATATTTTAGTTTCCTCTGTGTTTAAGATGTAAATCCTTAGATTCGTTAAGTATCACCTCACTTCAATAATCACATTCAATTATTTTTGTCAAAGAGGATTGATTTATTACTTGTCTAATTTAATCACTGTGTGCCTATCAAAGAAGGATGGATTTGAGTTCCTGATGAAATAAAGTCTTTAGAACTGACATGTAGCAATACTACTTTGTGATGATTATATTACTAGATGCCAATAATGTGTGCCTATTGAAGAGTGATAAAGTCCATTCTTTATATTCTAAAGAATCTCTCCAATCTATACACCTTCCCATTGAATAATGAACATAATCAGCATCAACAATTAAAAGATGGCTGCCTGCAGGAATGGATAATTTTAAACTCTGCAAAATTGTCCACTTCACAAACAAAAACACCATTGTTTAAAAGACACTCGCCTGAACAGGGACTTGAATCCTGGACCCTCAGATTAAAAGTCTGATGCTCTACCGACTGAGCTATCCAGGATCTGAGCGCTGAAGTTGTCATATTGGAAACTGCTCAAATATATAAAACATGACAATTTGCTGTGCAATTACAAAAAATGTGGAAAAATATATGTGTTACTGCAATCATGAACTGAAAGACTTGGCTTGTAGGGTCTCTTGATGAAATATATTTTAGTTTCCTCTGTGTTTAAGATGTAAATCCTTAGATTTGTTAAGTATCACCTAACTTCAATAATCACATTCAATTCTTTTTGTCAAAGAGGTTTGATTTATTACTTGTCTAATTTAATCACTGTGTGCCTATCAAAGAAGGATGGATTTGAGTTCCTGATGAAAAAAAGTCTTTAGAACTGACATGTAGCGATACTACTGTGTGATGATTATATTACTAGATGCCAATAATGTGTGCCTATTGAAGAGTGATAAAGTCCATTCTTAATATTCTACAGAATCTTTCCAATCTATACACCTTCCCATTGAATAATGAACATAATCAGCATCAACAATTAAAAGATGGCTGCCTGCAGGAATGGATGATTTTAAACTCTGCAAAATTGTCCATTTCACAAACAAAAACACCATCGTTTAAAAGACACTCGCCTGAACAGGGACTTGAACCCTGGACCCTCAGATTAAAAGTCTGATGCTCTACCGACTGAGCTATCCAGGCTCTGAGTGCTGAAGTTGCCATATTGGAAACTGCTCGAAATATATAAAACATGACAATTTGCTGTGCAATTACAAAAATTGTGGAAAAATATATGTGTTACTGCTATCATGAACTGAAAGACTTGGCTTGTAGGGTCTCTTGATGAAATATATTTTAGTTTCCTCTGTGTTTAAGTTGTAAATCCTTAGATGCTTTAAGTATCACCTCACTTCAATAATCACATTCAATTATTTTTGTCAAAGAGGATTGATTTATTACTTGTCTAATTTAATCACTGTGTGCCTATCAAAGAAGGATGGATTTGAGTTCCTGATGAAACAAAGTCTTTAGAACTGACATGTAGTGATACTACTTTGTGATGACTATATTACTAGATGCCAATAATGTGTGCCTATTGAAGAGTGATAAAGTCCATTCTTAACATTCTACAGAATCTTTCCAATCTATATACCTTCCCATTGATTAATGAACATAATCAGCATCAACAATTAAAAGATGGCTACCTACAGGAATGGATAATTTTAAACTCTGCAAAATTATCCATTTCACAAACAAAAACATTATTGTTTAAAAGACACTCACATGAACAGGGACTTGAACCCTGGACCCTCAGATTAAAAGTCTGATGCTCTACCGACTGAGCTATCCAGGCTCTGAGTGCTGTGGTTGCCATATTGGAAACTGCTCAAAATATATAAAACATGACAATTTGCTGTGCAATTACAAAAAATGTGGAAAAATATATATGTGTTACTGCAATCATGAACTGAAAGACTTGGCTTGTAGGGTCTCTTGATTAAATATATTTTAGTTTCCTCTGTGTTTAAGTTGTAAATCCTTAGATGCTTTAAGTATCACCTCACTTCAATAATCACATTCAATTATTTTTGTCAAAGAGGTTTGATTTATTACTTGTCTAATTTAATCACTGTGTGCCTATCAAAGAAGGATGGATTTGAGTTCCTGATGAAACAAAGTCTTTAGAACTGACATGTAGTGATACTACTTTGTGATGACTATATTACTAGATGCCAATAATGTGTGCCTATTGAAGAGTGATAAAGTCCATTCTTAATATTCTAAAGAATCTCTCCATTCTATACACCTTCCCATTGAATAATGAACATAATCAGCATCAACAATTAAAAGATGGCTGCCTGCAGGAATGGATAATTTTAAACTCTGCAAAATTGTCCACTTCACAAACAAAAACACCATTGTTTAAAAGACACTCGCCTGAACAGGGACTTGAACCCTGGACCCTCAGATTAAAAGTCTGATGCTCTACCGACTGAGCTATCCAGGCTCTGAGCGCTGAAGTTGCCATATTGGAAACTGCTCGAAATATATAAAACATGACAATTTGCTGTGCAATTACAAAAATTGTGGAAAAATATATGTGTTACTGCTATCATGAACTGAAAGACTTGGTTTGTAGGGTCTCTTGATGAAATATATTTTAGTTTCCTCTGTGTTTAAGTTGTAAATCCTTAGATGCTTTAAGTATCACCTCACTTCAATAATCACATTCAATTATTTTTGTCAAAGAGGATTGATTTATTACTTGTCTAATTTAATCACTGTGTGCCTATCAAAGAAGGATGGATTTGAGTTCCTGATGAAACAAAGTCTTTAGAACTGACATGTAGTGATACTACTTTGTGATGACTATATTACTAGATGCCAATAATGTGTGCCTATTGAAGAGTGATAAAGTCCATTCTTAACATTCTACAGAATCTTTCCAATCTATATACCTTCCCATTGATTAATGAACATAATCAGCATCAACAATTAAAAGATGGCTACCTACAGGAATGGATAATTTTAAACTCTGCAAAATTATCCATTTCACAAACAAAAACATTATTGTTTAAAAGACACTCACATGAACAGGGACTTGAACCCTGGACCCTCAGATTAAAAGTCTGATGCTCTACCGACTGAGCTATCCAGGCTCTGAGTGCTGTGGTTGCCATATTGGAAACTGCTCAAAATATATAAAACATGACAATTTGCTGTGCAATTACAAAAAATGTGGAAAAATATATATGTGTTACTGCAATCATGAACTGAAAGACTTGGCTTGTAGGGTCTCTTGATTAAATATATTTTAGTTTCCTCTGTGTTTAAGTTGTAAATCCTTAGATGCTTTAAGTATCACCTCACTTCAATAATCACATTCAATTATTTTTGTCAAAGAGGTTTGATTTATTACTTGTCTAATTTAATCACTGTGTGCCTATCAAAGAAGGATGGATTTGAGTTCCTGATGAAACAAAGTCTTTAGAACTGACATGTAGTGATACTACTTTGTGATGACTATATTACTAGATGCCAATAATGTGTGCCTATTGAAGAGTGATAAAGTCCATTCTTAATATTCTAAAGAATCTCTCCATTCTATACACCTTCCCATTGAATAATGAACATAATCAGCATCAACAATTAAAAGATGGCTGCCTGCAGGAATGGATAATTTTAAACTCTGCAAAATTGTCCACTTCACAAACAAAAACACCATTGTTTAAAAGACACTCGCCTGAACAGGGACTTGAACCCTGGACCCTCAGATTAAAAGTCTGATGCTCTACCGACTGAGCTATCCAGGCTCTGAGCGCTGAAGTTGCCATATTGGAAACTGCTCGAAATATATAAAACATGACAATTTGCTGTGCAATTACAAAAATTGTGGAAAAATATATGTGTTACTGCTATCATGAACTGAAAGACTTGGTTTGTAGGGTCTCTTGATGAAATATATTTTAGTTTCCTCTGTGTTTAAGTTGTAAATCCTTAGATGCTTTAAGTATCACCTCACTTCAATAATCACATTCAATTATTTTTGTCAAAGAGGATTGATTTATTACTTGTCTAATTTAATCACTGTGTGCCTATCAAAGAAGGATGGATTTGAGTTCCTGATGAAACAAAGTCTTTAGAACTGACATGTAGTGATACTACTTTGTGATGACTATATTACTAGATGCCAATAATGTGTGCCTATTGAAGAGTGATAAAGTCCATTCTTAATATTCTACAGAATCTTTCCAATCTATATACCTTCCCATTGATTAATGAACATAATCAGCATCAACAATTAAAAGATGGCTACCTACAGGAATGGATAATTTTAAACTCTGCAAAATTATCCATTTCACAAACAAAAACATTATTGTTTAAAAGACACTCACATGAACAGGGACTTGAACCCTGGACCCTCAGATTAAAAGTCTGATGCTCTACCGACTGAGCTATCCAGGCTCTGAGTGCTGTGGTTGCCATATTGGAAACTGCTCAAAATATATAAAACATGACAATTTGCTGTGCAATTACAAAAAATGTGGAAAAATATATATGTGTTACTGCAATCATGAACTGAAAGACTTGGCTTGTAGGGTCTCTTGATTAAATATATTTTAGTTTCCTCTGTGTTTAAGTTGTAAATCCTTAGATGCTTTAAGTATCACCTCACTTCAATAATCACATTCAATTATTTTTGTCAAAGAGGTTTGATTTATTACTTGTCTAATTTAATCACTGTGTGCCTATCAAAGAAGGATGGATTTGAGTTCCTGATGAAACAAAGTCTTTAGAACTGACATGTAGTGATACTACTTTGTGATGACTATATTACTAGATGCCAATAATGTGTGCCTATTGAAGAGTGATAAAGTCCATTCTTAATATTCTAAAGAATCTCTCCATTCTATACACCTTCCCATTGAATAATGAACATAATCAGCATCAACAATTAAAAGATGGCTGCCTGCAGGAATGGATAATTTTAAACTCTGCAAAATTGTCCACTTCACAAACAAAAACACCATTGTTTAAAAGACACTCGCCTGAACAGGGACTTGAATCCTGGACCCTCAGATTAAAAGTCTGATGTTCTACCGACTGAGCTATCCAGGCTCTGAGTGCTGAAATTGCCATATTGGAAACTGCTTGAAATATATAAAACATGACAATTTGCTGTGCAATTACAAAAAAATGTGGAAAAATATATGTGTTACTGCAATCATGAACTGAAAGACTTGGCTTGTATGGTTTCTTGATGAAATATATTTTAGTTTCCTCTGTGTTTAAGATGTAAATCCTTAGATTCGTTAAGTATCACCTCACTTCAATAATCACATTCAATTATTTTTGTCAAAGAGGTTTGATTTATTACTTGTCTAATTTAATCACTGTGTGCCTATCAAAGAAGGATGGATTTGAGTTCCTGATGAAATAAAGTCTTTAGAACTGACATGTAGCGATACTACTTTGTGATGATTATATTACTAGATGCCAATAATGTGTGCCTATTGAAGAGTGATAAAGTCCATTCTTAATATTCTACAGAATCTTTCCAATCTATTCACCTTCCCATTGAATAATGAACATAATCAGCATCAACAATTAATAGATGGCTGCCTGCAGGAATGGATAATTTTAAACTCTGCAAAATTGTCCATTTCACAAATAAAAACACCATTGTTTAAAAGACACTCGCCTGAACAGGGACTTGAACCCTGGACCCTCCGATTAAAAGTCTGATGTTCTACCGACTGAGCTATCCAGGCTCTGAGTGCTGAAATTGCCATATTGGAAACTGCTTGAAATATATAAAACATGACAATTTGCTGTGCAAATACAAAAAATGTGGATGAATATATGTGTTACTGCAATCATGAACTGAAAGACTTGGCTTGTAGGGTCTCTTGATGAAATATATTTTAGTTTCCTCTGTGTTTAAGATGTAAATCCTTAGATTCGTTAAGTATCACCTCACTTCAATAATCACATTCAATTATTTTTGTCAAAGAGGATTGATTTATTACTTGTCTAATTTAATCACTGTGTGCCTATCAAAGAAGGATGGATTTGAGTTCCTGATGAAATAAAGTCTTTAGAACTGACATGTAGCAATACTACTTTGTGATGATTATATTACTAGATGCCAATAATGTGTGCCTATTGAAGAGTGATAAAGTCCATTCTTAATATTCTAAAGAATCTCTCCAATCTATACACCTTCCCATTGAATAATGAACATAATCAGCATCAACAATTAAAAGATGGCTGCCTGCAGGAATGGATAATTTTAAACTCTGCAAAATTGTCCACTTCACAAACAAAAACACCATTGTTTAAAAGACACTCGCCTGAACAGGGACTTGAATCCTGGACCCTCAGATTAAAAGTCTGATGCTCTACCGACTGAGCTATCCAGGATCTGAGCGCAGAAGTTGTCATATTGGAAACTGCTCGAAATATATAAAACATGACAATTTGCTGTGCAATTACAAAAAATGTGGAAAAATATATGTGTTACTGCAATCATGAACTGAAAGACTTGGCTTGTAGGGTCTCTTGATGAAATATATTTGTTTCCTCTGTGTTTAAGATGTAAATCCTTAGATTTGTTAAGTATCACCTAACTTCAATAATCACATTCAATTCTTTTTGTCAAAGAGGTTTGATTTATTACTTGTCTAATTTAATCACTGTGTGCCTATCAAAGAAGGATGGATTTGAGTTCCTGATGAAAAAAAGTCTTTAGAACTGACATGTAGCGATACTACTGTGTGATGATTATATTACTAGATGCCAATAATGTGTGCCTATTGAAGAGTGATAAAGTCCATTCTTAGTATTCTACAGAATCTTTCCAATCTATACACCTTCCCATTGAATAATGAACATAATCAGCATCAACAATTAAAAGATGGCTGCCTGCAGGAATGGATGATTTTAAACTCTGCAAAATTGTCCATTTCACAAACAAAAACACCATCGTTTAAAAAACACTCGCCTGTACAGGGACTTGAACCCTGGACCCTCAGATTAAAAGTCTGATGCTCTACCGACTGAGCTATCCAGGCTCTGAGCACTGAAGTTGCCATATTGGAAACTGCTCGAAATATATAAAACATGACAATTTGCTGTGCAATTACAAAAAATGTGGAAAAATATATGTGTTACTGCTATCATGAACTGAAAGACTTTGCTTGTAGGGTCTCTTGATGAAATATATTTTAGTTTCCTCTGTGTTTAAGATGTAAATCCTTAGATTCGTTAAGTATCACCTAACTTCAATAATCACATTCAATTATTTTTGTCAAAGAGGTTTGATTTATTACTTGTCTAATTTAATCACTGTGTGCCTATCAAAGAAGGATGGATTTGAGTTCCTGATGAAATAAAGTCTTTAGAACTGACATGTAGCGATACTACTTTGTGATGATTATATTACTAGATGCCAATAATGTGTGCCTATTAAAGAGTGATAAAGTCCATTCTTAATATTCTACAGAATCTTTCCAATCTATACACCTTCCCATTGAATAATGAACATAATCAGCATCAACAATTAAAAGATGGCTGCCTGCAGGAATGGATTATTTTAATCTCTGCAAAATTGTCCATTTCACAAACAAAAAAACCATTGTTTAAAAGACACTCGCAAGAACAGGGACTTGAACCCTGGACCCTCAGATTAAAAGTCTGATGCTCTACCGACTGAGCTATCCAGGCTCTGAGTGCAGAAGTTGCCATATTGGAAACTGCTCGAAATATATAAAACATGACAATTTGCTGTGCAATTACAAAAAATGTGGAAAAATATATGTGTTACTGCAATCATGAACTGAAATACTTGGCTTGTAGGGTATCTTGATGAAATATATTTTAGTTTCCTCTGTGTTTAAGTTGTAAATCCTTAGATGCTTTAAGTATCACCTCACTTCAATAATCACATTCAATTATTTTTGTCAAAGAGGATTGATTTATTACTTGTCTAATTTAATCACTGTGTGCCTATCAAAGAAGGATGGATTTGAGTTCCTGATGAAACAAAGTCTTTAGAACTGACATGTAGTGATACTACTTTGTGATGACTATATTACTAGATGCCAATAATATGTGCCTATTGAAGAGTGATAAACTCCATTCTTAATATTCTAAAGAATCTCTCCAATCTATACACCTTCCCATTGAATAATGAACATAATCAGCATCAACAATTAAAAGATGGCTGCCTGCAGGAATGGATGATTTTAAACTCTGCAAAATTGTCCATTTCACAAACAAAAACACCATTGTTTAAAAGACACTCGCATGAACAGGGACTTGAACCCTGGACCCTCAGATTAAAAGTCTGATGCTCTACCGACTGAGCTATCCAGGCTCTGAGTGCCAAAGTTGCCATATTGGAAACTGCTTGAAATATATAAAACATGACAATTTGCTGTGCAATTACAAAAAATGTGGATAAATATATGTGTTACTGCAATCATGAACTGAAAGACTTGGCTTGTAGGGTCTCTTGATGAAATATATTTTAGTTTCCTCTGTGTTTAAGTTGTAAATCCTTAGATGCTTTAAGTATCACCTCACTTCAATAATCACATGAAATTTTTTTTGTCAAAGAGGATTGATTTATTACTTGTCTAATTTAATCACTGTGTGCCTATCAAAGAAGGATGGATTTGAGTTCCTGATGAAACAAAGTCTTTAGAACTGACATGTAGTGATACTACTTTGTGATGACTATATTACTAGATGCCAATAATGTGTGCCTATTGAAGAGTGATAAAGTCCATTCTTAATATTCTAAAGAATCTCTCCAATCTATACACCTTCCCATTGAATAATGCACATAATCAGCATCAACAATTAAAAGATGGCTGCCTGCAGGAATGGATGATTTTAAACTCTGCAAAATTGTCCACTTCACAAACAAAAACAACATTGTTTAAAAGACACTCACCTGAACAGGGACTTGAACGCTGGACCCTCAGATTAAAAGTCTGATGCTCTACCGACTGAGCTATCCAGGCTCTGAGCACTGAAGTTGCCATATTGGAAAATGCTCGAAATATATAAAACATGACAATTTGCTGTGCAATTACAAAAAATGTGGAAAAATATATATGTTACTGCAATCATGAACTGAAAGACTTGGCTTGTAGGGTCTCTTGATGAAATATATTTTAGTTTCCTCTGTGTTTAAGTTGTAAATCCTTAGATGCTTTAAGTATCACCTCACTTCAATAATCACATTCAATTATTTTTGTCTAAGAGGTTTGATTTATTACTTGTCTAATTTAATCACTGTGTGCCTATCAAAGAAGGATGGATTTGAGTTCCTGATGAAACAAAGTCTTTAGAACTGACATGTTGTGATACTACTTTGTGATGACTATATTACTAGATGCCAATAATGTGTGCCTATTGAAGAGTGATAAAGTCCATTCTTAATATTCTAAAGAATCTCTCCAATCTATACACCTTCCCATTGAATAATGAACATAATC